>NC_092876.1:423633119-423943382 GCF_028372415.1 Notamacropus eugenii | reverse complement strand
TACTTTTCATCAGGGGACAGTTCAAATTAGAGCTGAAAAGGAAATTAGAGAAAGCAGATGCTGCCTCTTTTCCTTTTTTATCTCCCCATTCTTCTGACATCTCTACCCTGTCCCTTACCCTTATTTTCTGGCATTGCCTTTCCTTTTCCCTACATTTTATGGACTATTTCATGGTTACTGTGTTAAGAAAACTGTATATTATCAGAATCAATATTTTGCTGTAAAGAACTGTATGAGAAAAGTCTATTCTCAGCAATTTCTAGTGAAAGATCATTTTTTTTTTTTTGTGGTTGCAGGAACCTAACCCACTATTTCCAATGGGTTAAATGTATCAACATTTGCGTTTTGACTGTTGCTCCATTTTCTAGAAACTTAACCTCTGTCAGAGTTGAGGATTGACTACACACACACACACAAACACACACACACGTGCACGAGTACACATGCACACATATACATAGACACATTTATATTATTTATAGTCAGATAATTATTAAAATGAAAAAGATGGAATAAATTCTAGCATGTTATTGAAAAGGTTCAGAAACTAGAGGAAGTTTTTTATTTTCATTGTTTATTTTGCTGATTTCAAAACAACATCCATGAAAACTCACAGGAGTGGAGCAGGCATGCAAAGTCCTGCTGTAAAATAAAGGCAGTGGGGAGGAAGCTATATGATTTTTTTTGTGCATTTACTTGATTTCTTCCTATTTTTATTGATGGAAGAGTGCTATTTTCTAGATAAGATTGTTTTGAATGCTAATTTTACTTCTTAATGAAACATCAAAGATTTTCTGTTTGGAAATTTGCTGAGAAAAATACGTAAAAGGAACACTGTATTTCCAATCAGAGGCCCTGCCATGTTCAAATTCAAGCTCTTTGCTTCCTACCTGAATGACCTGAGGGAAGCCATTTAACCTTCTGAGGCCTCAGTTAGCTTATATGTTAAATGAAAGAGACAATCTCTAAGAAGATCTTTAAAGATTGTGCCTACAAATTTTAAAAAAAGGCCATGTTTTTGTTCTGTCTCAGATTTCTTCTTTTCCTTGATGCAACTGTTGAGTCTAAGTCACTAAGAGTCACCAAGACATCACTTGGAAAGTAAAAAATGTAGTTACCTAGTAGAGTTTTTTTTCCTACTTGATGGCAAATATTAAATCAAATACTTAAGAGAGGTAAGATCATAAGGAGGATGAGTCAATCATATACCCATGCAGTGCTATTAAAGTAAGATGTTAAATAACTTGTTTAATTTTTATTTAAAAAAAATTTTTCTTACTAGTTTAATTTTTTTAAAATTAAGTTAATTTTGTAGATTGCTTTCATGAAATGTAGAAATAGCCTTAAGTTTTGAACTGTTCTAATGCTAGTAAATAATAGATTCTACAGGATTCTGTGGTTTCTTATATTCCTCATCAACAATTGCAAATCTTTTCTACTTTGCTTTCAAATTGAGAAAAGTAATATGTTGCTGGCCTTCCCCTCAACTTCATGTATTTGCCTCTTTGTGTGTGTCTCTGTCCATTTCTCTCTCGTAGAGTAACATACACAGTATCTCACCTCATCATAGACCTTATACCTCAAAGCTCACAAAAATGACTTCCATTTATTAGATAATCATACCTTTTTCATCAACCTGAATATGCCTATCTGACTTATAGGGAAAAATGAACTTAAACTACTTCCATGTGGTACAAAGACAAGTTATAAAGCCCGAAATGCACCTCTGGTGCAGATAACTAACTATATTCTTGTTTGAAAAAATGATATTTTGTAATAAGAATGGTTTTGAGACTAGCAAAAAGGAAAAGGTGAAATCAACATTTGTTATTGAGGCTATGAGGATAGAACCCAATATTTGCTACTTCTGTACCTTCCTGTCCAAGGGGTTAAAGGGCACAGAAGTACTGATGAACTTGATATAATTGTTATGGGTGCATGCAAAAATTTGTAGATGAAAGGCATAATAGGTACATTGTGTATGATATTTATCAAGAACAAAATCTGACATAACTCTTTAGAAATTTAGAGATAAACCTGTAGGAAATGTAAATGTCTGTGAGAGTAGGAGAGGAACTAGGAAAGCATGTTTATTATATGGTATTCTCACTGGGAGCATATTAGGGATTCAGTTTTCATTGCGAAAAAGAAATAGTGTCTGGAGTTGGAGGGGTAACCTTATAGGGGGTTAAATAGAGAAGTGAGAAAAGAGGATAAACCAATGTTTGGTCTCTATAAGTATCCAAGAAATTCTGGGAGCAGAGGGAACATCTGTATTTTTAATTGTGGTCCAAAGATCTAGTCTTAGATATATACTTTGGCTGGCTGGCAGGAAATGCCTGTCCACAAGTTTAACTTAGCCTTTCTTCTGTTTTTTTGCTTTCTGAAGGAAGGGTCTAAGTGTGGTGAGGACTGTAAATTTAGGATTCAATTTTAGCAGTCATGTATTAATGAGCAACCTATGGACCTATGGTCCAACCCAGAGCAGAACAGGAATTCTCTTTATGACATCCATGAAAAATTATTATTCAGCTTTCACTTGATATATCAGTCTAAAACATCCCATTTCATTTCTGGACAGCTATAATAATTTTGGAAAAAAATAATATCAGACTAGAATCTGCCCTTCTGAAACTTCTGCTCATTGTTTGTAGCTCTGTCCTCTAGGGCCAAGTAAAATTGCTGTAGTCACTACTACGTGACATTCAAATACTCTAATTCCAGCTCTCATATCTGTTTTCAGCCTCTTCTGCAATTCAAACACCAGTGATTTCTTTAACTGATCCTCATACAGTATGATTCTGAGCTCCTTCCTCTCTCTCTGATATCCTGTACTATGTTCAGAGTTGGACATACTCCAAATTGTCAATATCTTTTAAAAATATAGTGTCCAGAACTGAACATAGTGCTCAAGATGTAATTTGTCTTAGACAAGGTACAATAGAATTATGATTTCTCTTGTTGTGGACACTCTACTTTGATTAATGCAGCCCAAGACTGTTTTGCCTTTTTGTGTCTGCAATTGGACAATGTTGACTCATATTGACCTATTAGTTCACTAGGTTAGACATTGGGGATGATGAAAGGAAGAATAATGATGACTTTAAGACCATAGGGGAACACAGTTGTAAGCTTAGGACCTATTTAAGGACATTAGAACAATCTTCAGCAATGGCATTTTGGTCTTGGAGTGGCTGGAAGCTGACCTGCGGGTGGTGGTGAAGAAAGAGATGTGCATGGAGAGTTAGTTCCATTGGGGGTTTGACTCTTTAGCTCCCTTCAAAGCACATCTCAGGGGTCAACCTTTGCTTTTACTCCCTCCCCCCCATTAATGATTCTACTTTCTTGAAATTGCTTTTTATAACTTCGTACGCTATATATTTTATACCTTGAGCATGAGTTGAAGAGAATGTGATGATCTGTTTTCTTACTGAGGGATCTCCCAATGAACTCTTAATATGAACTATGTCATTGAATTATGCCAATAAGGTCACAGTTCCTGTCCCGATCTTTATGCATTTTATATTTATTTATCTGTGTATAGGGTTGAATGTGGGAGAATGGAAGCAACTTAAAGGGAGGGCTGTTTCATTTTTTTTGTTTGTTTTTATATTTCTTGTGCCTAGCACACTGCCTTGCTATTTTTTTTAAAGTGGATCTGAGTTGTCCTTGGTATAGTGAGATTCTTCTAAATACAGTCTTTCTTAGATACTGATCTGAATGGTGAGAGATTAAATGTCATTGCACTACACTGCCTCATCCATTGCATATAATAAGTACTTGATAATATCTGTTGAATTGAATTCAATAAACTTGAGTGACTGGGAATTTGGAATCTGAGTGTTAAGGAAGAGAGAGGAGCACAGTATGAGGAAGAGTAAGTTCTCCATCAGTGACTCAGTACAGAAGTGAACAAGTATTAGGGAAATTGTCATCTGGATGCCCCAGCTTTGCACTGAGCACCAATTCTAGATGTATGTGTTGGGAACTGTGTCCTAGTCTCCCCTGCATCAATAAATGGACATATTAGCAGGTATGGGCAACCATGAGAAGCTGTTGGTCAGATCTGACTTCATACTGTTAATATGCATAAAGCATTTTTCGAGTTCTTCTATTTCTGTTTTGGGAAGAGTATGATGATGAATTTAAGGAACAAGGGAGAGCAGAGTGGATGACCTAGGACAAAGAGTGGTGTTGAGTGTGAGTGATAGTGTTGGGATATATTCAAAACTCCAGTTCTTTTTCATTTAAATTATTACCTAGCGAAATATTCTACATACTATATTTGTGTAGCTGATTTTTCTTGAACCCCAGACATAGGATTTTACATTTATATCCGGTAAATTCTATCTAAATTTAGCTTATCATTTTAGGCTATCAATATCTTTTGGGATCTTGATTCAATTCTCAAACATGTTAGCTATCATTCCCAGCTTTACTTAATCTGAAGATTTTATAAATGCATCATCTATGCTTTTTTCTAAATAACTGGTGAAAATGTTGGACATAAGACCAAGGACAGAGTCATGAAACCATGGCCATAGGTGTGTGTGTACACATACACACACATACACACAAATTTATATATACACATACATATGCATTATGTGTGTATATTGCACACTTAGAGGAATTTCTCTCCAACTTGCTGTTGATCCATTAGTGGCTGATCTTTGGATCTCATCATGTACCTTGCTTATTTGACACTGACAGTTTTTTTTAATACTCCTCTAAAGAGTAAAAAACTTTCAGTAATAATCATAAAGTGAAATGAATAGTAGTAGTGCCCAAAATAGAAAGTAAAATTTTTTAAATTTAACTTTGTATATGTAATCAGACTAGTAAAAATGTATTTTGTAATATAAAAAGTAAAAAAAAAAAGATTGATATTTTTGATTATAATAATGCGTTTTTTAAAAGGAAAAACTTATCTAGGTTGCCACAGTAAGGAATAGCTACTTTGAAGTTTCTGTTTTCATCCTTAACTACAAATTTGTCAATATTTCATCAAAATTTTTTTAATTTCAGTTGATAACATAGTCATATTTCTCATTCCATCTTTGGTTGTAGTTGATCAAAGAATACTTTTTATTATTTTTATATTATAATAAAATGTTCTTGTAATATATTGCATTATTTTCATTTTGAAAATTTTCTTTCCCATTAAATAAATGATACAGAAAAAGTTAGGAAAAGTGTTAAAAAAGATGAAATTGTTAGAGATTCATAAAAATCCCATTCCACAAGTGAATTTTAGTAAAGCAAAAACAACTCAGAATGTACAATTTTGCAACTACTAAATTGTACTACTGAGGTAATGTCTATTTTTTTGATTCATCATTAACTTTTTAAATGATTGATAGTTAAAAAGAATACATTTCAATTTTAGTATATTAATTCAAACAGTAAAATATTTCATGTAGGAACTGAAATTTGCACTTATTAAACAATTCATGTATACCTTGTCATCTGTATGTTGTTTCACCGGTTAAAGTTTTAGGCACAAACCAAAACTCCAAATTGTCAAATAGAATAGTAGTCTGGAAGTAAGTCAATATTTCTTTCTACATCTTAACAACCACAATGCTATCACTGTTTATTTTGAATCTATTGATAAGATACAGAACGATGTAGGACCATGAGAGTTGGAGACATGAACCTTAGTCTAAGTGAGCTCACCCAATTCCAAACTGCTCTGAACTTATTCTCAACATGAAGGTGCAAAGCCAAATTCACTTGTGTTGGCAGTTGACTCTGAGCATCTATCAATTGTTTAAAACATAGACCAGAAAAAGTATTTTTTTTCAGGGAGGAGTTCATCATGGACACTGTTAGAATTGCTGGCACATAGTGATAATAAGAAGCAAAGTCACTGTTTTATTACTGATTTTAAATTCTCTATAGGCAATGCACCCCTTACTGCCTGCACTCAGGGTGAATGCTACCCATGGCTCCGCCCTGGTACACCAGAGTTTGGATCCAATAATTCCACCAGTTCCTGCATCTTATCTATATATCTCTCTATCCATCTTCTCAGTCAAGATATCAGGAAAGATTTAGTTACAATAATGAGAAAAATAAGAATACTATGGATGAATGGGAAGGTAGACCTGACGTAATACATTAGCTAGGGCTCTGGTAAGTCTGAGGAATTGGATTAGACTCCAGAACTGAGCACAGTGGAATCAATGCCTTAGAAAGTGAAGCATTGTTGTTAGCAGGGTTGGGGGACTTAACAGAGAAATTGCAAATTTGCAAAGGAGCTCTACATAATCTAGAATGAACTGAATGAAATTGGGCAAAATGGGAATAAACAACATAATGGGGAAAACATTAAGAGCAATAATAGATGAGACCCAGAGACTCGGGATGATCTGACCAATATGAGAGGTTCAACACAGAGAAACTACGTAAAGTACTATCACATTAAAGAGGAAAGCAAGTCAGATAATTCTCATGAGGAGTTACTAGAAGACATCAGCTAGCGGAGTCAAGTTGCTGAAAGCCCATTCATTTCACTTGACACCAAAGGGGTTCAACTTGGGGACCTGTCAGGGAAACAACCAGCTCTGAAAGAGATTTAAGGAGATGAGAGTGAGAAACTCAACTCAGGCTGAGATGGGAATATAATAGGTGGGTGACAACAATGGCTTCAGGAATCAGAGCCAAAGGGAGGGTGGTGACAAGGATATGGAAGATCTAGGATAGAGTGTTTGAGATGAAACATTTACTGCTTCCAACTTGTCACTTTGGGAAACAAGCAGAAGCAGTGTAGTTCTAAGACAGACAGCAGAGATTCAGAAAATCACAACAAAATTTGGCTGGTTCTCAGGATTTAAGAATCAGAGGAAGGTCAGGGTTCAGAAGTTTTGAGGCAACTAGAATTTACAATGGATAACAGGGCTAGGGTTGGAGTCAGGAAGACCTGAGTCCAAATCCTGCTTTATTAACTGTGTGATACAGAATACTTTATAAAATGAAGATAATAATAGCACTTTTCTCTCAGGGTAGTTTTGAGGATCAAATGAGACAGCACATATAAAGCTCTTTGCAGACTTTAGGGACTGTTGGTATACATGCCAGCTGTTAATAGCTGTCATTTATTACTTAACTCACTCAGAGAACTATTGTGAGGCAGACTGTGGGCCACAGATGGGCTCAAAGTCTAGAAATGTCATATTGAGAAACTAAGTAGATAATGAAATGTGGAATTCAGAAGGAAGATCTGCAACTGGAAAATCAGCAAGTGTGAGAAAGGCAAGGCAGAAACAAATCAAAAAAGTGAGATAGATTACCAGTAGAGATGAGGAACCTAGAGAAGAGAAATTCTACAACGTGGGGATGAGAGTAGTGTGTGTGTGTGTGTGTGTGTGTGTGTGTGTGTGTGTGTGTGTGTGTGTGTGTAAATCCAAGAAAGTAATTTGGCTTCTGGCAACAAGAAATGAGCTTCATGCTGAGTCAGAGAGTCTTTGACAAATATTGCAAGGAGCTAATTGAATTTCCTTGTAATATACCTCAACTATGTATCATTGGCATCCTAAGCCCTTCGCACTATAGTAAAAATGATCACATTTGAAGAAACTGAGTGATGGATTGTGGAGTTAGTGAGCAAAAGACATCAGAAAGGACATAAGAGCCATGAACACTGTGAACGAGTCTTAGGGTAAAAAAGACAACTTATCGTTATTGTATAACCCAATTGTTTTACCATAAATTCTTCCACCATTGATGACCTCTTGTCATAAGAAAGGTTGTTTAATACAATTCCTACCAACAGAAATGATTCTAGGAACTGCTCTTTTTTATTTTTAGAATTTTCACTGAGAATTGGTGATACCAAGTATATCTGAAGTTATAAACAAACATGCACACACACACACACACACACACACAAACTAGGACTTTTTTCTCAGTTAATTGAATTCTCAGCAAATACAGAATGTGTTTTTCAAGGTATCCATTTTCTTTCATCTCCAAATCTCTCTGAATTTTAATGGAAAGCATATTCATATGTTTTACTTATATTGTACCTTTTACATCTAGCATTCTCTTTCTAAACAGTTAACTTTGTTTTTTTCCATAGAAAGAGGAAGTTGTATTATACCAAGGGCTAAGGAGCAAAACTCCCTCCAAAGCTTAGAAACTTAGAAAGCACAGAGTTCTGAGGGGCCAGAAAAACACGTCTATCTCTACTTCTCATCCCCCTTATCAACTCTTTCTTTTGTTGGATCTGGAGAGAAAAACATTCACTTACCTAAATCTCAGGCAGATAAATGAATGACTACCGGAAACTTACAGGTGTTGCATGACCATTTTTTTTCCCCTCCATTCTATAAAATCCTAAGTTGCTTCAACTTTTGGAAATGATGGTAGGCTTTCCACTGTACCATCCAGGTAACATGGCTTAAACAACTGCAACCAAAAGAATTCAGTCCCGTGGCAAAAAGCCAAGGCCAGATTTATTTAGCATATAACTTTCCACTTCCTCAATCCTATGCAGGCTTGATTATAATGCAGCTGTCTTATAAACTATGTTTGGAGAGATGCTTCATATGAAATTCCTGTAGAGCTCTTTTCACAGTGAATCGACCTACCATTGTTGCCCTGTCATCTACCTTGCATGAAGATATTTGAATTTAGGTCTTATGCTTTGCTATGCAAATCACTTTCATGAATTCCAATCCAGAGATGAAGGGCAGTAAATTCAGGAATGTTAGGGAATTCTCCTACCTTTCACAGTCCCATTTTATTCCAATATGATAAGCTCAGAGGCTACCTCTTACTGTGTAAGCCTTGGCAACAATTCCCATGGTCAGTCTTTAATGTAATAAAAAAATTTTAGCTAATTCAATTCTGACTTCTCAGGTGTGTCATGACTACAATAACTTAAATAAGTTATTATGGGCACTTTGTGCAAAGGCATATAACTGTTTGTTTCCCAAAGTTGGCTCCTGTGTTAGTATTAGGTAGCACAAGAAAAGTCAGATGAGCTCCTTCGAGAATTTCAAAATAATTATCACCCTATCCTTTTATTTAAAATGTTTCCCTATATACTGTTCCTTTTACCTGAAAAGATCTCCTTAATGTGTCTTTAAATCAATGTAATTGTAGAAAAGATGTGATATATATGAACGTGGAACTTTACAACAGGATCTAGACCAAGCTTTGAACATTATCTAGTCTATCCCTCTCATTTTGCAATGAAGAAGAAACCATATTTGCACCCTCCCATGATATTTGCTCTATAAGTAAGAAATTTAACGTTTTTCTTTCCTGTTCCTTCTGTTTTCTTGCACTTAATAAAACCTGTCTTCCTCTTGATTTGCATTTTGAAGAAACTATAGAGAGGTGAATGACTTCATTTGTCCAAATCCTAAATAGTTTCCGTTATAAGGGACTTTGCGGGATCATATGATCAAGCCCCTAATTTTTTAGAAGTTATGATTCCTGATACCAAATCTGTCATCTGTGGTCTCTAGACCACAGATACTTTAAGTAACTCACTAGCATAGGCATATTTCTACATGGTTGTTTAGGTCAACTTTCCAAAAATTAATAACGTCTTAAAAAAAACCCTGTCCATTTGGAGGCAGAGCTTCGTCAAAGGCAGAAGAGGTAAGAATGAGTCTGTAAAAATTCTATTGAAGCTACAAAATTTGCATTAGGCCCAATGCCAGCCTGTTACTACTCCTGTGGAATTTTATTTGGAATGTACCTTAGAAATCATCTCATGTGTTTCTATTTGTAGATATGAAAACTGAGGAACAGAGAAGTAACTTGTCTAAGGTCATATTGTTAGCAAAGTCAGGATGAAAACTATACCACACTGCCTTCTGTTTGCTGCTCTACTTCATCTATCTAGAAAAGTGGTCTTCAAAGTGGGGTCTTATGAATTGACCCCAAGGGACAGATGATCAACTAATCAAAAGGTGGGAAGATGGGTTACACCCAAGGGTGTGCCGAAGTCAGCCAGTCAATTGTTGAATTTTCATTGTGAGTGTTTACACTTTAGAAATTGTTAAACACCATAAATCAGTCCTTAGTTTATTGTTCTGTTGATTGTTGATTAAGGAAGTGAGAAATAAAATGATAATAGTGCAGTTTAAGCTTAAGCCTGTCACATATATTTAGCTTTTCCTTCTGGAGAGGTTGAAAAATAGTCACCAATATACCACTGTTTGCACCCTACCATAACGTCTGTTACATAAGTAAGAAACTTAACCTTTTCCTCCTTCTTGCACTCGGTGAAACCTGTCCTTCTCCTGATGACACAACTTTCCTGGCTACCTTTTCCAGAACGAGTTACACTCCCTCTCAGAGTCCCTGATTCACTGGTTGAACTAGAAAAAAATTGAATTCTCCTTGCTCATGATGGCCATTTATGGGCTCTTCTGCTATCATTAAAATTCCATTACCTTTCTTTTTTTTGAGGTTTATTTGATTTATATTCATCATTCAATCATGATTCTGACAACTGTTGCCTACAGTCCTCAAGGAGACTCTCCTCCCTTCAGTTTTGCGTTCATTGTTTGGCTGACAGTCTTTCCCTCCTCCTCAAGTTCTGTTCCATATGAGGTGACTTTAATATGTGTGTGTATATTCCCTTGAACATCCTAATCCCCCAGTTCCTTAGCTTACTCATTTCCCACGACCTACTCTTCTACCCTACCTCAACTACACACAAAGGTCCTCATAGTTTTCATGTTGTCATCATTCACTTGTATTCCACTTTCATTTTCATGAACTCTGAAATTCTCATATCTGATCATACACAAACTGTTACTATTCCACCTCTCCTTCTGCCTTGCCATCCTTAGCCTTGCTCATCATTCTCATCTCAATCTTTCTGCCCTTCAGTTCTTTCTCAAGCCATCATTCCTGCCATGACAACCTTCTCCTCAGTTCTTTCTCAAGCCATCATTCCTGCCATGACAACCTTCTCCTCCCTTCCCCATCTTGATTCCTTGATAAATCAATTCAACTCTACACATTCTTCTTTGTTTGGATCCCTTGACCCTTTATTTTATCACCAATTCGACCCTTTCTTGACCTAGGTTTACATTATTCTTCCCATCCACTGCCTTGTTTGTACTCACATATTGCTGAGCAAATGGAGAAATCACACTCATTTATCTCTGCTAGTTATTATCCTATAGATCTCTATGTTGTCGTTAAACTCCTAGAGAAAGCTGTCTCTAACAAGTGCCTTCACTTCCATTTCTCTCACTGTCTTCCTTATTCCCTGCAGTCAGGCTTCTGATATCATCTATCATTCAACTGACATTGCCCTTTTTAAAGTCACTAGTGATCTATTAACTGCCAAATCTCATGGTCTTTTGTCAATACTCATCCTTCTTAATCTCTCTGTAGTCTTTGAGACTGTTAATTCTGGTTCCTTCAACCTACAGGATTACTCCTCCATCTTCATGGTTGGATTTTCAGCCAGGTTGTACCTACTAACTGTGGATGTTCTCCAAGGCTCTGTCTTTGGTCCTCTTCTCTTTTTCCTTTGTATTAGTTTACTTGGTGATCTTATGTACTCCCATGGGTCTAACAACTCTATGCTAATGATTTTTAGATCTATTTGCCTACCCCTAATGTCTCTCCAAATCTCCATTTCCAAATCTCTGACTATTTGCTACCTCTAAATGGATGTCCTGTAGACAGCCTTAAACTCAACATGTCCAAACTGAGATCATTATTCCCTTTTCTCCTCCCCTTGCCAAACCTTCCTTTCCAACTTTCCTCTTGCTATTGACAGCATCCAAGTCCTCCTAGTTGTCCTTGCTTCTTAGTCATCCTTGATGTTTTACTCTCTCTCAGTCCCTATGTTAAATTAGATGCCAAGTCTCATTGATTTCATATTTGTTACATCTATTGTATATGCTTCTCTCCTCTGACACTGCCATGATATTGTTGTGGGCTTCGATCACCTCATACCTGAACTACTGCAATAACTCTTAAGCTGTTCTCTGTTCTTCAAGTCTCTTCATCCTTCAGTCTATCCACTATTTGTTGCAGTTTGGAATGCTGGGAGTCCCAAAATGCAAGGGCACAAGGGGGGGGTGTCTGCCTTGAAAGAATTTGACCACTCAAATCTTCTTTCTGTCAAAGTAGCATGTTTATTTGTGAAGCAGACTAGATTCTAAGTGAATCTGCTACTGTAACACCAATAAGAGTAGGCAGAGTTCCTAGTGAGTCTTCAAATTTGATGAGGGTGGGACTGATACTTTTATGCATAAAAGGCTGTGAGAAGATCTGGATGGGATTAAGGATCAGAAAATAGCCCAAAGAGGGTCACATGCAGACAATGGAAGGAGTTAAGTGGTCTGAGAGCCACAATGAAATGGTTAAAAGGATTACTGAATATGTAAGTGGGTTGGGATTGGCCAGATGCCTCAGGCAAAACTCTAGGGACTGTGTTGCTGAAATGTATGGGAAATGTAGGGTCCAGGTCCCATCATCACATCATATTCAGTTGTCAAACTGATCATCCTAAAATATGGATCTTACCATGTTACTCCCTATTCAATAAACTTCCTGTCACTTCTTGTCACTACTTGACAAGGACTTCCTGTCACTACTTGAATCAAATATACAATCTTCTGTTTGGCATTCAAAGCCCTTTATAATTTTGCCCCCTCCTACCTTTCTAGACTTTTTATACTTTACTTATCCCTATATACTCTGGGATTCAGCAATATTGTCCTCCTTGTTATTTCTAACTCTTCCTCCAGGTTTTCCAGGCTTCCTTTAAATCCCAGATGAAATTCCACCTTCTGTGAGAAACCTTTCCTGATATTCCTTAATGCTAATATTTTCCCTGTGTTGAATATGAATTCATCCTGAAGGTTGTTTGTACATAGTCATTTGTATATTCGATTGTGAGCTCTTTGAGACTAGGGTTTGTTTTTTCCTTTTCTTTGCATTCCTACAGCTTACCATAAAATCTGGCATATGATAAGTGATGAGATTCAAATAGAGTGGTCAATGAGAAGCCATTATCTCAAGTACCACTTAAAGCCACTTTAGGAGACCATGAGACTCAAGTAGGCTGGCCAGTGAAGAAACTAACCAGGAACACCCAGATCCTCCACTTTGGGCTGATAATAATGGAATTATTCCTTGAAATAGTAACAATTATTATATTGGTATAGTGGAATGAAATAATAATGGCATTTATAAAATGGAATAATAATAACTGATATGCCTGAAACTCATCTCTTCCCCCCCCCCCCAGCAGATTTTCCTCCATAATAATCCCTAATCTCTCCCAGCTAGTACGCATCTTCCTTAAGTGGAGGGTGTCCCCCTTAGCAGTGGACTGATATGTTCAGGAGAGTTATCTAGAAGTTGTATAAAACCTAGCAGCTGAGTGATCTGGGAGACACAACCCACTGAACCACATAGGCTGAGTGATCTGTCTGGCCCAATTTAGCAGACTATCTTCTCTATGACTTCACAAGCATCATCTAAAGAAAAAAGGAGGGATAGAGTCAAGATGGCAGAGTAGAAAGACACACCTATTCTAGCTCTTCCCCCACAGCCCATAAAATACCTGTAAAAAATGACTCTAAACAAATTCTAGAGCAGCAGAAGCCACAAAATGACAAAGCGAAGATTTCCAGCCCAAGACAGTGTGGAAGGCCAACAGGAAAAGTCTATCACATGGCTCATAGAGCTGAACACAGCCCACAGAGCCCAGTCCAGCCCTGGCTGAGCAGCATCAGCAGGGACAGGACTTGCAGGCCTTGGGGCAGAATCCCTGGCAGCAGCTGCAGTTCCCAGATCCCTCAATCCACAAATGCCAAAGACAGCTTCAAAGGTCAGTGAGAAAGGTTTTTCACCTGGATGAGAAGTGAGTAGGGTCCTCCCCAGTCCAGGTCCCAGGAGGTGGTGGCGGCAGCAGCAGTGTCCACTTTTGGAGCCTTTGTCCTAAAGACCCTGGGGGAATTGAGTAGCTGATCTGGGTTTCAGCCCTGAGTGGCTACTCTAGCTCTAGGAATGAGGAATAGTGCTGGTATGGTGGAGCTAGTGGAGGTTCTGGAAAGGGAATTCTACTTGCAAATCCTGGGCAGAAAATCTTTGGTAACTCCTAGATCAGAGAGCTGGCCAGGAGAGGAGTAAACTCCTCTCCCTTGATTGTACCACCTTGAAGGAAGTGAGAACTTATAGGTACCCAGAGTATATCCTACTCTTGATGAAGGATTCAAAAATAGGACTTTGGGTTGAAAAAATACCCAAAAAACAGGGAAAAAAACAAGACTATAGAAGGTTACTTTCTTGATGAACAGGTATTTTCTTCCATCCCTTTGGATGAGGAAGAACAATGCTTACCATCAGAGGAAGGCATAAAATTCCAGGCTTCTACATCCAAAACCTCCAAAATAAATATGCAATGCTCTAAGGCCATGGAAGAGCTCAGAAAGGATTTAAAATCAAATAAGAGAGATAGAGGGAAAATTGGGAAGAGAAATGAGAGTGATGCAACAAAGTCGTGAAAAGTGAGTCACCAGCTTGCTAAAGGAGACCCTGAAAAATGCTGAAGAAAATAACACCTTTAAAAATAGACTAACTCAAATGGCAAAAGAGACTCAAAAAGCCAATGAAGAGAAGAATGCTTTAAAAAGCAGAATTAGCCAAATGAAAAAGGAGGTTCAAAAGCACACTGAAGAAAACAGTTCTTTAAAAATTAGAATGGAGCAGATGGAAGCTAATGACTTTACAAGAAACTAAGAAATTACAAAACAAAACCAAAAAAATGAAAAAATAGAAGACAATGTGAAATACCACATTGGAAAAACAGCTGACCTGGAAAATAGATCCAGGAGAGATAATTTAAAAATTATGGGACTACTGGAAAGCCATGATCAAGAAAAGAGCATAGACATCATCTTTCATGATCATGCCCTGATATTCTAGAAAAAAAAGATATTGAGGCATGGAATTGTGAGTTGCTTTGGGCATATATGCCTTACTACTATTGTGTACTATAAGTTTGTACCTCCTGACAGATTCTGTGCATATTTGTGGGAGACAGCACCCTGGATTGTTTTGGGGATTTGCAACTATTTGCAACTTTGGGGATTTGCAACTATTGTTCTTACTATGCTATTTGAATAAAGACCGTAAAAAAACTTAAGTTTTTAAATACAAGTTTAAGTACTGGATAAATATTAAAGGGAAACACACTGGTGGGGAGTTATTACCTCTCACTCTGTTGAGTCACTATCATGATTACTCCTAGAACCTAAAATCATATTCACTCCTTCTAGGGACCTTATTTTCTAACGCCAGTATGAGTTGTGGCTGTGATCTCAGAAAGGAAATGCTGCAAATGAAATATCATTGATAAAATAAAACTTGAATTTAACAAGTATTTGATGAATTAAATCATTATAATCTTTGTGGACAAAGTCCATCTCATTCCATTCTGGATGTACATTTTAGAAAGGGTATTGACAAGCAGTGCATGTCATATCAAAGTAGTTTAAAGAACCTGTGTTTAAATCTTGTGAGGAAAAGGCTTGGGAAAGGGGATGACTATTTTCTTAAGTATTTGCCAAATTATTATGTGGAGGTGGGGATACATTTTTTTTTTTTTTGGACTTTGTTACAGAAGGCAGAACTAAAAATAATGGTTGGAAGAAAGAGAGATTTCAGTGTGATGTAAGGAATAGCTTTCCGCTAAATAGTCTCCCAAATGATGAGCAGGCTATTTTTATAGGAAGTGAATTCCTCATCAATAACAACAATAACTAGCATTTACATAGCCTTTAAGGTTTGTGGAACACTTTCTAAATGCTGCCACATTTTATTCTCACAACTCTTTGAGGTAGATGCTACTATTACTCCCATTTTTACAAAGGAAGATACTGAAGAAGACATAAATGATACTCCCAGGGCAGCCTAGCTAGGAAGTGTCTGAGTCCAGTTTTGACCTGACATCTGCCTGATTCTGAGGATCTAGCCACTGTTCCACCTGTTTCCACATACAAGATGGATGGCCACTTATTGAGAATGCTGTAGAGGGGTTCGACTAAATCAGGGATTCTTAATCAGAAATCCATAGACCTCTTATGGTACCACGAAGAGATTTCAGGGTATCTATGACCTTCTGTGGAAAAGAAAATTGCATCTTTATTTTTAATATATTTGGGTTCTTTTATATTCTTGTGTATTTTATTCTATATATTTAAAAACATTATTCTGAGAAACAGTCTGCTAAACTTTACCAGACTACTAAAGACTGGACTCCTGTCTGTGGCAGAAAAAAAAAATGAAGACTTTCCTGAACCAGGTATTCTCTCAGGCTCTTTCCATTTTTTAAATTCAATGATCCTAAGTCATGGGTGCAGCAGAGTCATATGGACAAAGGGCAAGGCCCTTGGAACTAGGGATGCCTAACTTCTATTTCAAAAACCTTAACCACTGTAATAGCAAGGATCCCAGCATACACAGGAGGGCCTGCTGTACAGACTCTTAGATCTGCTTAGCTCAACAATCACTTTAATCAAGCATACATATCATTCACTTAGATCAGAGGGAAAGTCAGCACTCTGAACTTCAGAGAAAATACAAGCAGAAATTACAGGCAGAAATTACAAACAAAAAGACCAACAGACAGGGCTTCCAACTGTCTAACCATAGACAATATATACATCCTTACCAGAGAGAGAAGCATCAGTATCTGGGTTTTCAAAGCTGTGGGGCTCATTAGTGGTTTGAATCTGGCATTCAAACCTTCTTCCAAAAAATACCCAAAGTAAAACCTTACCTCACAATATATACACTTTTCAGAGCTGGAGGGAACTATCCTAGTGACCCAGTGCCTCACTAGAAATTAACAAAACATATCTGAGGCTTATTAATGGGCAGGGAAGATCTTTAACTGTTCCCCCATACCCACCATTAACCTTACATTAACACATTACAACCACAAAAGCTGACAGAAAGTATTGTTCTGAGACTTGGGATAGCAGATAATCAAAAGAACACTAGATTTTGTGACAGGGGTTGGGGGGTTAAGTTGGAAGAAAGCTTTGAAAATCAGGGAACATCTCTGTTTTTTTCACTACCATGTGATAGAAGACCTCTAGACTACTCTCATAAAAATATTAGAAAAAAGCACTTCTGAAGGAGATGCAAGATGTGAATTTTGACACTTGATCAATGGAAAGTTATTTAGCACAGCTGTTTCTGTCACAGTAATATATTAGGAAAACTCTGAGTAGGGAATGGTCTGTGATAGCAGATATTTGCGGTGTCTTTAGCATGAATGTTTCGAACAAGGATGTCAAGATATAAAGTGAGCATTCTGATTGGTTTGCCTGGGAATTCCTCAAAGTCTGTACCTGCTTCTTTCAATGTGGCAGAAATATAGTTCCATACTTTAAGTCAAATGAAGGAAACCTGCTTAGAAGAGGTCTGTCTGAGGATCACATGACTAAAAGAATATTAAAGAATTTATTTTCCACAAATTTCTTTAAAACCCAAAACCTCAGGCAAAGGTATTATGTGCTAGTTATAGAGTAGCTGAAATGGAATTCATCAAGTAAGAAGACAAAAACACACTACAAGGTAAAAACCTTACAAAATAACGCTGGTCAGCTATAATACTTAGAGCTCCTACTGTGTCCTTGCCCTCGGTTCATGCCATCTGCCATTTGAAGCCCACATAAACCTCAAAGACGAGTGCTTCAGGGTCCTTGCCCAGTTCTTCAAGGTTGTGACTCATCCTGAAACTTCCCAACACTCCACAAGATGCATCAGACACTAATTAAGCCTGGGGATATGAAGGCAAGGAAGCAGAGGAAGTGGAAGATGTGGGTGGGGCAAAGCCCACTAAAAGGAAAAGGGTTTCTTTGCCGAAAGGAAAGGTGATTGGAAACCTAGATAAGGTCAGTTCTCTCTGCAGTTAACTCTGGGCAAAGACTCTTGTTGGGCCATCATCTGCCCCTCTTCCCTGTTTTCTCCCCACCTTCCCCACACAAAGAAGCTGATGACATCCATTCTTATGGTCTTATGCAGTAGAGGAAGTAGTAAGACTCAAAGAGTGAGGAGGTAAAGGGGGACAAGATACGGGGAATAAAAGTTGTGTTTGTCCTTCATTCTCGAAGAGGATCATGACAACAAGGTGATGATGACTTGCAGTTGACTTTGATTTGAGTGAGTGAGGGCTGTGCAAGGTCACCAACCTCACTTTCTTCTCCTGGACCATCTGGAGAAACAATTACGATTTAGTATTTTAATAGTAAACTGGGAATAAAAAGAGAAAAACTGAAAGAGCAGAAGTCTAAGGCAGAAAGCTTGAATATAAACATAGCTCACAACAGGGAGAAAACAACAGGGAAACTCCTACAGAAGGAAAAATGAGAACAAATTCAAAGAAAGATCAGAGAACAATGCAAATTATTATAGTATGAAAGAAAATGGACAAAAATTAAGTTTCCTGTGATCTGCTGCAAAAGAACCATACAATGCAAAGCATTGTCTGTTGATTTTGTCAATAGTAGTACTTATGAATCCTCATGTTAATGTAGTGGATTTGAACTTTTTAAATTTGTGTTCCTGTCTTTCTGGGGCAGCTAAGGTAGTGTAGTGCTGGACCTAGGTCAGGAAGACTCTTTTTCCTGAGTTAAAATCTGGCATTTGCTAGCTGTGTGACACCAGGCAAGTCACTTAACCCTGTTTGGCTCATTTTCCTCATTTGAGAAATCACCTGGAGAAGGAAATGGAAATCTTTCCATTTTCTTTGCCAAGAAAGCCCCCATGACCCAATGGGGTCATGAAAAGTTAGACACTACTGAAAAATGACTGAACATTAACAACAACAACAACCTGTCTTTCTTCTACTTATATTATTTCGGTTCTTTGGTTGTACTAACTTCAATTGCTCTAATGGATGCTATATCCAATTTTTTTAAAATTAGGAACGCTCCACTAGACATCTCCTTTCATTGACAGTGATCATTGACGTTTATTCCAATCTTTCAAAAGATCCAAATAAACTTAACTATACTATCATCGAACCCATATCTTGTTTACAAAGATAAATAGCATTGAGATAACACATGTATAACATTTTCCTGTTTTGTTTATGTAGTGACATTTCAAAAAAAAAATGGATTCCTTCACTTCTCTGGACATTATTTCCCTCATCTTTAAAATGTGAGTTGCACTACAGTCTTGGAGTCAAGGAAACCTGAGTTCCGGTCAGTCCTACTTGTGACACATTCTAGCGGTAGGTAAATTATTGAACTTCCCAGCACCCCTACATCTAAGACCATAAGTTACATATGAATTACTGATCTGCATTGCTGGAAAGAATATCCATGCCTGGAATGCCTTACAGTGATAAACTCACAGGTACAGACTAAGATCAAAAGAAAATTTGGGGGCTGAACTAAAAAAACCAACCCAAACAAAAAACCTAAGGTCTTCCTGGATTCGCTTAAATTGATCTCCAATCTAAGCATCTCCAAAGTTGTTCAAAGGCCCAAATTCTAGTATGCAATAAGAAGAGCAGACAGTGAAGTGGCTTTGGAATGAGGTTGCTTCCATTCTGGGCTCCCTTTTCTCCTGGGGCTCCAAGGCCACCTGTGCTTAGGCTTGACAAAAGGCCTTTCTCACAGGTGTACTGGTGTCAGCTCTAAACAGAAAGTCAATTGTTAAATATTTAGCATGATCAATCAGGGGTTGATTTATTACTTTGTCAATTACCTAGACTTAAGAAAGTGTTAATAAAATGGATGAAACTTAAAAGTATGTGTATATATAATTTTTTTAAAAAAGAAATTGTTAAAACATTTACCAGAGTACCCTGAATTCCTCTACAAACATTACTTGAGATCAACAAAAGGACAATATACAGTTGAGGGGCATGAAGTCATCACCAAACAAGGAGGCCTCATGACTAGGGATGATAAGAGAAACAAAAATAAACAGCTAGCTTTTATATTGCACTTACTATGTAGCAGGGAATTGTGTTATGTCCTTTATAATTATTATCTCATTTGTGTCTTACAACAGTACGGGGAGGTAGGTGTTATTATCATCCCCATCATATAGATGAGGAACCAGAAGTGAACCAAAGCCAAGTGATTTGCCTAGGATCACACAATAGTATTTTGAGGTTGGATTTAAGCTCAAGGCTTTCTGACTCCAGGACCAATGCTCTATCTAGGAGTCATCATCATCATCATGATCATCACCACCACCATCATCATCGCATCATTGTCATGATCATCATCATCATCATGATCATGATCATCATCTACCACCACCACTACCATCATCACCATTGGCATCATCATCCTCATTTACCACCACCACCACCACCACCATCACCATCATCGTCATCATCATCATCATCACATCATCATCATCATCATCATCATCATTATCAGTGGCACTTAAAAACCAAAGTGCTTTATATACATGATCTCCTTTGAGTCTCACAGCCCTTCTGCTCCTTCTCAGCTGCTGGGCTCAGGGGTTGCTATGGATATTAAAACATTTGTTTCTGTTGTTTGTTCTTCATTCCCAAAAAGGAGCCATTGGGTTCCTGCCTGGAAGGACTTCCAGATCACTCAGGGCTAGTCTTTCTCTGCGATCCTTCTCTTGTTATTGGACCCTGCACCTCTTCAGTTGTCTTAGACCTCATTGCCTCAAGGTTTGGACGGGGGCTTGTCTACTTCAGGATTCTTCCATGATTCTGTGTTCCTTGTGCCTCTGCGCTGGGCAGCAGAGTCTAGCAACAAGGAGAAGGGATTATCCTTGCTTAGTCAGTTAATGGTGCATGTTGGCCTGTTTGTGGGGATTCTGGTCTCTCTGGTTTCTAGCAAGCAGCCATCTTCCTATAATACCCAAAGTGGTATAAAACACACAAACAAATAAAAGCAAACAAACAACAAATGCCAAAAATACCTACTATTTAAAAATGACTCACTAAAGCGGGTGGATATCTGATTATTATTAACTATGCTTAGAATCTATAGGAATAATAGTTACAATTGATATGGTATTTTAAAGGATTGCAAAGCATTTTACATATATTATCTCATTTGATTTGATTCTCATAACATTCTCCCCATTTTACAGATTGGGGAATTGAAGCTGAGAAGTTAAGCAATTTGCCCGAGGTCATCCAGCTAGTATCTCAGGTAGAATTCAAACTGAGATCTTTTTACTTTTAAGGCCATCCAAAAGGGATGGTAGAAGAGGAATTTCTAAGGGTGGAAAGGGAGGAATATTTTAGGACATGCAAAGTCTCCTCATACTAGTTTTACAAATCCCAACACAACTACTTAGATGCTAAGGTGGTGGTGAAGACCTCTATGCATATTCTGTGATGCATCAAGAATACAAACTTATACTAATAAGGCGTATCATCAGGTTATTGAGGAGACTAAGCTCCAAAAATTCATTTCTATTCTGTGGCTTTTCTAAGAATGAAATCTGGCTCCAGAAAAAAAAAAAAGGAGGAACGGGAAGAGAAGGAAGACAGGAGAGAGGTAAATTAGGAAAATGAAATGAAAAGGAAAAAAAAAGTAAACTTCTAGGTTCCTTCTTCTGTGTGACCCAGTTACCAGATTTTGCATTTAAGTTTAAGACAGTAGATCAAACAATAAGAGTCACTTTGTACTTTTGCCAAGAGACCATATGCTATCTCTCAATGACTCTCCTGCATGCCAGGAATAAGAAACTTTTCCTCTATGTTAAGCTTGCTTGCCTATGGGGCTAAGTGAAAAAAAAAAAAAGAAAAATTTATAATTGCCTACATTTGTGGATGATGAGCAAGATTTATGACCAGAAGGGAAAAAAACCCAACTAAGACTCTACTAATTACATTCCCCAAATAAGAATGTTGTTGTTGTTTAAGCAGAATGAAAATTCAAAGACAAAAGTGTGGTACCATGCTTACTTTGTAGAAGCAATCATCTTAAGCTATTTTTTCCATGTGATAATGCAACTCTTTATAATCTTAGGATCATATCTCATTTCTTACAATGCCTAGAGATCTATCATTTGTAAATCTGAATAGTTGAATTCCAGTCTTTGGAGTCTTTCGTCATGCTTTTATAGCTTGCTTTTCTTCAGGAGAGTTTTGAAAAATACTTTATCTTTTATTGAGATACTTTATGTAAACTATGCCAAAGTTTTTCATGTGTCAAGGCTGTAAGCTTTGCGCTGTTGAATGGAATAAGGGAGTCTTTAAGAGTTTATGTTCTCCACTATATCACATAGCAACAGAGTTTCTGGAAAAAGGAATATGTACTGGGAACTCCTGACTTCCATTTTAATGTAAGGAGGTGTGGGTGGGAACTGGGAGCATATGGATCTCCTATTCATCCCAGAAAAAAGAAATGTGAATGTATCAGTGTTTAATTCCACTGTGCTACCTAAAGCCAGACCAGGCTGAGTACAACAGTATTTACTTTTACTTTTGAAGACTGAATTAGCTATTCCTCTTTAGGACTTTCATATTTAGACTTTCATTTTGAAGTATGTCTAGACATGAAAATACTTGTTTGTCTCTGGCCTCAACCATGACTGTACTCCTTAAGCCCAGTCAGTCTTTATGTACTATATATATTTGACATGTCTAAAGAAAAGTTTTTCTTGATGTTTTATTGTTTTTAGCAGTACATAAGCCAGTGGAAAGTGTCAGACTAAGGTCAACCTGGATTTTTTTTTAATCTACTCTATCTGTTCTGAGTTGTGGTAAAGAAGCCTCTATATAACTAGATATAATTAAGAAATTCATTAACTGCCCAGAAATCAATTGTTTTGTATTTATGGAATTTAAAAAATTAATTACTTGGATAAGAGCAGAAGAAATATATTGAGGTAGATCAACACTCCATCTGGCACAGGATTCTGTTTTGTCCAGTGGTCACAAGAGATGATTAATGAGTGAGCTTGGTAACTTCTGTCAATGATACTGATCCCTAAAATTGAAGAATAATTTAAAGGTTGTTCTGTGGAAGAGGAATTAGGCGAGTTTGACTTGGACCTAGAAGGAAAATCTAGAAGCTGTGGTTGGAAGTTTCAAAGAGGCAGACGTCAGCTAGATGTAAGGAATTTTTTTTCTAATAATTAAGGCTATATAAAAGTATAAAATAATGGAATACAGCAAGTAGACCTTTTTGACTAGATCACAGAGTGTGTAAAAGTTAGTTAGGTGAAACATTATAATCGATACTTCAGGTACCATTATCTTTTAAAATATAACTTAAATTTAAAATACATTTTCCCCAGGGTTATCACCTGATATTTGCTCATAATGTAGCTTATTTGTCCTTTTTCTGCACGCTTATCCAGGCTTTCCACCTTCCATTGCTGGAACAGAATCCTGCCATTGTTGCTAATTTTCATTAGCAACTGGAAATTTTTGCATAATTTAGAGATTTTATAGTATAGTTGTTTATTAAAATCAAGATTTTATTGATCTTTTATTCTTATAATCATCTACATTTACCATTTTCTCTTCCTATATCTTTCCATAAAACCATCCCTGATAATAAGGAATAAAAACAAGGATGAAAGGGAAATAAAAATTGTTCAATGCTAACCAATACATATTAAGTTGAGTCTTCCACTCTCATGGTCCTCCACCTCCAAAGAAGTAGAAGTAAGGGATTAGGCAAAGTATCTTCTCACATCCTTTCTCTGGGACCTAACTTGGTTATTATACTTTTATAACATTCAGTTTTTATTATTTGTTGTCATTTTTCCATTTACATTGTTGTATTCTGTGTATGTTGTTTTCCTGTTTCTGATTACATTCTTGTTTACGGTTGACATAGGTCTTTTCAGAATGTTCTCAGTATTCATCATGCTGATATGTTTCTAGTGTACAAATATATGTACTACATTCATGTACTACAATTTGTTTAATCACTTCCTCAACTATTGGCACCTGTTTTTTTTTCAGTTCTTTGCTGCAATAGAAAATATTAATATCAATGTTTCACTGTATGTGGGGCTTTTCTTATCATTGACTTCCTTGGGATATACGTCTAACAGTAGAATCTCTGGGTTAAAAGTACGTACATTTTAGTTACTTTCTAAGCATAACTCCTAAATGTTTTCCAAGATACCTGTACCAATTCATGGCTCCATGAATAATGCATTATCTTCATCTTCAAGATGATTCCTTTAAAAGAAAGTACCTCCCATCTTCAATAATCCTAAAGCCATCACTGCTAATGTTTTTCATTCAGAGAGACACCTCCTTCTATCATTCCCTGAAGCAAGACTCTGTAACAACAGATCTCCTCAAATCTATGATAACTTGAAAATAACAACCAACACTCCCAGCTATAGGTATTACACTTTGACAAAGAACATTTGATAAGCTAAGTAACGTGTAAAGGGTATGCCACTGAGGTATTGGGGAAAATGTCTGTATATTAACTTTTGCTATATCTTTCAAATATATGTACTATTTGTACTACATTCATGCACTACAATTTGTTTAATCACTTCCTCAACTTTCAAATAAATATAACTTTGTAAAAGTTAATTGATATTAAGTATTTAATTGGAACTGGGGCAATAGCCACTAGCTCCTAATAATGACAGGATCGCAGCTTGTGGGGAATACTTCAGAAATCCCTTAAGGTACCCTAGAGGCCTGAAAGACAGATGTAGCGGTATGATTTTAGGAGAGTAAGCCATAGCACGAAACTACAAATGTGTATATGTCTCCTGTTTTCCACTTATCCATGTGTTTACATATTTTCTCAAAGAACAAGACTTTTTTTGTAGACACTTAATAAATGTTTATTGAATTGAATTAAATTTTGTATCCCATTAATGATGTATTCTAGAAAAAAATCATATATAAATAATGTCATATTTATTCAAGCAGGGGACCTTAGTTTTTTCTAAAGTCTTTTTGTTAATCTTTTTGTAAGGTGAATTATATCCATTTGTTTTTTGTATAAAGTTCGTCTACCATATTGGCTTAATGCAAAGTATACCAACAAAAGATTAGTGAAGTATGCTTTCCCCTTACACAAATCATAGTTTCACCTGTAAAATTTTCAGTTCAGTTGGTGGTATCCAGGTACAATTTCCGACAAGTCTTTGACTTTTTCTTTATACCTGTGGTGTTAAACTCAGAGAAAAATAAGGGCTACTAATCTATATATAAGGATCCTTGACTTCACTTCAAAATGTAATATTATCTATTTTATATTTATTTAATTTTTTAGTTTTAATTTTTTAAAATTTTATTAATCTTATTTTCACTATTCATTCATCTTGTCAAATAATTCCCAATTACATTTTAATCTGGTTTTGGCTGCCCTTGGGAGAGTTGAGGCTCATACATTTGACACCTTTGCTCTAAACCACCTTCCCAATAATTAAATGTTAAGTTCACCCTCACAGTATAAGAAGTTTAGAATAATTGAATTTAAATGATGTTATTCAACCTTATAAATTATTAGCTATTGCAATATTTTCTGAGTATTAATTTCATTTTCTGGCTAAAGTGTCTAAGAAATATAATGGAACTACATTATAACGTGACAAGTAAGATTTGAATATATTTCAAGTCAAATCAAGTTCTTAGGTCATAACAAAAACCATGGTGAAATCTTAGATAATTTGTTAGACAGAAAGGGTAGGTGTTAATTTTGATCTTTCATGTCAGAATCATAGAGGCATTTCATTGTATCCATTTTAAAGCTTCAGAGGGATATGACCACTCAAAGGAAAGTGGAAAATACAGTCAATTTAGACAATTCAACACTCCAAAACCTCTTCTTTGTTTTTTCTTTCATTATGTTTATATTTATGGCGAAAAGGGGCCTCAAGTTTTATTTTATCCCCTAAGGTTAGAATTAACTGTGCCACAATGAACTGTGTTAGAAAGGTTTTTCTGGTTGGATTTCTCACTCTTCCATGCTTTCCCTTCCCCTTTGACTATTAAGTGCTAATAAATTGATCATATGAGAAAGACCATAGCTACTTCACTCATCTTTTAACAACTTGGCCATCATGATAACTGACACAAATTCATCAGCCCCCAAGTGGCTGACTCAGTTGTGTTACATTCACACTCAGTCTACAAATTCAACCAGAACTTTTTTCTTTTCCTGAAACTGACATGTTTCAGATAAAAACCCCAGTTTCAAACTGAAACCATGAAATAAAATGATGGTTCAGTGTGGTTTTGACTCAAAACCAGGTGAAGTTTTGTGGTTCAAGAAGGGTTTGACTTGAAGCCAGGTGTAGCTCGCTGGAGTTTGGTTGAATGTTGTTTTAAGTTTTAGATTTCATTTGATTCTGGTGCCCAAAGCAGAATCAGGGAGTTCAGAGTAGCAAAGTGAAATAAATAAAATGAGGCTGGCATGAAATCTTTGTGAATAAAAACAATCTCACGTCCCAGTGGCGCAGTGAAGTTGTCTTCTTTGTCAATGCTTGTTACTGCTTCCACTTAACTCATACCAGTTTGAAACTTTATGAGATTCTCTAAAATGAATAGAAAGTGATTTTGCATTCCTCTTTAGGAGAGAGTACAGATTAACTCAGAAAATGGTTGCTTATTTTTATTTTACCTTATCTTGCTTATCCAACAGCTGTATTAGCAAATTCTTTGTAGCCAAGGACTTTCTCTCATTATATAAATCATACTATGGAAGTTATAGGTCAACATATCTTGGATTCATGTAATTGTAACGTGCTTATGCCAAACTCACTTATCCTTTCAAATTATTATTTGGGGGACCAGAGGAATGACTAGAAAGAAAGAAAACCAGGAGATATCACGGTAACTACCTTGTTGGGACTAACTGGAAGTTCCCATTAGCAATGGACCTGAAAGAAAAGAGAGGTCAGGGAATTAATTGATTAGACCTCTGGTGGGCTGCGCAGGTCTGCAGATCCCTTTTTCCTTTCCTTGACTTTGAGAGACAATTACTAATTGCCTTATGGGGCACAGGGAACAGGCAGCAGTGGTGAATGGGCTGAGGCAATAGGGCAGATTTCCTGTTTGTCATTCTGGGAACAGGCAGCAGAGAGTTGGCTGCCACTGGACTAAGTTCCATGTGGGAAAGCAGCAGCTGACTTTGGGGTTGGGGGAATGCCAGATAAGCTCAGAAAGCTGCCAGATGCAGCCTGAGACTCCATCTGAGGTAACTAGGACTGCAGGAAGAAAAGCTGAAGCCAGCACTGGACATCTCAGACTCAGCAGCAGAAGTGGTAGCTGGAGTATGAGAAGGATAGATGGTCCTGTGTATCTGAGATTATCAGCTATTATGAATCCAGGGGGATTGATGAGCTAGGTGCAGGGAGATATCTGCCTACCCATGATTCTCTTGCCTTCTCTTGTATATAGTCCATGCCTGGAGATGGGGTCCCCAGACACAAAACACTTAATAGTTTTACACCCTTTCTACAATCTGTGAATATAGTTCAGGATTTCCTTGGTCATACCCAAAGAAGTAAGTATGCAGGAAAAGCTTTCAGAGATGACAGGAGGTAGATGGAGCACTGTATACTTTTCATTTTTACTTCACATGCTTCATTTTTACTATCTTCAATTAACTATGGGGCTACTGCATGTTGGGAACCTGTTTCCTAAGAATGTAGGGATTATTAACCGAACGAAGACTTAAAAGGCACTAGACATGGTGAGCACTGAAAAACATCACAAAAAAATAAAATTTGCCATATTTTAACAGTCAGGAAATGACTAGTTACTGATGTGGTAGTCATGCCAAAATCAGGTGTCTGAGGGTAGTGAAATTTTCAACTAGAGCAAGGGTGAAAGTCAACATCAAACTAAAAAGGTTACTAATGAGAAGATACTTAAGTGATTCAAATGAACTGTTGTTACAGAAAAATGGGACATTGGAAAAGACAATAAAAAGACAACAATATTGATCTTGATTGTTACCACTTCCTGTCAATGTTTAAGCAATGGAAAACAATTGCTATGACAAGGAGATCGAAAGGATCCAGGACCCACCTTAGCCAGCAAACAATCTATCCTTGCCAAGAAGAAACAGATAACTGTTAGGTCAACACCTGTTTAGAATATAAACACATTTGTTCCAGAGGAAAATGGAAAGACGTTAGGAGCAACATTGCCTTTCAAAATATCAAAACAGTCATTTAATGACCTATTTTATTTTATCATCAGTGACTGAGGAACCACCAGATTTAGACCATGACAATTAATTTCTCTGCTATATGATGAAGTAAGGATAACACTGAAGAAGACAAATTAGGAGAAGTAGTGCAACAGAGTAAGTACATACTGAGTGAATCTGTGCTAAAAGCAATAGAACCTAGAAAATTTGAGAGATTATTTTACAATGATCTTACAATGGTGATTATTCCCTCAAGAAAGGCCAAATACTAAGAGAATGGGAAAAACATGGATGTTATTACCATATTTTTAAGAGGCAACTAGAAGGTTCAGAGCGTAGGGCCTGGAGTAGGAATATCTGAGTTCAAATCCAACTTCAGACACTTATTGGTTGTGTGACCCTGGGCATGTCACTTAACCTCTGTTTGCCTTAAGCCAATGGAGAAAGAAATGGCAAACCACTCCAGCATTTTTGCCAAGAAACCCCATGGGCAGTATGGTTAAGGTCAGTGTAATGGTAATTTAAGTGGGAAAATCTTTCCCATTCATTAAGCAGGTCCATGTGACCTACTTAAATGACATCAAAGCCCAAGTCACATGTGGTGGGAGGAGCTTGCTGAACAGGTAGAACAGAATGGGTAGAGCAAAGCTGGGAGGAAGTTGGTCAGGCTAGTCAGAGCTGGGAAGGACACAGGCAGGCAGGCACAGCTAGGCTGGTGAGTGTTTGTTTCTTTGTGGGAAGGCCCCAGCAGAGGGGAGGGAGCTTGGGAATGGTTTTGCACTCTGCAGTGATAATGTGTACTGACTTCTTGGTTACTATATGGATTGGCTTTCTGGTTTGAGGATTTGGCTTTCTGGTGTCTGAATAAATATTTTTCTTCTGCCTTCTATATGGAGAGTCTCTTTTACTTTGGGATTGAGAACTACATTGGCATATTCATAGTTACCACCAGTGCTGTAAATATTGCCTTGGAAATACAGTCAGGAATAGTTGGACATGACTGAGTGGCTGAACAATGACAACAACCCCCAAATATGCTCTTAATGAGGACCAATAAACTTCATTAACTACTGAATCATATACCTACTCTTTCATCATTACAAAATCTTTATAAGGATGGCCTACATGAATTTTGAGGGTATCCGTAGGGAAAATTTGAGTACGGAGCAGGCAGATTTTTGCAAATGATTCAGTATAATAGGTTACATCTTTTACAGTCATGCAATTGTTTGAAAGGTGCAGAAGATATAAAATCCTGCTGTCCATGTTTGTTGGTTACAAAAAAGCATTTGACCTAGTAGAGCAAAATACAGCTTTGAAATCTCTATACAAATAAGGTATTGCTCATGCATATGTGCTAATGTCAAACAAGATTCCTCTATAAATGGGATATAAATAGAGGTAATTTTCAACCTCAATTGAGATATGTAATAAAGATCACATCCTTGGCACTGTCACGGAAGATGTGCAAAGTTCAAATGGAAGAGAGATTTTCTAAAAATCATAGATAGCAAGCTAGGAAGGTCCATAGAGGTTATTTATTTCCACTCTTTCCAAAGATCATAAAGATGGTAAAGAAAACAACTGGGATTTTAATCCAGGTAAGTTTTCCATTACTTCATGCTCCCTCTAAAATGTTGCTGTTTGTAGATGATAATGTGCCAATTGCATCAAGTTCTAGAACTTTACAGGACTCCCAAAGGTGATTAATGTTTATTCAAAAGAGACCAACCTAATAATCCATACAAAACTAAATGGTTGTAAAGTATCAGCTTCTAGAATATGATGGAAAGTTGGACAGCTAATCCACTGAGTTAGCACATCAGTACAAATATTTGGCATAGGAACTGAAGATGGATAAAGAATTCATTACAGGATTGAATAAGAAGATGAAAGATGACTTGATGGTATTTGGAAACAAACACAGTGTTTTTAATAATCTTAATATGATCCCTTATTCAAAGTCCTATTATCTCTACATAATTGTACTCTTAGCAGTGCTGAACTCTTGAGAGTCTTAAAACATCAGAATCTCTGAGGCATCAAATTTGTATGCAATGTGAGCTTTTAATGCAGTGTTTGACCTCTTGATGAGTGGTAAATAGAAGCAGGATATAGCCTATGTCCAATATTGAACTACTCTTAACAAGTGATATTAAGGGATGCCATTCAAGAATGAATGTCTCTCAGAAGTGAGGGATATGATCTGGTCATGTAGCAAGAACGAAGCATAGTATACGAATAACCAACTCTTAAGGTTCAAGATATGTAAAAAGATGTAGTAAAAGGGTTCTACCATGTTGTATAAATGCTCAGTGGATGATCTTTGGAAAAATAGGAAAAATGAATCACAAGAAAGATACTGTATGGGTAAGTATACCACCATATGTGCCACCTATGCTACTGGAGGGAGTAACCCCCTATATGAGATGGCTTTGAAGTATCCATTGCATGAAATGCATTGAAATATTGAACTATCAGCGTACAGAAATCAGCCTACCAATCCTCATAAGATCCATTAAAAAAATGGCAAATTATGTATTTTCCAGAATGTCTTGAAGACTGACTGAAGAAATTTGTATCAGAGAGCAAAGGATTCTCCAAACTGCTCATTAATGGAAAATTAATACAGTGGTTCCCAGAAAGTTTAGAAGGAGAGAGAAGTTTTAGAAGGAAAAAGACCTATACAAATAATGGGTAGAGAAGTTTCTGAGAAAAATGAGAATTAGCCATGTTACCTAATAGGTGCTTTTATCATTTTTCATCCCCCTCCCCCTATGCTAAAGTTGGTAGTAGGAAATTCATTTATTTATATTCATTATATTTAGATCACATAAAAAGTCATGATAAGAGGGACATTATTAACATAAAAATTCAATGGATATCTTAAATAGGTGTCAATCTGCCTCACTTCAAGCTAACCATTCAAAATCACTCTAAAAGACATCTGAGTAATTATGAAATGCCCTCCAGCTGTATGTATACACACATACACATATGTTTTTAAAAAAAGATGTAAGTGGAAAATATAGCAAAGGATCCATAATGGCATCAAGCAACCTAAAACTTAAACCCTGAGGAGTTGCCTAAGGCACATAGAAATTCAATGTGTCTCGACAGTGAGGTGTAGGCCTCTTGAAGTCCAAGGGATGGCAAGAAGATGAGTTAACAATAAACAAATAGCTGCTGCCCATTGATATGAAGACAAAAGTGCTTTCTGAGGGCAAAATAATGTGAAAAGTGGGGTATTAAAGATGGAAAAAAAGATCTTTTTTACTGCCTAAGCTCACTCACTTTTTCATTCAAGGCCATTGTCAGAAGAAGTCTAGATGAGTCTGTAAGATCATCAGATTGTAAAACAGTCATACCCTAAAATGCTTTGGAATTTTTTTGAATGGTATTGTCCCCATTGAAATAATAATGAATTCTGATAAATATATTGATATACTAAGAAGCAAAATTAAGTTTCGAGATTATAGAAATTCACAAAAGGAGAAGAAATATTACAACATTACCTTGCACTGTGTCACGTTATGAAGGGTTAAGAAATTTATCCAAAGTATTGACATAAATATGTTTCAATGGCTCCAAAATTATTTGAATTTCATTGAAACCAATGTTGCTATAATTAAGGCCAGACTTGGAAAAATGGACTACTGGTCAAAAATATGATGGATATTATTATGATAAAAGTTTGGCATAATGATGATGAATTAAAGAATATGTATCATAATCATATGTGAACTTCATGACAATTGATGTAAAAAAGTGGATCGCAGCAAAAGGAGGCCCAGTTATATATTAAAGTTTTGTTGTCATTTTTAAGATGTAAAAAGTTGTGACTTATTGTATGTCAAGAAATTTGATTATTTTATATAATACCAGTTATTTCGCGTATCATTGCATACGCGTACTCTGTCAGCTGGCCTGTGAGAAGTGCTCTAGGGATAATGGTTGAAATTCAGTCAAAACACTTTTACATTTAATATTTGTAAACCCAAGATCCTATGGCATCAATTACCACATATGGCAGTTTGAACCAGATATTGCATCACCTTTAGCTCCACTTACAAGGTAGGAGCTGCTTATAGTAAGATTATGGAAGAAGCCAAACATTCTAAAATGACTTGTAACGAAGCCAGGATTTATCATACTGTGGATACAATGAAGAATGTGTATGTTCTGCTCTAATTCTGAAATCAAGTCAACATAAATACCATATTTATAAATATAAGTATATATGTTAGTCACCACATTTGTAAGTTAGTAATGTTGCTACTTTCTTTGTTAATGTCATAACTTTTCATGACTGCCTGTGATGCGTCATGATGCTCATTTTGGGAAACGACATTCACCAAAGTTTTGTCGGAAAATGAGGAGGTTTGAGATTAGAAATCTCTCTGGATGCCAAACTGAACTGAATATAACATTTTTATGAGATGTTCTGAGATGAAGCTTCCTCATTAAGAAACTAAAATCCAAACGTATCAAATAGTCTACTACCTCCTTATATCTTAGTTTCCTTTTATTGGCCTGAATAAAGTTATTCTTTAAAAAGCAGTCTGAAAGGCTTGAAAGAGCTCCTTCTGAGGCAGGAACAGGATCCATTTCTCTCAAGAAAAAAGCTCCAAACCAAACACTATGGATTTTTATGTGTATGTTTTTTCTTAGAAGTCCACTACCATTGTCTGACAAGGGACATTTTTCCATTAGTTATGGAGACTGAACTCTCCTCCGTTCTTCTCTGCAATCTCCAAATTAAAGTGAGAACCAGCACAATGTGACTGTTACAATGAATCTACTTTTCCAGTGATTTGAATGTGATAAATGGTTTTGCATGGTCTACAAGTAGCAGATAAAGCTTTTATGGAAAACAGAAAAAGAGAACAATGGACAATAAGTTAAAAAACCTGCAACTGTCATCTGAAAAAGCAATTTTATTTTTGTCATGTTCAGAATTAGTGGAGAGTATGACATAGATAGAGAGCTGGTCTCTCGACCAGGAAGACCTGTTTTTGAGTTCTACCTTTGATGCACATCGGCTCTGGATATTTAAGACACTGATATAGAAGACCCTAGAAAATAAATTCAGCTCTCAGTGCCCCAGTCAAATCTATAAAGTGTTGACCTGTACTGATAGAGAGAATTTCTTAATCCATGAGTTCGTCATATCAATGAAATCACAGATTCAGTCTTTTTTCAGAAATAACCGGAGGTTAATGACTAAAATTTCCTAGTAAAAATGCCGCTGTGAACAACTCTAGGTAACCAACACAGAAACGTGCTAGTTAGAATGTTGAATGGAGCTCATCATTATAAAACTATATTATAAAAGTGAAGCTATTGGTTATTAATAAATGATGAGTTACCATGAGATACCAATATTCACCCTTCTTTTCATTCACTGAGCATTCATTGAATATCTGCTATAGGAAAGGTTAGGTGCTTATTATTTTAATGTATAAGGTAATCTCAAGGTGTGCCATTCCCTCCATGCTGCAGATCTGTATTGATAATGCATTTTTGCTTATTGTTATCATAATTTTGTTTCTTAATGGGAAGATCTTCCCCACCCATTAATGGGTCTGGGAAGATTTGTAGGAAGGTCCACACCTTTTGTTAATGAGGCACTGGTGTTCAAGGGTTGTGATGCCCTCTGGGTCTGAAAAATGTCTAAGTACTCTGAGATGAGGTTTTACTTTGGGGTTTACTCTTTGGAAATGTTTGTTTGGCTTAATGAGACTCAGGGCAGCCACCAAAGAGCCTCCTGCCTCTGAAAACTCAGATGCTGGTGCTCCTCTCTCTGGTAACTACGTATGTATGTAATGGTCAGACCGCTGGATCTCTCTGTTGATCCATGATGTATGTATTGCTTATGCTGGACAGTTGGAAGCCATGTCTGTTGATTTTGATTTTTCTGTATTTTCTCTGAAGTTCAGAGTACTGACTTTTTTCCCCTGAAGTAAGTGAATGATATATGTGCTTGATTAAAATGATTGTTAACCCCTCAAAAGTTGTTTTTCTTTTAGAAAAGCAATCAAAGAACCTGTGATAACAGGCCCCCAGTGTATGTTGTGGTGCTTGCTTTTACAAGATCACACCCACTCATCTCCTTTTTATCCTGTGCATCTCAAATTCATTTTCTCCCATAATTCTCCAAAGGGAGGGTCCTTCTATTTATTTTGCTAAACATTTCCCAATTATATTTTAATTTGGTTCAGGAAGTACTTAGGGAGTTTTTCAGGCCAGACCTGGAGTTTGGTACTTCTTAAATCCAAGTAATTTCCACTTAAAACATTCTGTTTATTCTTTTGAGCCTCCAGAACAGGAATTGTAATTTTGCAGCAATAAAGTTATACTACAATGAAATAAATGACTGGTGTTGTGACAAAGTAGGGACTCTCCAGCTCTGTTCCTTGTTATTTGAATGACCGTGGAGAAATCATTTAACCTCTTTGGGCCTCAGTTTCCTCTTCTGTAAGACGAGAGGGTTGCATTAGATGACTTGTGAGGTTGCTGTCAGTTCTAAGTCTACCATTCTATCCTATGAAGTTATTTATACGGCATAATGGGGTTTGTCTCAGAGATGATATGAATAGCCACATCCTGTTCTCCAGAAGTTATTTCCATACCAGAAATATTGGGTGTGATATAACACACCCAATATATTTCATGAGAAATTAGTAATGCTTTTTTAAAATTTTCTTGAGAAAGAAGAAAATGGTAGATTTCTGTGCAGATAGGACTCTTTTGCTAACCATGTCCTGGTAGACCCATAGTAGGAAGAGGGTAGAAGCTGTTGATGAGGCTTGTCAGTCATGTTTGAATCTTTGTGACCCCTTTTGGGACTCTTGGCAAAGGTACTGGAGTGGCTTGTCATTTCCTCCTCCAGTTCATTTTACAGATGGAGAAATTGTGGCAAAGGGAGTTGTGACTTGCCTGGGGTCACATGGCTACTAAGATTTGAACTCAGGCCTTCCTGACTCTAGGCCTGGTGTTTTACCCACTACATCACCTAACAGAAGTAGCTGATGTTCAATTAAAAAAACGAAACAAAACACAAGATGTAAATCCTTAGAACCAACCTATAAATACTATCAGTACACCAAGCAGTTTGTTCTTAGTTTATGGATAAATTGGTTAACTGCAGATGTCAATATTGTTGTATGATTATAACAAATTCCTTGCAAAAATATAGGCCATCTCAGTGGTATCTATTAATTTTCAACGATCCTATAGTATAAAACAAGCTAAGCTGAGGGTATCATTTAGTATTTTGAAGTTCTAGTTGCAAGTTAAATTTGCAACTTTCCAATTTTTAAAAGGCCAATTCCAGCCTCTGTCACTTTTTAAACCAATTTTTTTTCATGGTATCCACTGAAAAACTTTTGTATTTCAGATACCAAATAAAGATCTTTTACTATGTGCAGTGTACTATATTACATTCTATAGATGGGGCAGAAGATAGGGGCCTGATCCTGGAGTCAGGAAGATCTGAGTTCAAACCTGGCCTCTGATACTTACTAGTTGTGTGACCCTGGGCAAGTCACTTAATCTCTGCTTGCCTCAGTTTCCTCATATGAAAAATTGGGGGATAATAATAGCAATCCACCTCAAAGAATTGTAATGATCAAATGAGATATTTTAGGGTGTCCCAAAAGTCTTAGTGCAGTTGTAAGCTACTCAAGCTTGATAATTACTTATGATCTGTGTATGGATAGGCAATCTCTTACACATCTGTGTATAAAAAAAACCATATAGATATATGGAAGCATTGTGTGATGATCAACAATGATTGACTTAGCTCTTCTCAGCAACTCAACGATCCAAGACAAGTACTAAGGACTCATGATGGAAAATGCTATCCATACCTAACTGATGGACTCTGAATGCAAATTGAAGCATACTTTTTTCACTTACTATTTTTTTGTGTTTTTTTCTTGTTTTGCTTTGATCCGTTTCTTCTTTCACAACGGTGACTAACATGGAAATATGTTTTACATAGTTGCGCATATATAACCTACATCAAATTGCCTACCATTTTAGGAGGAAGGGAGGGGAGGGGAAGAAGGGAGAATAATTTGGAACTCAAAGTCTTGTAAAAATGAAGGCTTAACGTTGACATAAAATTGGAAAAAACACTACAAATAAATAAATATGCTTTAAAACAAAAGGACAAATGTATATACTTATATATAGTGTTATATGGTATTAAAGCTTAAAATTGGGCTAAGACTCTTGGGACATCTTGATTTGTAGAATTCTTTACAAACTCTAAAGCACTATATGAATTCTAGTTATTATATAGTTCAAGAAGTGTATAAGCTAGGAGGAAGTAAGACATACAGAGAAATCTAGAATTTAATAGGAATGGGTAATAGAAGTGGGTAATCAAGGAAGAATGGGAGATCGGGAATAGAAGGGTAACTTCTAGATGGGTAGAGTAAGGTTGGCTACATGGAAAGGGTGGCACTGTCTTGAGAGAACTGAATGATATTAACAGGTAGTGAGAGGGAGGGAAGCCATTTCTAGGCATGAGATAAAGGCCTATACACAAGCACATTGGTAGAAGAGTACAAAAGGAGAATATCTAATACTCTTTTTTGGCTGAAAAACGAGTACATAATGGGGAGAAGTGTTAGATAAAGCAAAAAAAGGTAGATGGGAGCCAAATTGTAGAAGGCCTGAATGCCAGGATAAGGGGCTTGGATTTTGTGTCAGACGGAATGGGGTTTGAATGTATCTCATTCACTTATGGCATGGTAAGCTACTTGAGGACAAGATATATATTGTTTTTCATCTTGGTGTCCCATCAAATTGATAAAAATAGAAGCCCATACAACGTACACAATTGACTATATTGTTGTCTGCTTTTGTCATCAGTCCCATTATTTTACTTATTTATTTTTTTTTGGTATCTGCTAGGAATGTGCCACTCTACTCAGCGTAAGGCAGTTGGAGTTGGCCCACTTGCAAACCATGGCGCATAAGCTTAACAGTAAAACAGAAGGAAGTACTCTGATATTAGTGCTGTTTTCGCTACAGTTCCAAAGCTGGTCTGAACCAAAGTTAACTCAGTTAAGGCTGTCTTCAGTACCCTAGACTTATCCCTTCATCTCCAACCCTACACAATAACCTCTATGCTTCCTGATCAAAATTTGCATTCAGAACCTTTGTTTTGCTAAAGTGTGTAAGTATTAACTTTAGTAGTAGTAGATTGGCTATTTAATTATTTATGTCACCATTCACAAGCTACGTGTACTTTAATAGCCACTGAAAATCTAGAGGTAGGATATGAGACATTAGCCAATTATTGAGAAGGTCTTTTATGACACCTCAGGTTTCCTAGCAACCATAAAATGATGCTACAATCGACCAATCATCCAGCCAGTATTGATTAAAGATCTACCATGGATTGGACACTGTGCTAGGTATTAGAAACACTGAGACGAAAATGAAATGGTCCCTGACTTGGGAGAGCTTACATTTTATTGGGAGAGGCAATATGCACACATCTTGGTACATAGAAAATACATATCATAGAGAGATGGCATGGTATGGTAGAAAGGGCACAAGATGTATAGGTAGAATACCTGAGTTCTATTCTGCTCTCATCCCTAATACAACTTCCTCTTATTTAGGAGATGGCAAAAGTGAGCTGGGACCTTGCATAGGAGCAGTACATTGGAGAAAACAAGTGGATGGCACTTACTCCATGCATCCTGGTTTACAACCCTACAGGTTATAGTTTCCTTAATAAATTGTTGCAAGTTCTCTGTCTTGCACTGTTTCTAGATCTAGTGAACCTTGCTTTGGTCCCAGACTGTTGGTCTGTATTTCCTGCTTCTCTGCCATCCTTAACTGAAATATATAGACTTACATATATAGACAGACCCTTAGTAAGGCTTCTAGCCATTCTTGAAATCTCTTTGAACACCTTGTGGCTCTTTTTCTGGGTGCAGGCTTCCCCCCCCCCATTCTGTTGTGTGTGATTTCTATCACTGAATAACCTAGCTAGTTACCTTGTTCCTTAGATCCTACCCCTGTAATCCCCTCCCCATTCTTCCCCTTATCCCCCTGGTCACACATCTGCAATCATATTAATAGTTGAGTAACTCTGGAACAATCTCTTAAATTCTCTGAGCCTAATTTCTTTATTTTTAAGTTATTTTTGGATAGTAATATCTGGGGGTGGGGTGAGATGGGGAGCATTATGGTTGTGATAATTCAATGACCTAATGAAGGTGAAAGTACCGCTAACACTATCAAGTACTTTATAAAGTTATATCAGTACTGCCATTACTCTGCCTTAGTATAAAGACCAGCTCACATGCTTCTTGGCTGCTTAAAAATTAGCAGCTGTGGTAGCAATGTGAATTACAGGAAGCTCTAAGCTAAAAGGCAACAGTGATTCATTCTTCCCAGTAGGAACAATGGGTTTTATATATCTTGACGGGGAGGCGTGAAACACTATTTTAACTTAAAAGTATTTAGATCTTGCTTTCATAGCAATTGCCTACCTGTCAGATTTCTAAATGTTTAAAGCACCTGGTGGTATAGCAGGTGCTCCATGAAGGCTAATTAAATTAAAGGATAATTATGCTCAATCTTCCAAATAAATGTTCATCTTTTTCACCTAACCTCCTTGTGTGTTGTGTATTCCACCAGGGATAAATCAAGAATGTGGGCATATGCAGTAGACACAAGCCAGCAACAAGATATGGATCTTTTCATTTAGACATTCATTGTTAATATGGGTATAATGTGGTAATATTTTAAATGATTAAATGTAAAGGATCTGTCTGTTTAATTGACTTTGTACAGCATCTATTAAGGCAAAAAAATTACTTATAAATGCTTTTGGTGATGCTTTTAAAAGGGATTTCTAATTCAATTAATTCACTCATTTATTGAACAGACATTTACAAAGTAAGTGCATAAACAACAATAACGTAAAACGGAATATCATTGGTGCATTAGAGAGGTAAAGACGGCTATAGGAGGTTAGAGAAAAAAGAATTAGTTATTACTGAGATCAGGGTAGACTTCTGAGAGAAGGTGGCATTTTAAAACTTGAAGGATAGGATAGGATTTCAGAAGCAGAAGCAGATAATTGGGGAGGTGGGAGAGGAAGGGCATTTCAGGCGGAAAGAACAGGACAAAATAAAAGAGGTGGAGAAATTCTACCTATATTTTATATGTATGCATATATATGTAGAAATTCTATATATATATCCTATATAGAGAAATTCTATATATATGTTTAAGAATCATGTATAAAAAGTCATGGAAGTGTTGCTCAGAGAGTGTAATGAGTAAGGTAATGAAGAATGTAGGGTGGTGGAAGAAGACTTAGGTCTTTTTCTAAAGAGAAAAAAGGAGTGATAAGAAACATAAGAGCAATTTTATACATTTTTAGAGCTAGAATGGATCTTAGAAATCATACAATACAACAGTTTTATTTTACCAAAGCATAGTTCTTTTGTATATAGTAAGTATGTTATAAATGTTTTTGAAGTGAATTTACAGATGAGGAAACAGACAGAGAGTGGGTAAGGCTTAGCAGAACCGAGGCTAAAACCAAGATCTCCTCATACCCAGTTCTCTTTCCACATTAATATGCTACATCAAGGACAATGGGAAAAAAAACCCAAAACAATAACAACAGCAAAAAAATCAAACCAAAAAAAAAAAAAAAACCACACCATTTTCCCCAGAAGCCAAGGGAGATGAAAATTTCAAGAACTGAGAGGCTACACTTAGTGTCCCTATTTCCTCCTTACCTACTATAACCTAAGCCCCCCAGATCTGTTTTATATTCCACTACTCTACTGGAACTGCTCTAATTTAAGTGAAAATCAGAACTGGAACTTAGGTCTTTTGACCATAAGTTTAGCTTTTTTTTTTTTTGTCGTGGCACACCATTGACTTATGTGCCACTATTACTAGCCTTAAAGGTTGCTTTCTAATCAGTTAAACATGTATTAACCAACAACCATATACCAGACACACTGCTAAGAGCTGGAGATAGAAATAAAAAGCAGTACCTGTCTCCCTGCTCTCAAAGAGATCCCATTCTAAGGTAAATATACACACATATATGTATATAGATAGATGCCCACACATAAATCTAATCTATGCATGTATCTATGTATACCAACATGTATGTATACCAATAAGTACAAAGATACATACAGAGTAATGAGGCTGTATGTATAAAAACTCACTTTTTAACACACACACACCATCAGTCATGGTTAAGAAATTTAAATTCCTTCCTAGTGAGTGCAGGGTGCTGTCAGGAACTGCAACTTGGGAAAGGACCTGGATTATTCTCCTCTAGTGGCATTTGCATTTTGGTGAGTCAACAAACCCTTTAGCTAAAGGAACAAGTTCTAATTATGGAATTTCAAGCATTAAACAGAGAGTTGGGGAGACACCTCTGATCATATTACACAGGCAGCTGTCAGTGATTTTTTTCCTTCCAGGGATGCTCAATTTTCAGAACTGTCCTCAAGGCAGTCAGTACTTTCATTGGGTGGGAAGTGAGGAGGGTGATTGTAGGGGAAGGAGTTCTCTCCTGCTTACTTTTCTTCATAACCTTCACCCTGCCCTATAGTGGAGACAGCTCATACTGGCTTGCAAGAATCCTTTGTTAAAATTTCAGTGTGAGCAGTTACAGCTCAGAAATCTGAAATGCCACAAATCAGGGTTTAATTTATTGTTTTGTTCGTTGTCTAGACTTAAAAAAAGTGATGGGGAAAATGTTCATAATGGAGATTAAACTTTAAAATGTGTCATGCATTTTGAGCCAGTTTTTCAACATTTACTGGTACACTCATCTCTTCACCTTTTTTATACAATCAGCTTTCTCTTCAGACTCTGTGGATTATGGCCAAGCATCAGATTCAGGGCAAAAGAATGATCCTGATTCTTATTGTCCTTCTGTAGATAGGGATAAGAGTCTCTTCTTAGTACCCTCCCAGGTCATCACCCCTGCTCTGAATTTCTTTTCTTTGATTATAAATCTTGAACCTCAGAGTTAGGCACTTTGACATTACACTGCTTCTCCTGAATCCCTTCCCTTTTTGTACTATCATCACACCTACCTTGCCAATACCCAGCCATAGATTACTTCTACCATCTGCTGTCTCCCACTGACACTGAACAGGGCTGGAGGAAGTCAACAACCATGCTGACTGTGCCCAGCAAAAATTTTTGTTATGTAATCTCAAGTGAGCCCTCACAGAAGCAAGGCAATTCCTTTACTCTTTTCTAAGTAAACTGAGTACCTCAGACCCAGAGAAGTGCATGGAGGATGGGTGGAGTGGGGAGAGAGATTGAAGTTTTTACAATCACTGGAATGTGCAGCCTGGGGATGGCACTGAGCTGAGGTGGCCGAACAAGATTTGACTTCAGCTTTGAGAGGAGATGAGCAATCCTTCCCTCTAGTCCATTACTTACAGGGAGCCCCAGTGGTTAGTGGTAGCAGCTAAAATGGGAGACAACAATTGGCATTGAAATGTGGGAGAGTAGACACTAGACGTGGCAGAAGCAAACCTTCACTTTGTAGAACAAAGAAATATGACTAAACTTGGACATGATCCATCTTTTAAGAACAGAGGAGAGCTGCAGAAAGATTTTATTCTGTGCTTTCTTTTTCTCCTCACTTTCTGTCTGGAAGGACAGATGTTTAAATTTTGATTCCCTGTTTCTTTTAAAGCATTTCCGTGCTTTTGAATAGTACTTTAAAACCAGCTATCTCTGGACAAGATCAATCATAATGACTTTTGAATTGCATCATAGCATAATGGATAGAGAGCCAGCTTTGGAGCTAGGGAAACTTGAATTCAAGTACCACCTCTGACACATATTGCCTGTATAACTCTGGGGAAGGGAAGGAAAAAACGAGCATTTATTAAGTACCTTCTGTGTGTCAGGCACTGTGTTAAGCACTTTTCCAAATATTATCTTATTCGATCTCACAACAACCCTAAGAGGTAGGCACTATTATCCTCATTTTACAGTTGAAGACATTGAGGTAGAAAGAGGTTAAGTGACTTGCCCAGGGTCAACTAGTAAGTGTAATAAGCTGAATTTGAACCCTGTGTCTAAAACCACCAATCTATCCATCGTACTACCCTGCCACCTCTGGGCAAGCTTCTCAGTACTCTAGTCAACTTTTCTAAAATTATAAATCGTGAAAAAGAATTTCAATGATAGAGGGAGATTTTTCACCCTGAAGTTCTCTATGCCAATGCAGTAATAGATCCCGGCCCCATCTCTATTTAGGTCTTAAACGTTTTAGAGACTGCCAATGGGAGTGAAAGGATGCCAATGGGTAGCTTAAATACTCCATGATTTAAATACACCAGGGGACCACTTTGTCCTAGTGATCAGGCTTCTACTCTGACATAGGGATACTGAACTATGGTGATTTCATTAATAAACTACTTTTTTAAGATCTCTAAAACTAGAAAGAAAGAGGTTCATGTGAATTCATGCCATTCATTACCCTTTGGCATTCATTACTGGCGCTCCTTAGATAGTCTTAAACTCGGGTATCTTAGGCAAAAATCTCCAGCCTCCACAAAGCAAGGAAAAGAATGGAGAGGGCAGTGATGAAAGGGCAGGTTAAGCCTTTACACTGGCCCAGTGGGAGGAAAAAGCAAGATCTGTGAGGGGTCAGCTTCCCTTTTCATTTGAGAAGAAGGAAAGCTCTACTCAGCCAAACTTTGCCTACAGAAAGACATTTGTTGTTTCATTAACTACAACAACTGTTCGAAAACTTCTCAAGTCTTCCACACCGCTCATTTACTTTTCCTCTACAGAGGATCTGACCTCATATTTTACTGAGAAAATTTAGACTCATGAGAATGTGAGCTTCTTGAAGGCAGAGACTAATTGTTGACTTCCCTCATATCCCCTCCACTTAACACAGTACCTGGAATATAGTCAGAACCTAATAAATACTTAGCTTTGTGTGTGTGGTGTGTGTGTGTGTGTGTGTGTGTGTGTGTGTGTGTGAGCTCTCTCTTCTTCCTGAATGTTTCAAAATATGTTGAAGTCATTCCCACTTCTTTCTTTCTATACTCCACACTCTGCTGAATCCATATTCCCTCCTCTGTGCCAAGCAACCTCACCGCTTACATGAAATGGGGATTCTATTCCATTCCATCTCCTCCAAAAGACTGGTCTCTATCATCCTCACTCTCTTGCAAAATCTTACATTTCTCCCTGTCTCTTGGCTGCTTCCTGCCTATAAATACCTCAGTGTCTCCCACATCCTCAAAAATCTTCACTTGATCTTTTCCCACTGCTAGCTTATCCTATACTTCTATTTTTTAAATTAATTGATCTATTTGTTTTCAGTTTTCTACAATCACTTCCATAAATCTTAGATTTTTCTCCCCCTACCTCCCCTTCCTTCTCCCCTCCCTCTCTCCTCCCTCCTTGAGATGGTGTGCAATCTTATATGGGTTCTACACATACATTCTTAATAAATACATTTTCACCTTAGTCATGTTGCATAGAATTAAAACGAATGAGAGAAACCATGAGAAAAACCCAAACCAATTTCATAGTTCTTTCTCTGGATGTGGAAGGCATTTTGCCTCAAGAGTCCATTGGGAATGTTTTAGGTCCTTGCATTTCTTTGAAGGGCGAAGTCTAGCAGAAAAATTCCTCGCACACTGTGGCTGTTGCTGTGTGCAATAATCTGGTTCTTCTCCTTTCACTTAGCATCAGTTCAGTTCACGAAGGACAAACACAAGCCTTGAGTGAGTAGTGGCCTCTCCTCTCCTTTCTCCTCCCCTCCCCTCCTCTCCTCTTGTTCTCTGCCCAGCGGAAGGTAAACACCATGATCAAAAGCTGCCTTTTTTCCTCTGGGTTTCCTGCCTACATTTCTTGTTCTAAGATCAACCCTTAAACCCAATTTACTCTGGAGTTCATAACCTGGACAACAAGTCCCCACCACCTAGCACAGAATGGATGTAACAACTAAATAGCATTTTTTTCTCTTTGACCATTTATCAATTAGAGAATGACTTTGTACTTCTACTTTTCACAAACTCCTTAAGAGGGCCATCTACAGCTGTTGCTTCTGCGCTCTTTCCTCTCACTCTTTACTTTACCCTCTGTGATTTGACTTCTGAAATCATCATTTAATGGAAACTCTTCTCTGCAAAGTTTCGGTAATATCTTAATTGCCTCTGCATCATTTGACACTGATATCCTTCTCTTCCTTCACAATTACTTACTCCTCTCTCATTTTTCATAACTCTGCTTTCATTTCTCTTCCTATCCTATACGACTTTTCCTTCTTGGTCTATTTTACTGGATCATCATTCATCTTTTGGCCCCTAACTTCACTATGCCCTAAGGTTTTCTCCATATTCTGAATAGCCACATCAGTTTGCTATAGGGTTTACCCAACATGCTAGGGCTCTTCCTTGGCTTTTCTTGACATTGTGAGGGTACTACTGGAGAAAAATGGTTATTCACTTGTCATCCTTTCCCTACCTACTTTTCCCATCATATATTTCCTTGGTGATGTCTTTTATTCCTGTTACTTTGAATGTAATGGGAGGGGACTTAGATGATGAGGCTTAGTGAGATGGTTTTCATCTCAGCTTCTCATGAGTAATTAGCCTTCATGGCTTTGAAGCTAATTTTTTTGTCACCAACCAGTACCAGCCACTCAGTGATTCATGACACTGGAGTTGGTTTAAAACAAAACAAAACAAAAAACTTCATGTGTTGGATTGGAACTAGGCAGAGAATATATGGACATGTTTTCTATAACTACCAATAGTGACCAACATGAGCATGTCCTAAGGACTGGGTCCTTATCGACCAGTCCCCACATTATAGAAGTTTCTCATTCATCATATGTTGGGTATTCCCCATGCTGTCTACGTGATCTTCATTTTAATTTTTCACAGGCTATTGTGATTTATGTCTTGCTGCTTCCCATATAATAAGTACTTTAAAAAATGCTTGTTCTATAAACTGCAAGGTGATTTTCCTTAATTTCTTTGTAGTATTGTATCCAGATTTTTTTTTGTTTATCATAACTTTCAAGTAGTCAATGCTTATTTTGTTTCATGGACTGAAAATAATATAAAATTTAAAAAATGTTTGTTAATTGTTTTGGCTACCAATATTTCATTTCTTGGCAACTATTTAATCTATTGTCTAACTGAAAAAAAATTCATTTTCCTTTCAAATCAGGGTTCTGTCCTTTCTTCAGATAGTTTTACTATTCCTTTGAAATACTTGATTTTATTCAAAATACCAAATCCAAGTTAAGTAAAGAACTTATAGAATTAAAGTATCAGGGAATGCAAAAACATCCAAAAAATTGTAGAAACTCACTAATAAAATTTTTTTAAGTGCAAACTTAATTTTATTCTCCTAGTCCAGTATTCATGATCCCAAGGTGTGAACATACAACTAATTCCTTTGCAACATGACTATATTGTCCCTTTTAATCAATATCTAACACTCTTCCAGATCCTCCATTTTGACCCTTCTCCTCCTCTCTGTGGCTGTGAAGCTCCCAGACTCTCCCTTTCTCCACCCTGTGCTAGTCCCACTGGGTGTTATAATCTAGACATGACCTGCTGCCAGTACCTATGCAGGTAAAATTTCTTTCCCTATCTCAAGCTACCCATAAGGACCCCAGGTCACCTTTTAGCTGTGTCAGGTAACTTTTGAAGACAGATGACAGTGAATGTTTTGGTGAGACAATATAAATTACATTACATGAGGAGGTATGGATAAATTATGATTAGATCTGGTTATTATATTATTATCCCCCAAACTCACATTTTTAATGAACTTTCTCATTTATTGAACAAGTATTATCATTCTTCTAGACTCTCAGGCTCAAAACCATGGGTTTTTATTCTCAACTCTTTATCCTAACTCACTTCAATATATCTAATCAATTGTCAAATGATGTCATTCGTCTCTTGCCTGGATTATTTCAATATGCCCCTAATTAGCCTGTCTGACTTAGTTTTCTCCCCTCTCCAATCTGATGTACACACAGCTACCAAATTGGTTTTTCCAAAATTCAGATCTGATCATGTTATTTCCTCAATAATTTTCAGTGGTTTCCTATTACACATGGGATCAAATATTAATCTTTATCTCATCTTTTAAAATATTTTGTTTTTTATAAATAATTAACCCATTTGTACATGCATATAATTTATAAAAATTTATTGGGAATACCTCCTCAAAAAACTTTTAGTAATAAAATGTGCAATCAAAATTTTGGAGTCTGTACATTGGAAGGATAATAGGACTAGACTACATCCTCCAGAAGATTCTCTAGGCAGAAAAAGGAAATAACTCCACACAGTACTGACTTTATAAGGGGAATGTCTGAATAGTTGACATGCCAAGTATCACAATCTAATGACCATATGCAAATAAAAGAAGGCATGTCTGGGTGAATAGTCTTCCCTTTATAATGAATCACCTCTGAGCTGTTCACTTGGGAAAAACAAATGTGAAAGGAATGGTAATAAAAGGTCTGAATGAAGTTTTCTAGCTCAAAGATGAAAGATTTTGAGACACATTTTCCTGTTGATATTACATCATAAACTAGAGTGACACATGCACATCTGGAGGTCTTCCGTTAATAGATACAATGCTGGGAGACAGGGAATTACATTTTTGCTGACATTTTCCTCAAAAACAGACAAAAGCTCAGCAACTTTTTTGTAGGAAACATCAGTACCGAACTTTGTTTTTAATGAGAACTCCACAAAATCCTAATGTTTTACATTGAGGTTTAGGCAACTCAGCATATAATGCTGACCATCACTGGCATCAATAACTAACATACTTATAGATTCATAGAATTATAGGATTTTAATGTGGGAAAGGACCTCAGAGAGATTATCTAAATCCCATTTCCCATTTAATTGCCAGAATTAGTCCACCATGATGGGCAAATAGCCTTTTTCCTGGCACAACCCTACTCCGTGGAAAACCTGATTTTTTGTAATTAGGAAGGAATTTTATTTCCTACATTAATAGGCCAGAATTTTTAGTGTTACTTGACTAATAATCTAGAAATGGCAGGACATGAGACTACCTCAGACAATCTCCCAGAAGATAGGTAGTGGGAGTTGGCTCTGTGGCTAAAGTACTTGCTTAGAATCAGAAGTCCTGAGTTTGAATTCTAGCTCAGTCTCTAGACAAATGCTTTCACCTCTGTAAGGTCTCAGTTTCTTGATCTCTAGAATGAAGGGGTTGGACTTTAGGCCTATAAGTCCCCTAGTCATTTTGAGTCTCTGTTCCTATAATCTGTGATTCGTTTATGGACTGAGAAGAAGAGACCCAAATTCTAAATGTTTTGAATCTAATTGAATAAATGTGATATTCATATCAACAAATTATTTAACTTAATAATGAAGCTAATATATTGAAAAAATGCTTTCTGGGATGATTATTTTTCATTCTAATATTATATTTTATAAAATCCATTTTATATTCATTTTATGCATTGCCAGGATGTTAAAATTACACAAAATGCTTTTTTTTACTTGTGACTGTAAATTTTTCTTATCCATTAAGGCACTAGAGAGATCAGAATTTAGGAATACTTCAAAGTGTCAGACTGTATCATTTGATGCATCATGTCCTCAAAGATAGAACAATATCTTTTATTTCTTTCGTTATTTGAAGTCTTTAGAATTCTAAGGAATCTTGATAGCAAAGATCCAGTCAAAGTCATTAAGTATGAAGCAGAACTATCTAAGTCCTATGAAGTTTCAAGTTTCTAAAAAAAAAAATGGTTTAAGTTGACACACTGGCTCCTTCCAATATAATTAGGCCATAGGGCTGTTGTGAGGAAAGTACTCTAGAAACCTTAAACAGGCATATGTGTGTGTGTGTATATATATATATATATATATATATATATATATATATATATATATATATACATATATATACGTATATACGTATATATATATACGTATATATGTATATATATATACATATACATAGATATAGATATAGATAGATAGATATAGATATAGATATATGTAGAATATCCTTTCCACAAACCAAAGAAAGAAAAATGATTTATTCAAACAAGTAGAACATCCAGGTTGTAGTGGAAAGAGCAACAGCTGGTCCCATGTCAAAAATTGGGTTCTAAACCTAGTTTTGCCACTGAATGGTTATGTAATCCTACTACGTCAATTAAACTCTGGACCTCAATTTCTTCAATTGTAAGATGAGAATGTTTGGCCAGATAATATGTATAGCCCCTTCTAAATCTAACACTCTAATATACTATATGAATTAATAGAAGTCTTTTCATTGGTGAGGAGAAAAGTACAAGTTTCCTCACGATTAACATGTACAAGCATATTAGATAATATTTGCCCTGGCAGTTGAAATAGCTAATAGAAAGATTAGGCTGCTTTAAAAATAAGCTAGTAAACAAAAATCTTTAGAAATCAAATTTGGGCCAATAGATAGCTAGATAGATAAAGGCATATGTATATTTGTCTATATCTCTATCTCTATAGATATATCTATACACTTAGATATATCTATAGAAATATAGAAATCTCTATAGATATAGACAGACAGACAGACAGACAGACAGACAGACAGACAGATAGATAGATAGATAGATAGATAGATAGATAGATAGATAGATAGATAGACAGATAGATAGATGGGTGGGTGAATGGATGGATATGTGTAGCATTTATTAAACCAGCCTTAGAGAAAAACAGTACAACATTGGATCTGGCAGCTCAAGACCTGAGTTTGAGTCCTGACTTTGATAATTAGAGTCACAGATTTCAAGGGAGATGGGACCTTAGAGAACATTTAATCCAATACCATCATTTTACAGAAAAGGAAAGAGATCAAGAGGTTAAGTGACTTGACCAAAATCACACAACTCTTCACTGGTAGTATATCAAGACGTAATATCCTTCAACATCAAAGCCAAGAAACATGCTGCCTTCACCAGCTCTTTTTCCATCTCTGAGTCTATTTCCTTATCTGTCAAATATTAATACCACCTACCTCACAGGGTCATTGTGAATAAATGTTATATTGACCTTAAAGTGCTAGATTTGTGAGATGTTAATATTGTTTCATGCATACTCCCTCTGACATTTTGCCTGAATCCTGTAATGGTTACCATTTCTTTGACTGGAATTATAATAATGTTTTTAGTAAAGTGCCTTATAGATTCTTACAACATTGGTGAGCAGACAGGCAGGAAATCCAGGAGAGAATGAGTTAGGGTAGTGCTGGCACTCTGATGGCATCAGTTTAAAAGGAAGTTCAATAAGTAGCCGAAGTCAATAACAGTTTGTAAAGAAATACTAAGTCACCCACCTGCAAATAGCAGTACTGCCAGAAGGGAAAGAAAAAAGAGAATGCATGTATACAGACAGTGAAAGAAACCCTTACCCCTAGGAGGACAAAATCAATTATGGGTGTTTCTTACAAGGTAAACTCTAGACAATTGCTCAGGTGAAGAGACAGAGCATTTGGTACAGGGTTTAAAAATACTTTCCTAGGAGAATCAAAAGATCTAGATTCCAAACCTAGCTAGGGTGCTTTACTACTTGTGTGACCTTGGGCAATCAATTCTACTTCTTCATACCTTGATTTTCTCAACTGCAGAATGAAAAGATTTAAACTAGATGCCACTAAGGTACCTTCTGATTACAAATCTAAGTCAACTATGATAATCCCCTCTATGAAACTCTGATTACAATGGTTGGAACCAAGTGATCTGGGAACATATTCCCTTTATTTTGTTAAGTTTTAGTTGTTAAGTAAAATTTGAAAATTTAAAAAAAATAGCTTTGTATGTGTGGCAAGTTAAGTAAACTCTAGATCTCAGCTTTCTTATTTGAGTGTTGGACTAGATGATTGCAAAGGTCCCTTTTGACTCGATTATAAGGGAATAATGAAAACTCCACTTGAATTTTAGCTGGCATTGAAAAAGAGAACACATACCAAAATTATTACTTTAAAGATAGCTAATTTAAGGGTTTAACTCTATTGTTATATAGAAACAATACAATTTCCCTCCAAGGACACATGGCATGTACCAAAGATCAAGCAATTTCTTTTTTATATAAAACAACAATAATAGTAGTTGTTTTATGTTGACAATATAAAACTCTCCTTGATGACTGGAACATAGTAAGCACTTAATAAATACCTTTTGATTCATTCACTGACTTAAAAGTACCTTTAGTCCTCACTGTAAGTAAATTTTTTTTATGGAATTTTGAACAGCAGAAAAAGAGGGCAGTAATTGTTGCATATTAGTCCTAGGACACAATTTGTTTTCAGACTATAAGTTGACTCTTCTGCACAAAATACAACATGAAGTCTATAACCCTTGATCCATTGGTTCCAGTAGCAGGCAAGGACCCTAAAGAGGTCAAGAAAGTACCCTTATACACCATTATATTCATACCAACACTCTTCATGGTAGCAAAGATCTGGAATAAAATTAAATGCCCATCCACTGGGAAGTAGTTCAACAAATTGTGGCACATAAATATAATGGAATGTGATTGGGCCATAAGAAACAATAACTATGAACAGTTCAGAGAGTCATGAGAAATTCTGTGAACCATGTAGGATGAAGAAAAATAAAACCAGGAAAACAATATACACACTACCACTATGGAAGTGGACAACATGAATGACAATAAACAAAGAAATTGAAAGTAGTGAAATTATAATACCCAGATTTGTTCTTCAAAGAAGAGGAGGCAAGAAGAGATGCCTCCTCTCCTTTTTATTTTTTGGTGGAGGGAGGGATTATGAATGTGGAATGTTGCAATATGGCTACACTTAGTTACCTGAACCTGCTTCTCTATCCACCCTACTTTCTGTTTTGTTGCTGTTATAAGAGGTGGCTCTCTGGATTTGGAAGGGGAATGGATATCTTCAGAAATTAAAAAAAAAATCAAAATTTTAAAAGGTAAAAATTTGCATACAAGGCATAGCAGTATAGCTCTGTTAGATGCTGAAAAAATTAAGATTTAAGGAGAAGAGAAATGGAATTCTGGGAAAAGTAGAATATGACTTCAAGTTTAGGAATCCCTAGGAATGGGAAAAATTTACAGTTTGGTCCAAGATGAGGAATTCTGGTAGGACAAAGATGTGTAGGTGGAGGGAATGCAGGTGTTCTAGATAATGAAGAATACATTGAAAGAAAGAGAATGTGCTTTCAGATATCGGAAGCCCAAGAAATACATTTCCTGTACTAAAACTTCCAACGTAAGCTAAGTTGTTAGTGTATCTTCCTTCTCAGAAAACCAAATTTAAAAAAAAAGCAAACCAGCAAATATTTACACAAGTACCTACTCTGACTAAGACAATAGGTTAGGAGCTATTGAAAATGCAGGGATATGTCTGCAACAAAAAGTCTGAACTCAGTTTTTATCCTCTAGCATCTCCTCTTGCCCCTCTATTGGGAAACTGGAGACATCTCCTCCTCTTGTTGTTGTCCAGTCATTTCAGTAGTGTCTCACTCTTTGTGATCCTATTGGATTTTCTTGGCAAAGATATTGGAATGGTTTGCCATTTCCTTCTCCAGCTCATTTTACAGATGAGGAAACTGAGGCAAACAGGGGTAAGGGACTTGCCCAAGGTCACACAGCTAGTAAGTGTCTGAGATCAGATTTGTACTCAAGAAGATGAGTCTTCCTTACTCTAGCTCTAGCACTCATCATCTAACTGCTCCACATATCTCCTAGGCCATCTATAATATAGCATTTTTCTTAACATTAATTTGGCCACTCTGTGGCTTGAAATATGCTGACAGAACTTAAAATTACTTTTCTGGTATATTTGGGGTATGGAATATCCCTGAAATAATGTAAGGTAAACAACATTTTGAAGTAAAATAGAGATAGTTAAGCTAATTTTCATACTATAAAATTGCAGCATGTAATTTCTGAACACTCCTAATTTCATATTTTGTATTTTTGATGGAAAATATTACTAATCTAGAAATTTTCTCATGGGACCTTTTCAAAAAAATATGAAACACTAGGATTCCACATAACATAATCTAGGTCACAATCCTTACTGAAACTAAATGAAAAGATTAGATTTACTACGTTAAAAATCTCATTACTGAAGATATGAATCATATATGAACCTATAGTATTTTTTGCATTTTCACTGAGGATTTTAAATCAATTTGTCCTGAGAAATAGGGACATAGCTATCAGAACAACATGCAAAATTCAGAAATCTTGCTATCTTTTCTCTTCATACTCATCATTCATACACACACACATACACACATATATGTATATTTGTGTGTGTATACACACACATATATTTACTGAATCTTTGATTTTACCAGTATAGGGAACTCTGGGTAAGAAACTGCTTTTTTTTTCAATATAGATTGGCACCTTTTCTGGAGCTCCTACTCAGAGAGTTGTCCAGGGCACTGAGAGATTAAGTGATTTGCAGACAGTCACACAGTCAGTATGTGGCAGAGGTGGGAGAGAATACTAGTGAATCCTGATCAACACTAGTAACCTGTATTTGAACTAGACCATTGCTATTCCTCTGTCCTGCTTTTTCTTTTTACCAAGCCTAGACCACAATCTTTATTTCTTACACTTTCTTTCCCTCTTTTTAATTCTCTTTATGATCACTTCTATGAAGTTGAAGTTTATTTTGATTTTTACCAGTTCTTCCTTTTCTCTACTCTTTTATCCCCTTTCCTAGTTCCCATCCTGGAGATTTAATGTATTTTAATGTCAAACTTTTTGCCTGTGTATATTCATTCCTTCTTCCTTTTTGCGTTATATAGCAAGAGGTTAGATGGTTAAAATTAAGATAAAGTCCTGCTCCCCCTTCTCCTATGTTTAGATATTCTCATGGGCCCCATTTATATGAAATAGTATTTTTTCTCCTTTGTTTCTCATTCCTTTATCACATTGATTTTCCCCTTTCCTTTCTTTCCTCTTCTAAAACAACTTACATAAAAGTATAAAACCACATCCACATCCGGGTCCCTCTGTCACCCTCGAAGACAGTAAGATTTTTGAAGGGATACTTGTCTCTTTTCTCACTATTGGAGTACAAGCATCTAAATCCTTTAACTTCTTCCAGTTGCTCAAGTATACTTATCCATTTGGGTTTCTCTTGGCGCTTGTGATTTCATTTCTAAGTTTCAACACAGGTCTGGTGTTTTCATGAGAACTTATTGAAAATGGCTTGGTCTATTAAAGGTCTATTTTCCCACCACAGTGTTGAAAGGTGCATTATTATTGATTGCAAGCCTTTATCTTTTAACCTTTTCCAAGCTAAGATTTTCATTTATCTATAGAAGTTACAGGGCGTTAAAGATCTCCATTGCAGACCTCTTAAGTTGTCTTAGGCTGAAAAATATTTCCCTCTGACATTTTTTGCTGGCTCTGCTGTTCCAAAATTTGATCTGAGGCATTATTTTAAAGTTGTTTGGAGTGGAATATTGGGAAAGTTCAGTTGAGCTTCAACCTGTACTCTGTCGTCTTTGAGTATACATACCTTTTTATCAGCTGCACATGGCACCTTGTGGTGCCTCTGATTTGGGCCTTTCCCTGTGTTTGATTTACACTTTGTTGATGATAGATGAACAAGATGGGAGAAACCTGCCTGTCTGAGGTGATGAAGGGATTTCTTTTTTTTAAACAGATCTTGTGAGAATTCTCTTGAATCCTTCATTGACTTCATAAATCCAATTCTTCTGTAGCAGAATCACAAGGCTATGTTTTCATCTGAACAACACTATCTCACCACATTACTCCTTGAGCAAAGAGATGGTGCAGTGAACATAATGCTGACCCTCCAGACTAGGAGACCTGAAAACAAATCCTGCTTTGGATACTAGCTGAGGGAAATCACTGGGGCATGTCACTTAACCCCTGTATCTTAGTTTTCTCATCTGTAAAATGGGGACAATAAAAGTATCTACCCCCCAGTTATTGTAAAGATAAAATGAGATAATATTTACAAAGTACTTTACAAATATTAAATCAAATGATAAATATTACATATTATTATTATTATCATAATAAATAACTTAGCAAATGCAGTGATATCTAATAGTAAAGGCAGCAGAGTTGTAATAGAACACGAATTGGCCCTGGAGCCCCATGACCAGGATTTCAATTGTTTTGCTCTGTCAAGTGCTATTTGTGTGACTTTAGGTAATCTCTTTAACCTCTTAGTTGACTTACCTGCCAATTAGTAATGATAAAAATTGAGAGTTGTTGTGAGAATCACATATGAGGATCAAGTAGTGTATGAAAGCTAATATATGTGAAGCTCTTTGTAACGCTGAGGCTCTATATAACTATTTCCTCAGTTTTCTATGGGAAATGACAAGTCAGCTAAACTTATTTCCTAAGTGAAAACGCTTTCTTTAGATAAAATCAGTAGGGCAGTAGGGCAATAAGATGAAGTTCTATTATCTTTAAAATACTTATATTATCTTATAAAATACTTATATTATCTTTAAAAATACTCCGAAAGTTAAATAAGTAAAAACTAAGAATAATTTTGTCTTTCAGAACATTTCTCCAAACTAAGTTTATATTCACCCTCTTTTACGTATTCTTGATTTTCTAAGAGTATTTTCAGCCATTTATCAAGATGGAACACTCTTAAAATATTCCTTTAATATAGATATTTGAATCATGGAATTAAAGAATGTTTGACCTGGAAGGGAAAGGGGACTCAAAAATCATCTAGTAAAGCTTTCCATGTTACATTTGAAGAAAACGAGATCCAAAGAGGCAATGAAGCTTGCCCAAGGTCACACAGCTAGTTAATGAACCCTGGCTCACAAAACTTCTTTCTGGTCTGGAGTACATTCCACTGAAGCATGAGGCTTCAACCATTAATACTATCATTCTGTTCTTGACAAGATTAAGTCACAGGCAGTTTAGGACTATTGCCTTGGGAAACTGGTAAAAAGAACACAGTCTTGGGACTTGTTAAAGTGTGCTTTTAGGCATCCGTCAAACACTTGGGCTTATTACTTAATAAAAGTAACATCCTATTTCAGTGAGCTCTTCAGGACATTTCAAAGCCTTTTCTTGTATGGGAATTATGATGCATGAAATATCAGAGCATTATTACGTAAGTCATCACCTGGTGCCTAGAAATCCTTTTTGTTATAATGTATAGAGACATAATATTTGCTATTAGATTTGACCTGGAAAACTGATTCAGTTTCCCAGTCAGATAAAATTAACTATTCAGGGAGTGTTGAGTGAGATTATTTTTTCAAGGAGATTTGGAAGAAAAGTGTGACAGTTTCTGTGTACTGTTATTGCCATGTATCACAGGAAAGTCTATGATAGAGCTAAGAATAGATGTCAGGAGTCTGACCCTCCTTTACCACCCTATCCATTATGCAGGTACAGTAATCATTTAATTTTCTTAAATAGACCAGGTGATTGTCTAGAAAAAGCCTCAACTGGCTTGGCTCTACTTTCAATTCAGGATGTTATTCCTGCACCTGCAAATTTGGGGATTATTTCTTTGCTGAAATGGAAAACTGCACCTTTCACATTGACAAAAGAGACAGCCTAAGTTTCAGATCCCCCTAAACTTGCTTATTTTATTTGCTGACTACAGAACAGTGAGAATGGAGCAAGTCCCCCAGGGATCACAGGTGCATCCAACATTTCTACCACATGCCAGAAACCCAGATCTTCAATATGGTCAAATGAAAGCTATCACAGTTCTTTGTGTGAATTCACTTTAGTATAGACAAGATTGGCTTCATTAAGGCAATCCTCCAAATAAAGTATTATGTAGTTCTCACTCTCAGCTTTATTTAAAGTGGATAGGATTTCAATAGGCAGCTAGAAGTTGGAGTGGAGGGAGGATGGAGAAGGGCTTTACTGGTGCATGGAACAGTATGAACTAAGGTAGAGAGAAGAGGAAGTACAGGAGGTGTTTAGGGAAAGGAGGAGTAATCTGGTTTGACTAGACTGTAGGTTATATTTTACAGAGGGTTGTGAAGAGGTTTAAAAGACATATTAAAGCAAGATTGTGAGTGTCTTGAGTGCTAAGCTGAGGAGTTTATGGAAATCCTTGAAGGTTTTTCATCCAGGAAGTGAAGTGATGTAATCAGAACTGTACATTATAAGGCAGAACTCTACACTATTCATTGGATAGTGAGAGGCATTTTCCGTGCCCTCCGTGCCTTCCGTGCTTAATACCTCCTCTCTGAGATTACTTTCTATATACACTGGAGATACATTTATATGTATGTTGCTGTTTGTACATTGTCTTCTCCATTGTAATAGAAGTTCCTTGAGTTCAAGGGCCATGTTTTTTTGTTTGTTTTTCACCTTTTTTGGATCCTTAGCCCTTGGAATAGTCCTTGGCACACAGTAATTACTGAATGAATGTTCACTGACAATGATGACGGAGATGTTGAAAATATCTGTTTTAAAAAGTCATTATAGGAGTCCAAATGAGAGAATGAGATCCTAGATAATGAGATCACTAGAGGAAGTGAGAATGGAAAGGAGGGAAGAGATGATGGAAATCTAAAAAGTTGGACAGTTGGTTGATCAGGACTTAATAAGTACATATAGGGAAGAAGAGGCTAGTCAACTTTAACTGAGATTGTTCAAAGAACCTTGGGTTCAAATCCCACCTCTGAGACAATGCTAGTGTTGTTATGTATAGGCTATTTAACCTCTAAAATGAAAGGATTGCGCTAGATGGCTGCCGTGGTTCCTTCCAGCTCCAAATCCCTGATCCTATGAAGTTAAACAAGGCTCCTATATAGGTAGGAGCTTTTGAAGGTCACTGTAGTTCTGCCTGGATGTCTTCCATTCATATAAAGTGGGTTTAAAAAAATGTGGATTTTTTTTATCGCAACACATCCTCACCTATAAGGAAAGAGAATAAATATGAGAGATGGAAGAAAATGATAGGAGGGAGGAGAAAAGGAGAAGACAGAGACAGAGACAGAGATGGAGACTCAGTCAGAGAGCCACAATAACAGAGACAGATTTGACTCTTCTCTTTAAGAAACAACAGCTTGTCTGCAGTCCTGGAAACACCATTAGAAGTCTGTGTGACTCAATTTATGATACAGGAAACAGACTCTTCTGTCCTTCAAAGCACCACATTTTTAATTCCAGATTCAAATCAAATTGAAGTCAGATTAGATTGATGTTTCCCCCTCTCTGAGTAATTTAATTAGTCCGTGCCCCCAAAGCTCAGCATTAGAGATTTTCTGTTTATTTTTAAAACCAGGCCACTACCAGTATTCTTAACATATTGTACTGGTTAAAAGATGGAAGTGAGAATCTCATATTCCTCCCTCCCCATTTCCTGGCACCTACTGGCATCCCTTAAATATACCCAAATATGCTGCCCAGCTGTGTTCCTGCGTCCTTCTCAGCAGCTCCACCTCCAGCTGGTGGGAGTCCCAAGCATAAAGTTTGTACTATCCAGTTTTCTCATCAACTTCACTGCAACATATTTTTAAACACAAGGAAAAACATAGGGTCGTGCTAATAACTAAGGAACCTCTAATTTCATTTTACTGCTTTTGGAGTAGCAAGTCTACCTCAGCAACTGAAATCGCAGGATGGGAAAAGTTTCCTGTTTTATCTCTTTTTTTTATTCTCTCTCCTTAGTATATACAGTTGTTGCAGTAAGTACTTTGATCATTCTAGCAAAAGTTGGTTTTCTTTATTGCCTTGAAAATTTAAATTAACTTTCTGCACTACAAGCAGTAAAAAAATATACCAACACCTGAACTACCTTACTTTAAATTACATTATTTCCTTTTTATTATATTGGAACTTTAACAGTTTGAAAAACATCTTCCCTAGGGACTTCAGAAATAAAATTGTTGAAACCCACAAATTTGGGCTATCATCTGGCATGCTGATTTTGGTAGTAGATGATCTTTAAAAAAGCAAAGAGACAAAAGTTTTATTGATCAATGCTCTTTGTGCTTAAAATATGTAGTAGCCAGATTATAGCTTAGCAGGAAGATATGACATTCTATGCATGTCTATATCTTAGGTTGGAGTGGAAAGACTTGCATGTAAAACTCATGCAGTAAAAGAAGTATGCCTGATTTTCCCATTGCCTACTTAAGGTTGCGTTAGGACTGGACTGAGGCTATCAATTGCAACACTACAAAATGCCAATTCAGATGTAAATTGACCCAAATGAATCTTTAGACCAACAAAAAAGACAACCCATTTCCATTTGTCATGTAGTACCACACACAATTACCAAATATATTCTAAATCAATTGCCTCCCCATTTATCCACATGGCCATGTACCTCTAAGGAGACAGGGAGCCATTATTACCATTATTTTTCCCTATTCTGCATTCCTTAGGAGCAATAAGCATTACGTGGCTACGGAAGTCTCACAATGAGTCACTAGGTCCTTAGATTCCAGTGCTTAACATGACAGTTTAGAAAGACCTCCCTCATACATACCAATACATATGGTACAGGAATGAATGCCAATATATCTACCCTTCCATATGTAAGTAGAATTAGTCAAAATGTTGGGAGAGGGGCCAGATGTCATGAAAGAGTTCTTATGAGGGATGCAGTAATGAGCTTCTAGTTTTTGAGATGTGTGAACAAAGTGAAAATTTTGCTATGAATAATCTAAGCAGTATGGGAGGCAGCTTGGCAGAGTGGAAAGAAGATTAGAAATTTTGACTGGAAACGACTCGACTCCCTGCTAGCTGTGTCACCCTCCTTACAGCGCTTGCTTTCCCTCAGCTTCCATTTTGCATCTGTAAGACAGAGACAATATTAACTTGAGTGAGAATCAAATCAGAAAGAAAGCTGCTCTGTGACCATAATGCCTTACATAAATGTGAACTCTTCCATGGAAGGACAACTTCACAGATTTATCACAAAAGATTACAAGCAATATATAGTGAATTCTCAATTATTTTAATGAAGGGAATAAGATCCTAGTCAATGAAAACAGCCAAACATTCACATGACACTTGAAGGTTTACAAAGCTCTTTACAAATATTATTTCATTTTATCCTTATAATAGATTTGGAAGTAAGCACTTTTATTATCATCTCTGTTTTACAGATGAAGAGCTTTAGGCACAGAAGGGTTGAATGACTTGTCTATGGTCACACAGTCAGCAAGTGACTGTTTGAATTTGAACTCATAATTTTCCAGTTCCAAGTTCAGTGCTTTATCTGCTGTGTTACCTAATTCCCCTTAACCTAAGCTAGAAATCGAGAAAACTGGAAAGAAAACAACCTTGCCATCACTCATATGTATGGAATACCTAGGAGTTTAGAAAGAACTTTCCTCACAACTCTGAGAGGTAAGAAGTACAAGATATTTCTATCCTCGTTTGACACTAAAGTGAAATGACTTTTAACAGTCACAGGGTTGGGAAGTATAGGAATTAGAGCTTACATGTATGTATTCTGACTGCAATTCTAGGCTTCTTTGGATCCCACTGAACATTTGGTAAGCATCTGCTATGTCTCAGGCATTATACTACAGCTGCACAGTTCTGGCCTGGGAGGTGCAGTTAGGAACCTGTCGGGGAAACAGTCTGAGCATCATTTTGAAGGGGAAAGCAATGAATCCCATGAAACTTTCTTGATACTTTTTCATAGTGTCCCGCAGTGGTAGAGGACAACATTTATCAAATTGTTTTTGGAAAAAGTATTGAGTCTAAGACTGAAATACTGATGAATTTGCCATGAGCTTGTAACATTAGACTTTTGTGCCATATTTGTCCATCATAAGGTCCTACAGAGATTTTTTTGGACTGCTTATTCACTAAAACAGATCAATAAGTCAAGCTACTTAGTTAAGAAATGCTAATGAATGACTTCTGGATTTTAAAAAATGGACTTGTAGGGAAAGGTGGGATTTCACCTCTATTAGGATATCAAACAGGAAAAGAGCTACTGGTCCAAAAGGAAAAAAAAAAGTCCATCAATCGTAACTGAGAAGCAGATGTACGGCTTTTAGAAAGAAAGCTGGTCGTGTGTGCATTGAATAACAGGCAATTATCAGTGGTTTTACTGTTTGCCCTAAAGAATTTAGAACAGCGTCAAAGGGAAATTTGATCTATTAGAAGGAAAATCCTACTGCATCTTTTAACCCTGTGCCAACTCAGCTGGGCTCTAACTTTTTTTAATATAACATACTTTATTCTTGAAAAGTCAAAGAGTTGCTAATAAAAGTCTATGCAGAGATTAAGCTCCCAAAAGAGATATGTTTGTAAGAGTACAAGCTGGGAGAATGAAAATATTGAATGACTTTAAATCCAGATAAAATACAGTACAACAAACTCAGTTACCCAGTATTCTCTTAATTAGAACTCTAAATTAGCTGGTGCTTCTGTATGTAGAAGGCAATTATACCCAAGATTATCTGACCTTGAAGCATTGAGAGATCCTAAAGAGCCTTCAATATAGCATACTGGATAGGGGACTGGATTTGGAAACAGAAAACAGGGTTCAAATCCCAACTCTACTACTTGTTAGGTGCATGACCTTTTCCAAGTGTCTGTGCTTCATTAGATGTAAAATGGAGATAAAAATGTTTTCATTATCTACTACATAGTATTTTTAAAAAGTGCTATGTAAATGAAAGTTATTATTATTGAAGATTAAATGATATCTATGATATGATTAAAAACTACTCATTAGTTTTAATGTACATTTAAAAAAATTATTTGATAATCAAATGATCGCATACATTGTGACCATCCGCCAGAATGTTTTATTAGCCACAATATCCCATTTCTTTATCTAACATTAGATAACAGTTTTCTACAGGATCATTAATTATCATTTAATAAGTGATCAAGATCAAAATCATTCACACCCTGTAGGAACAAAGAAAAAGGACAAATACATGTAGAACATTGACAAGGGTTTCTTTTTTTCTATAGAAATTGTGTATCCCCCAAATGGCCAAAGAAATCTGGTTTTCTTTGATATATTCCAATTACTGTAAGCACAAGAGCAGCACACTATGATAGAGATCAAGTGCCAGAACTGAAATAGGATTCTACCAACTTCAGCAGACTTGCTGGGAATTTTTCAAATATTATGGTTCCATGAAGAGTTCCTACAGTCCATTTAATATCAGTGCTATTCCTCCTGGTAATTCTGAGGCAGCCGTGAGGATATATTCACATTTAGAATATTTTCATCATGGTATCAATTATGTAGACCCTTTAGAACAGGATGGTACTGGATTGATTACTTAGTCCAACCTACTAGTTTTACAGTTGAGGAAATTAAGGTATAAAAACATTAAGTGATTTGCCCAAGGTCACATAGATAGTCAGACCTTAATTGGGCTGTAGAAAACACATCCTGAAAAGGTACCACCTTCTACACACAACTAAATATCCCACCTTTATCCATGGACAAAAGTGACTGAAATCAGCCTCTTGTCCAGTGAATTATCACTTTCTATGGGCAAGCTGTTATTTCCAAAGGAGGCATTTATAAGTTATATTTTAATCCTTTTTCCTTTTTAATAAATGTGAATTATTCCCACTCCCTATAGACAACGATGCCTTGACATTGACCATGATCTTCTTTGAAAATGTAAGTTATTCAGTCATTCCAATTACACTATAAACAGATGGACAGTTCCCAAGGGCACAGGCAGAAATTTGCTCAAGATCTATTTGATTACAAGTCTTAGCCTTTGAGGACATGTTTTGATTTTGAAATGTATCTTCTTCGGCTTAGTGAGAAGTGGAAAAACTTGACAGATATTCCCACAAGCTTAAATTAGCTACAGTAATACAGTCTCTCTCTCTCTCTACAAAGCTCTTGGTTTGCTTGTAACTATTTCTCCCTCTAATATGATGAGAGTAAATAGGGAATGCAGTCACTGGGCAGAATAGTAACAGAATAGGAAAGTGGGGACACATACCTATGAACTGACTACTCTTTGGTTTTCCAGTTAATTACTCTTTAAAATATGATTTCCATGACACACTATTCAAAATAGTATTACTTTAATGTAGATTAAAAGACACATTTTAGTTTTTCATTTTATATCTGGCACAAACAACAATAGGTTCTGAAGTTTTTTTTTTTAATTCATCTAAAATGTACACTAAAGTAGCATAAAATACTCTTAAGACACTAACTCTCCATTACTTATGACATTTTCCTCAATAAATTCAAGTTTACAGCTCCCTTCATTGCATAATCACAATTTCTCATTTCATGCCAAAAAATTTTTTCTAGGTAAATATTTTTTTTAAAAGTAGTATTTTGGAAGAGTATTATTTTAGTAGTATTTTAAAAGTAGTGTTTAAAATTTTTTCAATACAATTAATGCAATTTTTTTGAAAAGGAAAAGTGTTGATTGGGGGGAAAAACTTTATTTTAAATATCTCTGCTAAAACTCTGATCCAAGAATTGATAAACATATACTAGAACAAGAGCCAGTTTCCAAGAGATGAGTGGTCAAAGAATACGAATGAGTTCTTAAAATAAGAAACGTAAACCACCAGCAACCATGTGAAAAGAAGCTCAAAATTGTTACTAGTAAGAGACAAATAAACAAATAAAAACAACTTTGAAGTTTGAGCCCATATCTGACAAATGGTAAAGATTATTAAAGACAGTATTAGTCAATATTAGAAAAGTTATAAAGAAGTTGAAACACTGATATGTTGTTGGAGCTATGAATTGGTCTACTTGGAAAATTATAGAATTATATGAGGAAAATTATTTAATTGTCCAGTATGACTCAGCCATCTTACTATTGGGTATGTACTCCAGGGGAGATCAATAACAAAAAAGAAAGGTCCTACATAGAAAAAAATGTTCGTATTCATAGCTTTGTGTTAGTGAAAAAACTAAAACCAAAGTGGGTGCCTGAACCAAATATGTCATATGAATATAATGGAATATTATTGTGTTATACAAAATGATAAATATGAAAAATTCAGAGAACTATGGAGCCATTCATATGAACAGATACAGAGTGAAAAGGGCAAAATCAAGGAGAATATATACACAATGATGACAATCATGCAATTGTAAATTATGCTGAACTCAGACAAAATACAATGCTCATTCATGGGTGGCAAAGAAACAAAGGAAGAAACCTAAGTATAGAAATGGAGTATTATGGACATGGAATGTTACATATATCCTCAAACATTTTTTCAGTTGGGTTTTGTTTAATTTTTCATTTGTTCAAAGTAAGGACTCATAGCGGTGGCGTATATCAAGAAATAATTCTGACTTTTAAAAAGATAAAAGTAAAAATTACCACTGGGAGGTAGGGAGATTTCACATGGGATTTCAGTTCAGATATGAGCGAAATTTACTAAAGTTTGCCCTTTGGCATGGAAAATTGTCAGCTATCCCTTGTTTTCTCCTTAGAAACAAGAAGACTCTTGAAGCATAAGGAGGAAACAAAATGTAATAACAAAAACTGATAAAAGCAAAACACACACACACACACACACACACACACACACAGATTCTCCAGTGCTAGCACCTTGATTATACTCTTCCACAACAATGGATTCAAGTTGGAATGTGAACTGAATCACAAGATTTTTTGTTTTGCTTCTGTTATACAGTCCCCTCTGAGGTAGAAGTCCTTTAATTGCTTATTTTACCTAGACTTTGCCTTTTAATTTTAGTTGTTTTCCTTTCAAGTTACTACTTCATCATCCCATTCTTTGCAACATGTATATTCATGTTTCTTTTTCCTCTTATACTACAAATTCTATCACCTGTGCTACTTCTGAGCATCTTTCTTAGTTTATAATTTTACTTATATCTGCCTTGTCAAACCACCACCCTTACGTTTATTATTGACAGGTATCACTGGGTTCTAGACATTGTTACTTGATTTCAAAAGACTTGTTAAAAGTACTTATTACTTATAAAACACTCTCCTGGTTACCTGGGGAAAAACAGAGGTACGTAAAGAAGACATGGTCTCTGTTCTCTAGGTATTTATACTCTAGCAAGGGAGATGTTACATATACACAAATAATTAGTAAGATAGAAAATGATATATTCATAAGAAAGGTATGCATCAGTTAAATGTCTATATTTGATCATCAGTGCCAGCATTGTCTTTCAGATATTTGCAATATATGAATGTTCAAACTAACCTTAAATGATTAGGCCATTTTTATATCTTTTAAAATATAACCATGAATATTAATTGTTTAGCACTGACACCTTCTAATACATTGTTTTGCATATATATCTGAAAACAGGGATATTATCCAGAGTTTGTACAGATCAGTTTGATGCCATATTCTCTCTACATCTTTCCTTAGAAATACAATCTTCCTCTTATTATAGCAGCAACACCTCTATGAGGACATGTGAAGGAACAACTAATGGGACCCAATTAAAATCTTAAGGGAGAATGGATAAAGGTGATTGCTTGGACACCATTTAGTTATTCTGAGAAAACTGTCTTTTTCTAATTAAAGAATCCACCAAGCATCAAAATAATTAAGAATGATTATTTTAGATGTTTGGACTTGTCCTACTGACACGCCATTTTTCTATTTCCTTTTAATATTTTATTTTTCCCAATTATGTGTAACAACAACTTTAACCTTCTTTTTTACTTTTTTGAGTTCCTGACATAGCATTTTCTGAAAGAACTTCAGACTGGTGAAAGTTACATGCACACACACACACATGCATGAACACGCATGCAACACCATAACATGTACTTGGAGTCTTGACAACTTCTTTAGTTACTGCTAAAAACTCAGGTTCTTAAAGAAAGTCATTCTATGACATCTCTTCTCTTTTAGAATCATTTTCTCATTTTTACAAATGAAAAAACTGAGATGAAGTTAAAATATTTGCTCAAAGACACCTATACAGTAAATTGGAGAACTGGAACTGAAACCCAGGTTCTCTGATTCCAGATGCAGGCTGCTTCAAACTGCACCACATTGTTCCTTTTGATCTGAAACAAACTTTCAGCTTTCATGTTGCAAAGTCAGTATGAGCCTTACAAACTAATGATGGATATAGCTTCTCAAAAAAAAAAACCAAACCAAAACGATAGATCACACCAGGTTACATGAGACAATGTAATATAATAGACCCTCTATATCTATGGACTTTTTGGGAGAGAACATGTTTTAGGATATTATTCAATCTGTTTAACATTTATTAATTACTTATTGTTTGTAGAGCATTGTGGGGGATTCTGGGTCACCCATGGTTTAGATAAGACAACCCTCATTGAATTTATCACCCAAGAAAGGGGTTTACTGTGTTATGGAACTATATAGTAGAGGGGCTTATTAGATAGTAGGAAACTACAATACAAAATTATTCACAAGAACATTAGAATGATGGAGCTGTCAAATAGCAATCATGGTTCATAAATGCTTCATTCAATTCATTCTTCAACTATTTATTGAAGCACTTTCAATGTGTTAGAACCATGCTAAGCATAAGAGATGCAACAGAGTAGAAGATCATGTCCTAATGTCTCTGGTAGTCACTGTGTATTTTATAGTTGTTCTGAATGGAAAAGCCCAAAACTCATGCAACTTTGCTTCAGTGCATAGAAGTAAGAACATATATTTGGACTTGTTAGGAAAATAGCGTTCTGGCCATGGCTAAATGTTGTCTTTAATGAACAAATCTCAGAACAAGTTTATAGAGGCTTGATTCTGGAAAAATACAAGGATTCTACCCAATACCCTTTACAAAGATTTGGAGAAGAATGACCAAAAAATAAAAAGCATAGCACAAAGTTGGGGTACTTATCCTAACCTAACTAGCTGTTTTTCCTTGACTTTTATGTGGGCAGTGTTGATGTATTCCTCTCCCTTTAAATAAAGTCTATAGAAAACCACAAAAAGTGATCTGGACCCTAAAAGCTTAACGGATTCTGGAAAGCAGCTGGCTTGTAACATGAGTCATTTTAGCCACAGCTTTCTCTTTTGTATGTTTTCTCTGAGCTAAAGAGCAGGTTATTGGATGTCTTATGGCAGGTGCTATTGGATTAAGGAGGTAGCTGGTCAGAAACAAACTTTGTCTCTGTCTCTCTGTCTCTGTCTCTCCTCTGTCTATGTAATACAAGTGAATATGATCTGTTAACATAATATTGTTTATTCAAATTTTTCTTTCATAAATAAATATGGATAAATGAATAAATAAATTATGGATATATTTTGTTTTTTACACCACCACCATTTGTCCTAGTATCCTCCCCTCTTCTCCACCCTTCTGAGAACTAGGCCATATATAAAAAGAATATTAATGGAAGAAGAGAAAAAGAAGAGAAAGAACAAGCAAAAGTGATCTAATGTTTAAAAAAATCTGAAAAAAATTCAATATTCCACATCCATGGCTCTCCCACATCTGAAAAGAAGTGGGTGTCTTCTCATTTCTTTACAATATTCAATTTTGTTCTTTTCTGATTATTCTTTCCATTTACTTTATTACAGACATTGTGTATGTTGCTTAATTGGCTCTCCTTACTTTGCATCAGATCATGTAAGGCTTTTCATGCTTCTTTTTATTCATAGTGTCTAGTTCTTTCTTACATACAATAATATCTTATTGCATTCATGTACCACGATTTGTTTAGCCAATTTAGCCAATAAGGAATCCCAATTGATAGGTCTCTACTTTGTTTCCAATTCTTTGTTACCATAAAACAAATTGTGCTATAACTATTGTGGTGTACACAGGGATTTTCTTCTTATCAATCATCTTCTTTGGATTATAGCCTAATTATATGTGTATCTTGTAGGGGGTGGAATGAGAAGGAATCGCTGCATCAAAAGGTCTTGGTGTTTCATTCATTTTATCTGCATAATTCTAATTTCCTTTCTAAAATGTTTATACAGATCAGTTTCACCAACAATGACTCAAGAAGCCTATCTTCTGACCTTCCTCTCCCTTCCCTCACACAGTCAACATTTACCATTCCCCCGCTTTTGAAATCTGTGAAATTTTTCTGAGTGTGAGGTAAAACCTTGAGGTTGTTTATTTTCTTATTTCTCTTATTTGATTTGGAGAATTTTTTCAAACGTTTGTTAATAGGAAGAGGAAGGGAATAAGTATTTATAAAGCACCTACTATGTGTCATCCCATTGTTCTAAGTTCTAAAATATTGTCTCCTTTGATCCTTACAACTTCCCTAAGAGATAGTTACTTTTATTTCCTCCTTTTTACAGTTGCACAAACTGAGGCACAAAGTGGTTAAATTACTTGATTTAACATTGTTAATGATTTGAAATTTTTCTTTTTAGAACTCTTATCTTTTGACAATTTACCTAAGGAGGAATCACATTTGGTTAATGTATGTATGCATATATACATGTGTGTATGTATACATACACACATAAATCTATTATATGTACATATAAATACATGTATACATATATTTAAACATGCACGTGCATACATATATACATATACATATATATATATAAATAGATATCATTCACACATAGATATCTATATATACACATCTATCTGTAAATAGTAGTAGTAATAGAGCGAGAGCCTAGAAGCAACAATTGGGAATAATGAGCATTCTAGCCTCTCCACCATGAGGGGCTATGAAAAAAAGTGCAAACAATGCCAGGAAAGCTGTGTCATCAGGAGTGAACCAGATTTCAAATAATTCTAGGAGAAGAAAGGAGTGAAAAAGGAAAAATAAGTTTAAGATGAAAATGAGAGTTTTTCTGTCTGTTTTCACCTAGGGAGCAGGCATTGCAGAGAGCTCACTGAAAAGGGTAGGCAGCTTTTTTTTTGGTTGAGTTGAGAGTTTAATTAAAATTAGAATATTATGAAAATTATAATAATTATTTCTAATTAGAAAATTAGAACAAAATGAGAATAGAATTTTATGATCTATGGATTTTTTTTCCAATTGACAATTTGTTTTCTGTGTTTAAAAGTTCCAAGCAATTTTCTTATATTATGGTTTCTTGAATTATGGTGGTTTTTTAAAACTTTTATTCCTTTGGGAGACCTATAATAGATAAGTTGCTTCTAGGAATACTGTCTCTGAGACTGCTATGTCTCACTTTCATAGAGATCATAGCTTTTCTAAATATTATATTTTGCTCCTTTTCTTCCAGATTACTTTTCATTTATGTGTATATGCATTACCAATCAATAGCTTTTCTTTTGTTTCTCTGATGTGACTTCCCATGATGGATTCAAATTTTTCTCTTCTGCTAATTATTTCTGCTGTGTAGGCCATAATTTTTGTTTTCATGATTTTTATTTCTCTCTTGAATGATCTTCAGGAATATCCTGCTGTGGTCTCATTCTCTCATAGAAATCCATAAAGTTCTCTGTTTCATCTGGTATCAGTTAATTTGCTTTTATCTTGTAATATTTATTCATAGATATCTAGACTTGTTTAGATGCCACTGAGGCCATCCTCCATCCTGTTATTAATTTTTTCCCTGATAATTCATCTACTGGTACTCTGGGTTTTTAACTGAGTCTTCTTGAGATCTTTGGTAATTTTAATCCTTTTCCCCCTTATAATCTCCTATTGGTTACTTTGTGACTCCTTCCCTTTGGTGGCATATCCCCTGAGGGTTGGACCTCAAAGCTGTTTTAGTTTCCCTGTCTCACTGTGAAATTCATTTTTCACTGGCTTTAAGCTCTGACCCATGTGACTTCTTAGAGGACAGAAATGGTCTAAGCTGAATTCCAATCCCAATTTTGTCAGGTCTCTCTCTGTGTCTTTCTCTTTGTTTCTCATCTCCTTGTCTCTCTGCCTTTTACACACACACACACACACACACACACACACACACACACACACACACACACACACACACACACACACTGGTGTCCTGCCCAGGTTTCTTCTTTTCCTTATCTCTCTCACTAAGCACTGCTGCAGAGCAGCCTGAATGTTACACTCTTAGGAAGAGTTTGGTTTTGCTTTCCTAAACCTCTACTCCACCTTTACAAAGTAGGGAGGGAGTAGAGTTGAGTTCTGGCTTTTGTCATCATAGAACGATGGGTTGAATTCAGGGGCTAGAGGTAGGAGGGCAACAGTTTTTTCTTTGAGCGGTAGGGAATCTTAGCAGAGACCCTAGCAATGGAATTGCTGCTTGTGTCCCAGAGCACAAACTTATGAGTTCTGTTGTGTATCCCTGCCAAAGTATGAAGACAGGTTGGGGAGCCAGTGCCGAGTGAACTTTTAAGGAATTAGGGATTAGCCTTCTCTGCTATTAATTCATCAAGTTGCTATCTCAATAGCATTCTTGGTTTCTTAGACTATGGTGACAGCTGCAATTGCTTTACTTCGGACACATAATTTTCATTTTGGAAAGGTTTGGGAGGTGGAAAGGATCAGAAAAAAAAAGTCTACATCTTTTTCTGTAATGTGACCTGCAATCATGAGCCAGATAGAATAGTGAACATTTTTAGATTGTTTGTACATTTTATGCATACACACAATTATATGTATTGATGATTTTGTTTTTACATTAAATTCTAAAGCTAATAAATATTTATCTAGAAATCTAAAAGTTCATGAGCTTAAATAGTTAGATTTATTCCTGAGAAAAAGACAACTGACAAGCGAACAAGACTGTATCAAAGACTTATTAAAAAAAGTTGTTTCCAGGAAGCTGGGTGATGATTAAATTATTGCATAAATTATGAAATCATATAATATATGATTAAATTATTATATAGATTAAATTATTATATTATATATAAATTAAATTATTATATAGTATCAAAGATTTATTCAAAAAAGTTACTTCCAGTAAGCGGGTTATGATTAAATTATTACATAGAAGGTCAAACGAGATTCAAGTTAGTCTCCTATATTTGAAATTCTGATTAATGGTAATTGACGTATGTATTGATTCAGATCCCAAGATACTTCAATCAACTTTAAGTTACTTTTGGAATCTTTACATTTTATGAAATTCGGTTCTATATTTTAGGCATAAACATAAGGCTAAAACTTTTATTGTTTAAAAGGTTATTTTATGCTCCTTAATGCCTTTTGGTTTTATATCACATTCTTTCCCAATAAATCTTTCCCCGGTCCCTACCCAACAAGTCATCTTAATGAAGATTTTTAAAAAAAGAAAAAAAGGAGATCAATAAATGGTATATAAAATATCCTATTCCCATACCTCCCTACCTCTGTAATGAAATAAGGGAGATGCATTTTTTTCAACTCTTTCAACTCTTCTCTGGAATGAAGCTTGGTCACAAAAATTACACTACATTTAATTTAGTTTTTTTTTGGGGGGGGGATTATTGTCCTTTCCATTTACATTGTTGGAAACATTGTGCATATTTTTACTTGGTTCCATTTACTTCACTGTATCAGTTCATATGTCTTTTCATGTTTCTCTGAATTCTTCATGTTTGCTTTATCTTGCAATTCAGAAGTCAGCAAAAGCCATGAGATATAAAACAGCAGGAAAATCTTACTTTAAATCTTCAACCTTTAACAAGACAGAGTACATCTGTAACAGAATACATTCTTTTTTAGCCAGTTAAGAATAAAAATGATGTACTACCTCAAACACTGCCTCTAATGGAAGCCTTTCTGGATTCTCCCCAAAACCTTCCCTTCAAAAAATAATCACTGCCTATTTACTCTGATTTGCATTCATGTGTACTCATTTCTTAAGAAGATCTATTCACTGAATGGGCATTTCCTCACTCTAAGAGAATACCTGAAAAGACCTTAGCCTAAAAGGGCCAGGGTCTCCCATAGCCTTCTGGCCATCTCCAGTCTTCCTGATGAATATCTGGTCACTGGATCCAGATGGCTCTGGAGGAGAAAATGAGGCTGGTGACGTTGCACAGCCCTCCCTCCCTCAAATCAAAGTCAACTGTTAAGTCATGTCATCACTTCCCTGGTATCATGGTTCTTTTCGAAAATGAAGGACAAACATAATAACAACTCAGTAATATTCACTTATTTTCATATAATTCAATTTGCTCAGCTATTATCCAGTTACATTTTGTTTCAACTTCTTTGCTCCCAGAACAAGTGTTGCAATGAGAATTTTGTTTTGAAGCCTTTCTGTCTTTGACCTCTCTATAGTATAGTCCTAGAATGGCGTCTAAGGTTATGGATATTTTATTCAACTTTTTTTCATAATTCCAAATTGCTTTCCAAATTGGTTGGACCAATGCACAGTTCTGCCAATATTGTATTAGCATGTGTGTATACCTGAAGACCCTCCAAAATTAATTATTTTCATTTTTCTCATCTTTGCTAATTTTCTGTCTATGAGATGAAGCCTCAAATTTGAATCACTCTTTCATATGGTTATTAATCATCTGCACTTTTACTTTTCAGAAATGTTTATATCAGAAAGTGTTAATTGAATTTTATTTAATTCTAGTTCTTTGATGATTATTATTCTGCAAATGGTATATATAGAAATACTTTACTACTAATAATAATCAACCAAAATACTGTATTCCCCAATCATTCTGGATAAATAAGAACTATTGCCATAATTTCTTTTGCTGACCCTCTATTCAAATAAATCACACTTTAGAATATGGAAGGTCCTGCTAATCTGGAATGACTTTGAGGATGATCTGATAATATATTCTTTGTCTATCAGCTGAGAGGATTATTATCACTGAGTAATTATTATTTTTTTTTTTGGCCAGAGCAAAACAATGTTGGTGGTGTAAGTTGAGGAGTAATTTTGATATGAATTGGTTGAAGAAGTAGAGATATTTCAATTTTTGAAGGAATATTTAAAGAAATAGCCATATACTATATAGAATAGTTAGAAGATATGATTTGATTTTTAAAATTTTACATGATCTAAGGGATTAAAGTATTTTTTTCATAACCTATCTATAGTGGGGCATCTCTTCTGAAGCTCAGTGGAGTACTGAGATGAAGATTTTATTGTATTAGAATGGAAAAGAACTTAAACAGAGACAAAAGCACAAAAAGCCAAGGGAATCTATTCTTTTAGGACTTGTCCAGACTGTGAAATTCATAGATTGCAGCACCAACAGAGAGGCAGGAACATGTCCTTTCAAATAACAGGTTTAGAAGCTAATCATGTCAGAAATGAATCATTTTCAGATACAAGTCACTTCCAAGTAAACCCCAAATAATTGTGATAGACAGCAACATAAGGATAAGTCTAATTTCCAGGACAAAATAGGAAAGTGTGGTTATGTAGCAAGAAAATTGAAGGAAAAATGTAATCGCTTTCTGCTGAATTTGTATATATTTGGAAGAAGTGTGTGAAATTAGCAATTGAAAGAAAAGCTGTCATTGGCCTAAAGTAAGGTGGGGAAAAGTCACATGGCTAGAATTTTAGACTACAAAGATATAGATAGAGTAGAAATAATGTTAGACTTGGAGTCAGGATACTTATGTTCAAATATTAGTTCTGACTTTTATTAGCTAGGACCACCGGCATGCATAGACATACAATGACTAATTTATTACTCTGAGAATTTATTTCTTTATTTGTAAAATGGTGTTATAATACTTGTGCTACCTACCTCAAAGGGTACATATGAAGAACCTCCTCCCCAACTTTTAAATTATAAAATGCTATAAGATATAAAATTAAAATACCAAAACGCTCAGTAAAACAATTCTAGAAAAGATGGGGAAATCTTGACCTATATCAAGAACATACCCATCACATTTGAACACTGGTCTAACATTTAAATCCAAGTACTCTGCAAATTTATTAAGTGCCAACTACATGACTATTGGCAGGATTATTCTCTTTAAAAACAGCAACAAAAACCCAAATCTTGCTTTTATTAAAGATATCAGAGTCCATAAGATTGCCTTGTATTTTTGTATATCATCTACAGACATGTTTGAATTTCACACTCTTGTATTTCATAGCAAGTTTCCAGATTTAGGCTATAACTTTAAAGCAGACAGTCCTACCAATAATTTTCCTTCAGACTCAAACTGTAAATAGAATCTTGGTTTATGATTTTGCTAGTCATTCTTCTCTCTAATGGATATCAGTTGGTGTTTTGATTTTTATGGTTTACATGAGCTCCTGAAGTCAAGAAGAGGTCGTATGGTGCAGCATAAAGAATATAGGGATAAAGCCTTTGGATTTGTGTACTGCTTTCAGCCCTTAACTAGCTGTGTGATCCTGGGCAAGACATTCAATTTCTCTGAACCTCACTTTCCTCATACTTAAAATAGGGATAAGATCCAAGTAATACTAATAGCATTTAATGTTTCTACAGTAGTTTAAGATAAGGAAAAAGACTGAGAAAAGTTCAGTGATTTGACTGGAGTTATACAGCTAGCGACTCATTCATTGCAGACTTTGAACTGCCTCCCATCTCATAGAGTTTTTACAAGGATCAAAGGAGATAACACACAATAAAATACTTTGCTAATATGAAGGGCTATAATGATATTAGCTGGTATTATTAAAGCCATCGTGTTCAAGCAATAGAAAGTGTCAGAAGCTTATAGTCAGAAGATGGGGGTTTTAGGGCTACATTTGATGCTAAGCATACTAAGGCTAGTCTTAGAAAATTACTTTGCCTTTTTATACCCCATTTGGATAAAATGTTGCCTAGGATCCTTTCCAGCTTAAAAATTCTATGAATCTAAGATTCTATCTGATGCTAGAAAACCTCTGGCATAAGCTGAAAGGAGAAAACAAGAGGGTGATCTTAGGAGGTGACCTTACAAAAAGTCTCCAAGAGGAGAAGCAGAGATATGAAACAACTATGGGCAGAAATGTAATTTCATAACAATATATAGAAAAGTCTCAATGACCTAGAATCCAAAAAATCTAGAGCCACAATCAGTTGGAGTCTTGATCAATTTCATTCCCCCCCTTTAAAGTAGCTAGGAAAGAGCAAATTGATATTAGGAACAAATTTAACAAAATATGACTTCTAGGTTATGTAGTGGAGGTAGTACTAATTCAACCTAGTCTTTTATCCCCTTTTTAATAATAACAAGTCTAGTTCAGAATGCTGGCTTCATTGTCATTTATGAAAAATTCAATTTTATTTAGAATTTTCTAATTCCTAAGACAGGAGTGTGGAGTAACACCCTTGAAAAAAAATTTTCCAGTAAAGGTGGAAATAAAAAGAATTTTCTAGTTAAATCTCATTTAGTCATAAAATTCAAATCATCAGGCACTCCCGTTACTGATTATTTTATTATTTTAGTTTATTGAAATTTTACTATGTTGTAAAAAATGCAAAATAACCACTATCTTACAGAAAAGACAGAAGGACTCTGTAAAGATGGTGTTAGTAAATATTCTAAGACCTCCGTCTGCAAAGGTGAATTCAATCTCCTGGCCAAAGTCCAAGAGAAGTCATTACAAGCTGCTTCAAATTATACCATGTAAGCATATTATAAGGCTTGAGGGGTCTTGCTTAAGACCAACAGTGTTGCTATCATAGTTACTAGCCTGTGGTGGGGAATGAGGAAGAAAGGCATGTTCATCTAGAGTGCCACTCACTTGAAAAGTTATGATGTTTGTTGTTGATGGAGGAGGAAAAAATAAACTATGACACTACCCTTTTGTACATCAAAGTGGCTGGCTTTTTTCTTTCTGCAATTTTGTTTATTAAAGACCCTTTGATTATGTTTCACTATCCATGACATCAATAATCTGTTGCATTAAATATTGGAGAGTTTTGCTATGGGTCCTTCCTTAAGTTTTTCTAAGACGAATCTTGTTTTTGCCTTGATGGATGCAAACACAGAGAGTTTTTAAGTTATAATTCACATGAAAAGCATTTGACATGTCATTTACCTTTATTATTTTCCTTAAGGTGCAGGAAAGTAACACAGATAAATAAAATTCACAGTTTATTCCATATTTACACTGCTTATTACACTCTACCCTTTAGGAAGATGTAGACGATCAGGCAGGACTACTTTTAACCATCTCCAGGCCTTCCTTATTCCATCCTCTATGCTTTGCAGCAGGGCCCCAAGATTTTTTCTGCTTTAGAAGGTTCTACACAATCTGGGGAAATGTCTTGGAGCCCTCTTAATTTTCAGGTTTCCTTTACTCTTGAAGAATTTCGATATATTCTTACTAGAAAGCATTTGAGGGACCAATATTTGGAGCTATTGGAAGGTGGCTTGCTTTTTAAGAACAAGGGGGAGGTGAAAATGTCTTTCATAAACATAACAAATGGGAATTCATCTAGAAGAAAGAAGATCCCTTTAGTTATGAAGAGTGGCACGAGGGAAGATGAGAGTGTAGAAACTTGGTGTGAGATCTGACATTTTCAGATCACTCCAGAAACATTTATAGATGAACTTGGATGGAGAACAAACATTTATAGCAAAGGCAACAGATCGATTCCAATTTTCTAACAATTTTCACCATTGATAACTGTAGATTCACCATATGTATATGCTAACACATCAGTTCCCAATGTACTATGTAAGGAATTAGAATTGGCGCTTAGGAAGATGAAAAATTGGTAAGGTAGCTAGACCAGAGGATACAACAAGGGAATTCATATTGGAGGTAACACAATTTTCAAAATGCTAACAAATTTATTTTAAAGTCATTTGAAAGAAGGGAAGATGCTGAATGACGGGAAACAAACCACAGCTGCAAGTGTCATTCCTCTCAAAATAAAAAAAAGGAAATTGAGAGCATATCAGGAGGTTATAGAAACGTATACTTGCTTTCTCTTCACTATAAAATCTTTGTAAGTCCCATGTATATCAAGGGTATGCTCAATTAAAAAAAATATGAGAAAGAGAACAGAAAGCTTTCACATACTCTTTCTACAGAATCATAAATCTTCACAGTCATATGATCAACTGAAAACTATAATATATAAGATTCTTACATTTACATAACACTTTAAGGATTAGCATGGAGTTTTAAAAGGAAGTTAATGAAGAATACTTATTGTTCAGATGATATACTATAGCTAAATGGGCATCCCATTGAGTTATTCCATCACAATATATCCTTACAGGAACCTCAGTGAACAGGAAAAGAGGATTGTGAGCTGCATTTGGAAAAATTGTGCCATGCTTTCAGTGATTACCCAGCTTTTCCCTGACACAATATCTTTTCAACACAATATTTTTCACAGATACTTTTCAGCTTATGAAACACTGCACATGATCCAAAGGACAATGGAGAGACACACAGCAGGTATAATTAGGCTGTAGTACATTACCAATGGTGATTTCTATCCAAGAAAAGGCAGAAAAGGACCATCCAGGAACTAAATGTACATAAAACGGTGGGCTCCTCATGTGTCAAGAGTAAGGGATAAGAGATCAAGTTCTGCATTGGAAGAAAGAAAGATTTCAGGCACTGAGCCAATCATCTCTAGAGGGTATATGGGCAGACATGGAAAAGAATCCAAAAGGCAAAGAAGATGAATGCATTATAATTTGATCCATTAGAGTTTGTAATCACATTAAGCACAAGTAGACTTAAAAAAATACATTACAACTGAGCCTCCTTTAAATCTTACTCTGATGCCTAATTGAGGCATGGTGATGAATCAGTATCCTCCAAGACCATGTAGTGGAGTGTAAGGACCAGCAAATTCTACCAGTCTAAAGAGAGTAAATGCAAAGTAATTAAGGAGGTGCCTAACAGTTGGAGGGACCTGGAATGACTGGTTGTAATGGGATTGTCTCAGTTCTCACCCTTCTTGACTTCTCTGGAGTCTTTGAAGCTATCAATCCCTTATCTTTTCCTGGATATTCTCTCCTTTCAAGGATTTAGCAACAATGGTTTCTCTTGATTCTTTTTTTTTTCAAATTTATTTATTTATTTGTTTTCAATTTTCAACAAGTACTTCCATAAATTTTAAATTTTCTTACCCTTCCTCCCTTCTCCCTCTCCAAGATGGCATGCAGTCTTACATGGGCTCAACACATACATTCTTATTAAACTCATGTTCACATTAGTTATGTAGCATAGAAGAATTAAAATGAATGGGAGGAAGCATGAGTAAAACTAAACAAAACCAAATGTAACAAAAGAGAAAACAGACTGCTTCATTCTGTGTTCTGACTCCATAGTTCTTTCTTGGGATGTGGATGGCATTTTCCATCATGAGTCCTTTGGAAATGTTTTAGGTCCTTGCCTTGATGTGGAAGGCTAAGTCTATCAAAAACAGTCCTTGCACACTATGACTGTAACTGTGCATAATGTTCTCCTGGTTTTTCTCACTTCACTCAGCATCAGTTCATATAAATCTGTCCAGGTGTTTCTGAAGTCTGCCTGTTCATCATTTCTTATAGCACAATAGTATTCCATTACATTCATATACCACAACTTGCTCAGCCATTCCCCAATTGATGGATATTCTCTTGATTTCTAGTTCTTGGCCACCACAAGCTTTTCCTGTCTCTCTGACCACTCCTTTTCAATCTCCTTATCCTGAATGTTCATCTACTGCCTGTGGGTTTCTCCTGAGGATCTATCCTTGGTCCTTTTCTCCTCTCCTTTTATACTGCCTTCTTTGTGTGAACTCATCAGTATCCTTTTGTTCAATGATCATCTTTATGCAGATAATTCCCAGATTTGTATATATATATATATATATATATATATATATATATATATATATATATATATATATATCCCTAACTAAAGTCCTGAATTCAACTCTCACATCACACTGGCCTTAGGCATCTCAAACTAAGTTCTTCAAAATATAATATATTAGTTTTCTTCCCCTAAAGTCCTCCCCTCTTCTGAAATTCCCTAATACTGCTGAAGGCACTATTCTCCTGACAGTCACCTAGCCTTGTGACCTTGGTGTCATTTTTGATTCCTCACTTGCATTCACTCCACATGTCCAATGCATTATCAAATTTGGTCTTTCACACTTTTACCTCTCTCCTATTTATCTCTTTCGACTCACAAAACTCCACTCAATTATAGGTCCTCATTGCCTCATGGCTAGAGGTACCTATAGACCAATTTTCCTAATGAAGAATAATGCAGCAACTTTAAACATTAGCAAATAAGCTACAACAACATATTGGAAAATTATGATACATAGAAACATCATAGAAAAACTATGGTCAGGTAGGATTTAATATTAGGAATAAAAAGTTGACTTAACATGAGGAATACTATAAATATAATAAATTATGTCAATTACATAAATGACAAAAACTACCTGATTATATTAATAGGTGCTTAAGAAGGCCTTTGAATTTAATGCTTATTTCTGTGAAAAATAAATTAGAATGTATTTTCTGTGTATTTACCATTCCTTAATGCAATAAATAGTTTCTATCTAAAACCAAGAATAAATTGTAGATGTAGTAGAGAAAGGTTAGAGGTCTTTTCAGTAAGATCAGGAGTAAGACAAGGAGGTCCATCAGCAGCACAACTTTTTTTTTTTACCTAGTCCTAAAATATTAGCCATAAGACTGGAATAAGAAAGAGAAATTAAGGGAATTGACATAAGCAAAGAGGAAATAAAATTATAATTTTTTTATAGGTGATATGATGATTTACTTAGAAAACCCTATAGAACCAACCTATAATTAACTGAAACAATAAATTTGTCAAAGTTCTGAAGTATAAAATAATTTCATACACATCATCAACCAAAGAAAACTAAGAAAACTCCACAGGAAGAGCTAGAAAAAGAGATACCATTCAAAATAACTACAAAAGGTATAAAACAATTGGAAAGTGTATTTTCCAAGATGCATCAAGAAATAATATGATTTTATAAAACACTACTTGTAGAAATATAGACTGATCTAAATAGTTGGAAAAATATTAATTATTTTTTGTAAGTTATGTATAATAAAGTTAGTCCGCATAATAAAAAAAAATGACAATACTAACCTAAATTAATTTAATTAATCAGTTTCATCCCGATTGGGATACCAAACTGTTGTCAAGTGCAAGAAAAAAAAAATAATAGCAAAATTAACCTCAAGAGCATTTTACAAAAAAAGTGACAAGGAAGTATACTTATCAGTACCAAATCTCAACTTACACTACACAAGTCACAACTCTGTAGTTTCAGTTTTCTCATCGTTAAAAGGGAGATATACATAACACCCTTCTCACTGGACTATTGTGGAGTTCTAATTAGATTGCACATTTAAATTATCTGTAAATTATAAAACACTATAGAAATGTTGGTTGTCATTATTATTAGAATTTATTAGCTGTGTTTAGGGAGCAAGTATATGTCAGAGAATTGTGTGAAAGAAAAGGATTTTCCTAAAATGTTTTTGCAGTGAAAACTAAGTAACCGAATTGATTAAGTCTTCCCCATGTCGCTGGAAAATGTGAAGGATCTGAAAGGCTCTCAAGAGCTTTGGGGTGGAGAACTGAAGTATGTCCACTACTCCCTCCCCCTACTATCTTTTCAGTATCATTATTAATGGACCACAAGTTGCATTTCTGCTGCCTTGACTCACCTTTTTTGTTTTGTTTCTTTAATTTTTGTTACATGATACATTATTCAGAACTACTTTTGTACAGACTTTTTAAGGGTATTTGCTACTGCTGTTTGTCACTTGTTCTCGAAGAGGGCCTTAATATCAGGGAGATGATGCCATGACATGGAAGTGAATTAGATTTAAGTGAGGGAGTGCTGTGCAAAGTCACCAGCCTCACTTTATTTTCCAGAGCCATTTGTGTCCAGTAGCCAGATACAGATTGGGTTATCTATTGCAATATTTGAATGAATACCAGTGTTGTTTTTTATTTTTCTGATTTTGGCTTGAGATTGCCAAAATTTATTGTTTACCTGAGGTAAGAGAGAACTTCATCTACATTTCCATATATAAAAATAATCCAAGAAATGTGCTCAGGTCTGCAAAATAGACTTATTAATTAACAATTAATAGACTTATTAAAAAGTATGTCTGAATAGAAGTTTATCTTGCTTTGTATCCTTCAAAAGTGACATAAGCATGTCATAGGAAAACTGTAAATTATAGGTCAAATAAGATATTTTGCCAAGTTTGCTCATCTTTAAAAGGGAGATATATGTAACAATAATAATTTTTCAATTCTAATTTCAGCTTTTGCTCACAGGAGGTTTTCATTCCAGCAGGAGATTTTGTTACGCTGTAAACCGAATATTTATATGAGTCAAGCTACAGAATAAGTGGTCAAACATAAAAAAAGTAAATTTAAAAATAAGTTAGATTTGTATTATCATACAAATTTAATATTTCACTTCTTTAACCTTTAATCTAGGAATTGCAGCGTGGCTCAGGGGAAAAAATGAGACTTATTAGTTGTATGTGTGTCTCAAAAATATATTCAGCTTACCTGTATCCTGACCTTTGAGCAGCAATTGGGGTGGTGATAGAGTGTGGTGGAATTACTTACATATGTGGTTTTAATTTTACCACAGGAGAAAACTTACTATTTGTTGGACACCTTGGAATACTCAGCCCCTGTCACTTATGGGATCAATGTACAAAATAGATTAGATTTTTCCTGTCACTTACAGGATCAATATACAAAATAGATCAGATTTTTCCTACCATATGTTTTTCTATTTAGGGGCAAAATAAAAATAGAAAATTAAATGGATAGTTTTTGTGGGCTCATAAGAATACATGCATACGCACATGAATTCATGAATATATTATGGATATACATATGAATATACACGTATGCATATAAACTTATGTATATATGTATGTATATACATATAAATACATATATGCATATACTATATATGTATATATACATATATATATATGACAATAATATCAACATTGTCTGAGCAATGGTGCCTTCAACAGTAAGAGGGAATTTCACCACAAAGGAGAATTTTAGGGGATAACTAATGAATTTTTATCTTGGATAAGTTGAATTTGAGATATAAACATTATAATCATTTTGCTAAAGGATCATTACTCTATCCAGGAAAACACACACATCAATAGTCAGTAAATGAGGAAGAAGATGATAGTTATTTTTTCTTGTAGATTATTGATTCTGTAGTGACCAGAATAGTGAAGAATGGATAAATGCATAGATTCTTAATAGAATAAAGAAATTTGCAGCATGTGTATTAGATAATGTGAGCATTAAGAAGTAAAGAAGGAAAAGGAGAGGAAAGGAACACTTTTAGCAAAGCTTTCCAGTATTTATCTAATCCTACCTGTGTTATAGTTGAACAAAGTGAATTTATGATGTAATAAGGATTGGATGAGAAGACACACACTTTGCGTTTGTGCTGGCAATTTCCCATTAGGACTACATTTTACCTTAGTCCCAGGCTGTTAAGTGTCTGATAGGAAGGGACTGAGGCTTCAAATTTCTATGAGACAACTGAGCTGGAGGTGAGGTGATGCCATTATGGTAAAGAGATGACTAGGAAGAGGAGTACAGACAATCCCAGGCATGCACTGGAGACAGTAAGAGGTCCTAAGACCTAAGGGGGACCAAGACAGAATCAATGCATATGCAAAATAATTTAGCTGTTGACTGAGCTATGAGGAGGAGATTCCAAGCTGAGGACGTTCCCAAGGTCTGCTAGCATCAGGCAAATAAATGCTATGGGAAGTTGCAGTAAGGGTTGGAATGATGACTGAGAGTTAGTGCCCAGAGTCTCAGGGGTGGAAAGCCTGTGGTCTAGAACCCACATGTGGCCTTCTAGGATCCTGAGTCCAGTCTTTTGACTGAGTTCAAGTTTTACAGAACAAATACTTTTATTAAGGGGATTTGTTCTGTGAAGTTTGGATTCAGTCAAAGGGTCACACTTGAGGACCTAGAGGGTCACATGTATCCTTGAGGCCATAGGTTCTCCAGCCCTGCCCCAGATTTTAACCCATTTTCCATTTTATGAGCAGAAATCTAGAAGGAGAAAACTTATTTTCTGGACTATACTGGGGATGGTAAAATAGGTAATGCACCCATTTGGACAATTGTTGCTGAGAATATTTATTTTTTTCAACGTTTCATTTTTTTTTGTTCCAATTAAATTCTCTTAATGATTATTGGTTATTAGTTTGCCTAGGTTTCTGATAGCTTGTTAATAAATGAGTACCTATACTGAGTTGACTCTAGCGATGCCTGGTTTCACATTGAGGTGAAGATTCAAGTCATGTGGAGTAGTAAATTTACCAAAAATCCATCCTTACACACTCATGAAACCAAATTCAAGAGGAGTTAGTATTAGCTAGCCCATGACTGATCCAAACAACAAAGGCAAGTAAATGCTATGGCTTGACCTGAGAGAGCACGTAACCACCACCTCCTCCTATTCCCCTTTGTTCGTTCTGCAAAAATTTAGCAGCTCCTCTGAAACCACATAGAAAGAGAACCCTCTGCTAGCTTTTCAACTATGTGAAGGCAATGTGGTATATGTAGAAAAATGAGCAGAGAGTTAGAAGTGAAGAGATTTGGATTCAAGTTCACTACCTAGCTATGTCACCCTGGGCAAGTCATTTCTTTTCTCTAGTTCTAGTTTCTTAATCTATAATACAAAGAAATCAGACTAAAAGATGTATCAGGTCCCTTCTAGCTCTGAAATTCTGTGATTTTGTGGGTTTCCTTCCCTTATGTTGAAGCTAATCTGGTTAGTGGTGAAGAAGAGGGAGGAGAGAAATATAAAGTACAACTTTTATCTATATAAGAATAGTAAGGTCTGGAAAGTACTTCTTGGATTCTCTCCTTTGATTCTATTAACAATTCTATCTGAATCCCTGCAAGAATGATAATAATTGGGAAATTGTTGTCCATGACAGTGAGTGGACTGGGTGTGGGTACAGGATAAGCTGAGGTGCTTTCCTTTGTTCATGAGAGGCAGCCTGGTGTAATGGAAAGAAAATTGGAATTGAATTTTGGTCTTGGTTCTGCCACTATGAATTTCTTCGTCTATAAAACGAAAGTGTTTAAATCATTTCTAATGCCTTTCCGCGTCTAACATCTTATGGCTCCAGGAGCTGAATTCTCTCAAATAAATGGAAGACAAAATCAAGGTGAATCCTGGGACAGACCTGAACAACAACAGGCAGTTGGAAAACCAAATCCTTCTTCTTGACAGGTACTCTTTCTTGACGTTTGTGGGTAACCAAAAAGTGTGTGGCAATGCAAAAGAGTCAAATGATCTGTGAAGGATACTCACTAGCTCTGCAGTGGGAGCAGTTATTCAGTGAGTTGTCAAGGGTAAAGACAGACCAGGACAGGTAAGTTTAAGTTAAATTAAAGAATACAACCAGAGATGGGGGGAGAATTCAGCACTTGTTAAGCTTCTCTATAAAAAAGATGATAAAGCCTGTAGAATGGGCATGATATTAGGAGTTATCTTAATTACCTCTAAGTTAATATCCAAGACTGTGGAGAATAAAAATTGACCAGCCAGAAGTTTATACTCAGGACTTCCCTGAATTAAAAGTTAAACAATCTATTGAAAATTAAACATCTCTCAATCTATTTAGATTACAGAAAGAATCTTGGAGAATTTTAAATGATGTCCATCATCTATTTTCTTACTTTTCAAGAGGTAGCAATAGCACTCTAGCTGCCTGGGGGTGTTTGTTCTGAATATTTTAGCAAAATCTAAAGGTTTCTTTCACATTTTTGTTCTTGATAGGTGAAGAAACTGACTTTTGGGGGGGTGGTAGGGGGGAGGCAGGGCAATAAAGTTTAAGTGACTTGCCCAAGGTCACATAGCTAGTAAGTGTCAAGTATCTGAGGTCAGATTTTGAACTCATGTCCTCCTGACTCCTGGGTCAGTGCTGTATTCACTACATCACCTAGACCCAAGAAATTAATTTTTAATAAATTTATGGAAACTTAGACATTCTCCCTTTTGAAGCAATTATCCTAAACTATCTATTTATTGCAATATTGTTGTCATTGCTCAAAGTATTTTGAAATCTCTCACTTTGAATTTCCTCCAAAGAGTAAGCTGATTTGAACTGATGCATCACAGAAGGTACAGATACCTTAACTGAATCAGTTAATCAGTGTCAGTAAACTAAAGGAATTATAATGTCGTCATAGCGTGTGGCCCAGCCCTTAATCAATTTGAAAAAATGATAGGACTTTTGGTCATTGAATTGATTGGGAAGATCAAGTTATAGGTTTAGGGCTACTTATAAAACACACACACACACACACACACACACACACAGAGTTACCTGTAGCTTGGTCAAATATGGGTCATGCAGAGATGCAAGACTCCAGGTTCAGGCCAATGACTTTCCTCTTCTTTCCCTCCCCCCTCTATTGACCATGTCACTGAAAAGAAGGGACTTATTGAATTGAATTGATCTGAATTGACAGCAGTTAAGCAGTTAAGACATCCAGTTATTAGCTGAGAGGTATGTTATGGGAACACAGATGACAACTGGAAAAAGGAGAGGCTTCACATTCATTTTTTCCAACCCATGTTTGAGAAGTTACAAGCCTCAGGCTAGTGCAGAGGTGAAGGGGAAGGGTAACTGCCCAGTCTCTTACTTGGTCATATTGATAATGAGTAAATGGGCGTCTCCAACATCACATATAGCCAGGGACAGAGAACACTATACTGAAGACTCACAGGGGACAATCATGGACAAAAATACTTGCAGAACGATAGCTACCCAAGGGAGGAGTCTGCTTCAGGAAGTGGGACCTGCCGTGTCAGAGAGGAGTGCTGGCTATGGACACTGACCCTTAGTGTCCAGATGAGAGCTCCATCTAAGGCAAACTTTATGAGGACTTTAAGAAGAGAGGAAAACTCTTCCAGTAACCAAAAGTTGTATTAACTTTTTGTCACATGCATTCTCTCTATGTGTGCCTTACTAAGTTCATATTTTAAATTGGTGCTCACTCTCCTCCTTGTATTTATGATAGAGCATGCTCCTTTGGGGAAAATGTCCTATACCAACTTTCCTTACTGTATCATCTTACAACATGCTTTTTCTTTAAAGAGTGCTAATTAAAGCTATTGATATATAATCCAAAGGGAAGCTGATGAGTGACAGCACTAGAAATCGAATCCCTGATGGTCTTCACTAGAATTCTTAGTAGCTGCAGTTGCCCTCAGGAGGTCTAGTGCAGGGGTGGGGAATTTGTGCCTTAAGGCCACATGTGGCCTTCTACATCCTTAAGTGTGGCTTTTTGACAGAATCTAAATTTTACAGAAACAAAGGTTCCCCACCTTTAATCTAGCCCATTATATCTACTGAGTAGATACAAATCCTAATTATTTGAAGGCACATATGTTTTTGGAAATAGATGAAGGTCATTTGGAGAAAAGTCTAGAAAACAAGTATTGAAGCTGGGCATTATAGTTTTTTTATTCTAAAATAAATTCTGCCTATAATGATAAGAATTTCTTTATGTGGTTTCATATTAACTCTGAAGGTAATTCCAAAAATTATTAAGCAATGGTGATGGTATTAAAGTAAAAGTGTAGCTTCCCAACATAATGACAAATGTCTTTAATGTTTTTTCCCCACTCCCAGGTAGCATGTAACTTCCTTCCAATGTTTCATTTTTATTTATCTATCACCAGGGCCTAACAGAATATCTAGCATGCAGTAGGTGCTTACTAAGTACTTATTGAATTGACCTGAATTGACAGCATTAAAATAAATGAGAAAATTCTAGTATGATTATTTAAAAATAATTCATCATAGCACATACACATTTTCTCAAAATTTTGTTGATATTTTGATTACCCTTCAGATTTCAAACAAGATACAGCAAATTTCTGACATATTTTCAATGAGCCTCAAGGCAGTGATAAATTAATGATTATATTATTTGAAATAATGGCAATAGTCATGAATATTTAAATTCAGGATGTGCTTTAAAATCCCCCCCCTCCACATCTGATTTGTTTTATGTTACATAAAGAAAAATAATCAGAGAAATATTCCAAACTTGTCATCTCTGCTTTATATATCACTTATCCTTAAATCAACTAAACCATTTTAGAACCTATAATATTTGGGGAAACAAAAGAAGTTTTTGACAATACAGAAAATTTTGAGATTGTCCTATGTGTGTGTGTTCATCCTTCATTGCTGAAGAAGACCATGCCATCAGAGAAATAATGACATGACTTGCACTTGACTTTGTTTTGAGGGAGGGAGAGCTGTGCAGGTCACCAGCCTCACTTCTCCTCCAGAGCCATCTGAATCCAGTGACCTGGTATTCATCAGGTTGACTGGAGATGACCCAGGATGAGGCCATTGGGGTTAAGTGATTTGCCCAAGGTCACACAGCTAGTGAGTGTCAGGTGTCTGAGGTGAGATTTGAACTCAGGTCCTCCTGACTCCTGCACTGGTGCTCTATCCACTGTACCACCTAGCTGCCCCTGGGATTGTCCTAAGGAGAGATACAAAGATGATTTCATAAGTTAAATGTAAGACAAATGAAGTAAGATTAAAACGAACTCAATTGACTAAATCAAGGAAGAGAAGGTTATGAGGCAAATAACTAATAAAATTCAGGTATGTGCAGAACTTCCACATTAGGGCAATTACCTGGCTTTCAGAGTTGTTAAACTAGATGGTAGCAAAGGATAGTGGGTGCAGGGGAGAATGTTACATGAAAAGAATTTTAACAATTTTGGAGATCTTTAAAAATAAAGTACATTCTCTATAAACTTCTATAGAGAGATATAGATTTTTATAAGGCCCTGTATTCACTACATCACCGACTCACCCTTTGAAATTTGTTTTCTGTCCCCACTACCACTTTCCTGAAACTGTTGTCAATGATTTCCCAATCAACATGTTCAGTTGTATCCCTCAGAAGTCATCCAAGACTCCTCTGCAGTAGTGGACTTATGATCATATATTGCTTCTTGGAATTCCCTCCTCCATTGGTTTCTGTGAAACTGTATTTCTTGGTTCCTCTTTCCTTTTTTGTCTTTTCCCCTTTTTCACTTTTACCTCCTACCTTCTAAATGTAGGCACTCAGTAAGGCTCTTCACAGCATAGTCTGATCCTCTCAGACTTTAGAGAGGAGGATGAACAACTTGATCCCTTACAATTCCTTTTTACCTTATGCTTACCAGATACAAACACCTCAGCTTGGCTTATATAAAGACCTTCACAATATTGTCCTAGAAAATTTTTTCAGACTTATTTCATATTATTCATAAGATGAAAGAAACTCATATTTAAAGCAGAAGGGGGTCTTTCAGCTCAGGGAGACAATGAAGTCCATTTTACCGATGAGGAAACTAAGGCACAGAGAATTCAAGTGACTTTCCCAGGGTCATATAGTTAATTCCGAGGCAAAATCTGAACCCACATCTTCCTGACTCCATTGCCAGTGCCTCATCCATTAGACCATGCTCCCTCTTCAGATACTCTTTATTCCTATTTGTGATTCCATATACTTAAAATCCCACTTTCTGACCCTGTGTTTTCATACAGACTATCCCCATTCCTCCCTGCATCTGTGCTTGGAGTGAATCCCTTCCTCACTACCATCTCTTAGACTCTCTTTAAGGTTCAACTCAGATGCCATCTTTAATGGGAATCCTTTCCAAGTATCTCTACTTGTTGCCACAACTCCTCAGTTATAGTTACTTGGGTTCTCTCTTTCTCCCAGTCCAGTAGAACGTTAGCTCATTTGGGAGAGGGCAGTTTTTCACTTTTGTCCCTAGAACATAGCACAATGCTGTGTACGTAGTATGTGATTAATGAATGTTCATTGAAGTTAAAATTGAATTGAATGAGTAATTTAAAAAAAAAACAGAAGCAATTGGGAATAAAATCCTGGAATACTTGTCTCTATTTCAAAAAAAGATAACATACTACTAAAAACAAGTCAATATGAGTAATTTTCGCTTCCTTCTCTTCCCTCAAACAACTTTACGTTTTTTTTCTCAAAATTTTTCATTAATCCCCTTGGGATACATACCTAGTGGTGGGATCTCTGCGTCAAAAGGAATGATCATTTTAGTCTCTTTTTAAAGCATAATTTCAAATTTCCAGACTTGTTAGAACAATTCACAGAAAAACCAACAGTGAATGATTAAACCTCTGCTTTGCATATGCTGCCCTGCCTGGGCAACTACAAGGTACCCATTTATTTCCTCTCTTCCCACTTTCTTTACTCCTTTTATTGTCTCCTGCTTTAGATTTTAAGCTACTGGAGGGCAGGGAATGCCTTTCTTTTTATTAATTGTATCTCTAGTATTTAGCACAATGCCTGGCACATCATAGGCACTTAATAAATCTTTATTGGATTGATTTGGAGTTAGGTGCCTGTCTTCCTATACACTTCTAAGATTGATTAGTTTGCTACAAAGTAAAACCTAAAAATGTAAAACTCTAATTATTAGTGGTTTGGTACAACATTCCTATATGGAATTCTTCTTTTTCTCAGAAATGTGTGTTCATATCTTTTTAACAATGAACCACTGGAAAACGGCTCTTGCTCTTATATATTTGAGCTAATTTCCTATGTAATTTAGTTGTTAGACACTTTTCAGAGATTTGTAATGATTTTTTTTCAGATTGGTAGTTTGTTTCTTTATCCTAGCTACACTGAGTTTGTTCATGCAAAAGTTTTTCCATTTCATATATTTGAAATTGTCTATTTTATTATTTATAGTCTCCTCTCCCTCTTGTTAGCAAATCATAACCCCCCCCCCCATCATATTTGTGAACCATACCACCATCCATTTTCCTAATATGATCTGACCTTTTAGTCAAGTATCCACTTGGCACTTAGTATCCTCTTGGAAGTAATTTGGCTTCCAACCTCATCAGTCAACTAAAACTGCTCTCAAAATTGCCAGTGATCTCTTAATTATAAATTATGATGGCCTTTAAAAAAAATCATTATCTTTTTGACCTCTTTGTAGCATTTGACACTGCTGACCACCCTCTCCAGATAGTCTCTGTTTTCTTGGTTTTAAGAGAGATGTTGTTCTTTTTTTTGTTTCTTTTCTTAACTGACTGCTCTTCAGTTTCCTTCTTCATTCTGATTCTTCATTCATGTCATGTCTACTAACTATGGGGATGCCTCAAGATTCTGTCCTGGGTTCTCTTTTCTTGCTATACTTTGTCACTTAGTGATCCCTTCAACTCCCATGAGTTCAATAACCATCTCAAAACAGATGACTTTTGCATCTAAATACCTATTCCTATTCTCTCTCTTTTGCACATCACTTACTCTTTATTGAACATTTCAAACTGGATGTCCAATAAGTGTCTCAAACTCAATTATGTTTGAAAACAGAGTAATTCCCACACCACTATGACACATTGGAGTAGTACCCTAAAGGACTCAGACTTATAAATCAATTTACAAAACACTCTTTAAAGAAATTCAAAATTTATAATTAATTTGAAGAATACTAATTACTCAAGATTGGGCCAAACCGATATAATAAAAATTACAACCTTACACATTTTAATTTATAGATTTAATGCCACACATTCAAACTACCAAGGGATTGTTTTATAGAGATGACCTCCAAAGTATTAATTTGGAGGAACAAATACTCTAGAATCTCAAGGGAAATAATGAAAAATAACATTTCAAGACCTCAAATTACATTACAGAGCAAAAATTATCCAAATATTTGGTACTTATTAAAAAATAGTTCAGTGGAAAAGACTCTATGAAGAAGAGATTGCAATCCAATTGAAATAATCCAGTATGAGTTAAACACAATCATATTAAACTACTGGGGAAAGATTCTTTCCTTCTCCCATTAAATAAGAATTTCTGGAAAAACTACTAAAGTACTTTGAAAAAATAAGATTTAAACCACCATACACTGTTTTGAGTACAACAGAACAGCTAAAAGAGTCTGCTACATGAAAGATGCTGGGATCCTTCTTCACAAAAACACTGTGATGTCTAATAGAAATGCCCTGCTCCCTGATTTGGCATGGGCAAAATTCTCTAGTTCTGATCTAAATACCTAATAAGGAGAGAGACTATTGAAGGGAAGAGAAAGTGTATAAGCATTTATAGAGCACCTACTCCATGCCAGGCATTGTGCAAAGTGCTTTACAAATATGACTGCATTTGATCCTTACAAGCCTGCAAGGCAAGTGCTCATTTTCCACGGAGAAACTGAAGCAAGCTGAGGTAAGGCATGCCCAGGATCACACAGCTCATAAGATTCTAAGGCTACATTTGAACTCAGATCTTCCTGACTCCAGGCTAAGTGCTCTCTCCACTGTGCCACCTCGATGCTTTATTCCTCTTAACAGTCCTACCCAACCCAGTCCAGGAGCAGCCGGACTATCCCCTGGCCATATCCCATTTTGAAGTGAACTTGGTGGGGAGAGTGCTCTGTAAAAACTGTATTAAGTGCAAACCAACTTCCTTGGTGGCCATGAAATGATACTCTCTGGACTTATTGTGCCAATGACAGGCCAGCTGTATCATCTTTTCTGAGTTCTAGGTTTCTCCTGAGAGTTTGGAATTCATAATTGTCACTTTTCTCTCTCCCTTCCAAACTCCAAATTTAGGGAACAGTTTTTTAGTCCATCCTTTTCTAAGAAGTTTTCCTTTATATTGACCTCCATGTTTCTTTCTGCTTCTTGTCTATTCTGAATTTTATTTTTACAACTAATGGGTTAATAATGATTATTCTTTTCTCCTTCATTATTTCTGTGTGTCTCTGTTGTCATCTATATCATTATAGCATTTATGGATTGTATGGCATATTTTCAATTGTTTGATGTTGTGTTTTATTATTAGAAATGATAATTCATGAATGAAACAATGTTGAATGAAAATAGCATAATGTAGTGGGGACCATTCTATACCCTGAGTAATGACACCTGGTCCTATCCTGGGTCCTTACCATGATCACTCACAGCTCCCAAGACCAGATTATACTCTCTCTGTCTCTATGTACTCCCATTATATCTTGGGTGCTGGTTGCCCTTAGGGACTCATACATCCCTTTTCCTGAGGTGGAATAAAGGCTAGATTGTTCAGTATATCCTTTTCATGAAAAAGATACTCTCCCAATTTGCAAATTCTCTTTATACAAAACATATTGAAAAGCCTCTTTCTCTTTCCACGGAAATGCACCTCCCCACTCCTACAACTATGGAAATGCTTTTTAGTGGCACTTTTTATTGCCCGAGGGCAAGACTTTCCTTCTATTCTCCTGCTCTATCTCAGTTAATCCCCCATCTATTATTATTATATTATATTATTATTATATCTCATTCTCTTATATACCACATTATTCCTGAGAAACTAAAGAAATTCCTACCAGCATGTTACATGGCTCCCCTTGGAGGGCTTCTGGCAGAATTAGGAAAAGAGTTGCATGGGATGAGATGATGTGAGTGGCTTGTGGTCCGTACTATTAGAAGGAATGCCCACATCAATGAGATCATGGATTCATTGAAGTATTACTGATTTGAGAACACTGGGTGTTACAACCTCCCATGGAACTATTTTCATGGTATTTCTCACTTACAAACTTTGTCTCAGAAGGTCAAATTTTCTGGTTTCCAATGAATACTGTGGTTGTACCTGTGGTTACCCACTAACTTCTCATCTGCCTTGCTTTGCTGATAACAGGCAAATGGGGTACATAGCTTTTATTACATACACACGCACACACACACACACAAGATTGGTAATGGTCAGGTCTTATTTAAATAATAAAAGCAACATGACGGATGACTTTCTCTACTTTGTACCATCGTTATAGTAATCACATGCAATTTTAATAAACCAAATTCAAGCATTGAAAAGCTCAGGAAAGAAAGGCCCCTAATCCTTTGGAGACTTTTCACTGTCCCTTATGGACTTCTTCAGTAGTTCATTTCACAGAACTTGTCCTCTTTGCATTTACAGCAGAGGGGAATGAAAATCGAGATAGAAATTGGGCTTGCGATTTCATTGAATAAGTGGACACTTGGACAAGAAAATTCATTCTGCCAGTGAGGACTGGAACATTTCTTGTAATATATAAAAGAGGAAATATCTCTGAAAAAAAGTGAGTGAGATAATTAAAAATATGAGTTAGAAATCAATAGCCAGAGATGGCAGGAACCAGGATGCTTCAAACAGGAAAAGAGCCAGTGACGTGGAGATACCTTCTCATCAGTACTCTGTGGGACGGAACTGCTGCAAAAGCTTCTGAGGCCCCGTTATCAGGGGGGTACAGGCCTGCGGTTTTCTTGCTCTTGCAACTTTCCTCTAACTGTCAGTTTATTTTTTGACAAACAGGATGCCTCCATCTGAGGCTGACAGCATCTCAGCCTCTTTGTTAAAAAAAAAAAAAAAAGAGGTAGTTCAGCTCCACCCCACACCCAAGGCCCTGGGTCTATTTCAGGAGACTTTCCAGAGAAGTGAAAAAAGCTACAGGTGCAGTCTAAGAAGTACAGGGGCTGGGGGTTAGGATGGAAGTAGGGAATAGGGAAAGGAAACTTACCCTTTTCAGAAATGGAACCAATGATATAGAAGTGGTTAGTTTAGTGACAGGAGACCAGTGTACTTAGGTAAATAATATTAACAAAGAGTTTGATTCCTCAACAGTTTTCTAACTGAAGGTTGGTCACTTGGGAGATGCCAGAGTCTGCTGTAAGAGGATTTGGGCTAGTCATATACTCTCACTGGGTCTGTTTCCTCCTACATAAAATGAAGGTGTTAGATGAGTTGTTCTCTTAGGTGCCTTCCTACTCTGAGATTCTCTGATTCTAGGTTTCTGTGCATTCTCTATATATAAAATTGCGACAGAATAGTTTATGTTAAATTAGATCATATTTAAAGGTAGGCAACAATTTAAAATGAACCTGTATTTAAAAGGACCATAGCACTTACCTTGATACAGTCTACTTTTCAGATAGAAAAATCAGAAAGCAATGAAAGTTTAAGAATTTATTACCCCTATAGAAGTACACATAAAATTCATGTAGTTCTTGGTTTCTATTGTAGGCACACACTCACACACAAATAGATGTCCAATTATTTCTTATCAACATTGATGTTCAGCAATTAGAATTATGTGTATTGGCATCATTCAGGAACAAAGAAATCTTGTGAAAAACACACGACACATATTCAATGACTGTTGCCCAAACTCAGCCTCCAAGCTAGCTTTGTGATCTTGGGAAATTAATGTCAAGTCTTTATATCCTAATTTCCTTACTTGTTCCAGTCCAATAATATCCCTGCACCTGTAGAGAGGCAGTGTGGTGTAATGGAAAGAGCCCTCATTGATCTTGGCACTTTAAAATCTAGGTCCATTTTCCAACTTTGACACATATTTAATGGGTGATCTTGGAGAAGTCAATTAACCTGAAGCACACTCTCTTCATCTATATGTGCTACCTGATCCACAGGGCTATTGTGAAAAGAGTTTATAATACTTGAAAGTCAATACACATATGTCCTGTTATTAGAGTTGTTGTTCAGTTGTATCTGACTCTTGATGAATCCATGGACTGTAGCATGTCAATGCTGTCCCTGGGATTTTTCTTAGCAGAAGTACTGGAGCCATTTTCTTCTCCAATAGATTAAGGCAAGCAGAGATTAACTGACTTGTCCAGGGTCACACAGCTACTAAATGTCTGATGCCAAATTTCAAGTCAGGTCTTCCTGACTCCAGGACTTATCCACTGAGCCACTTAGCTGCCTCAATTATTAAAGCAGATGTGTAACAAATGTTGAATGAATTTAATATGAAAGAGAAATGTTCTCAGGACCAAGGATAAAAAAATGAAGCTTTTAGGAAGAAATTCTTTATGAAAGGTAGTATCATAACTAATTGTATAAAACTGTAATCCAAACTTCTCTTCATAGTACACATGGAATTAGTAAGAACTAACATTAAAACATGAAACACATCAAAACTACGACTTAAAACATATTGAGTTAAAAAAAATAGTAACTACATTATGGATGCAGCTGTGGTATAGGAATCTCATGAGGTCATTTTCATAATGTTACTCCACTGGTCCAAATCTTTAATAATTCCTGATTAATTACAAGTCCCTATTCTTTGGCCTGCAATAGCAGTCCCCTATATTCTATGGCATAATGGATAAGTGACAGACTTTTAATCAGGAAAATTCCAACCTTTGATCCCGGCTGGGCAACCATAAGCAAGACATTTTACCTTTCTGACCCTCAGCTTGTTCATTTGTAAAATGTGAAGGTTGTACTAGACAACTCCTAGGGTCCCTTTTAGATCCAAATCTTCTGATCTACTTGATCCTACACAAACTCTTCTCAAGCCAAATTGGCAAATTCACTGTCCCCAAAACACTCCTTCTGCTTTCCTGTTTATAAAACTTGTCTCATGATGTGGCTTTCCTCAGTAAGCTGACAGTCTTCTTTTTTAATCTACAAAAAATCTTTTTATTATTAGGAAATTTTAAAAAGCAGAAAAAAAGAACAATTCCTCCACACAATGAACAAAAAGAGGGCTGCATGGGAAATCCATGAAATTCCACAAAGTACAGCCTCTTTTTTTGTATATTATGAATGTAACTTGGTAGGTCAAGCATTGATCAGCTTGTCTACGTCTTTTAAACTTCTTCTGCTCTTTATTTTGTATCTTCTTAATAATTCACTGACACTTTCTTTCCTTCCTTTTTTTAGTATCACTATCACTAGTCCTTATTTCCCCCATCACCCTGCAACCCACGTGAAACAAAAGCCCTCCTTTGCAGTAAATAAGTACAATCAAGCAAAATAAATTTACATATTGACTGTACCTGAGAATATTTGTCTCATTCTTGACCTATACCAATGAACAAGTATTTATTAAGCCCTTACTAAGTACCAGGCAGTAGACTAGGAGCTGAGGATACAAATATAAAGGACAAAACAATCTCTAACTGTGATGAGCCTATGTTCCAATGGGGGATCTAATCATCGCTTTTAGCTCTAGCCCATTACCTCTCTTCCAAGAGGTGGAAAGCATGATTCATCATCAGTCTTCTAGAGCCTTCAATTATGGTTTTAAGTATTCACAGTTGTTTTCCTTTTTGATGTCAGGTATAGCGTATAAACTGTTGAGGTACTATTCACTACATTCTGAATCACTTCCTACAACTATTTCTCAGAATTCTCTACATTTATCCCTTTTGTTCATTTCTTATAACAAAATAATACTTCACTTCATATACTGTAAGCTTTTCAGACATTGTTAGTTGATAGACATTTACTTTATCCCTAAGTCTTTACTACAAAAACAGTGTTTTATAAATATTTCTGTTAAATCTCTTTCATGCAAATGCCTAGTAGTTATCAATGCATGAGAGCCCATATACAGTTTAGTAACTTTTGAAGTATTGTTTTAAATTGCTTGCCAGAATGATTGGACCATTTTACAGTTCCACCAACAATGAGTGAGTGTGCCCATCCCTCCTGAATCCCTCTAGCAAAAATTATTTTATTTTATTTTTTTTGGTCATCTTTGGAGATGTGATGGAGATGTGGTAGAAACTTAGATTTATTTTAATTTAAATTTTTGTAATCATTAGTGATTTGTACCATTTTAAGTATTATCATTAGTTATTAACCTTTACTCTTGATAACTGCCTATTCATATTTTTGACCATTTATTTACCAGACTATCATTCATATACATTTGTATCGATGTCATATATCTTAGAGATAAGAACTTTATCAGAAGAATTTTCTATGAAGATTTTTTTTTTACCACTTAATTGTTTCTATTCTAATTTTAGTAGCATTTGTTTATTGTACAATTTTGGTCAATTTTATGTAATGAAAACTGTTCATTTATACTTTATAATAATTTTTATCCTTATTTAGTCAAAAACTTCCCCAATCCATAGCTGTCAAAGAGATTCCCTTTTCTCTAATTTGTTTATGATTTAAATCTTTTATATTTAGGTCATATATCCATTTGGAGCTTGTTGTGGTACGTGGTATAAACCTAATTACTGTCAGACTGCTTTCCAGTTTTCATAACAGTTTTTGTCAGGTAAAGAGACATCTTTATAGTAGGTGGTGTCCTTGTGTTTGTTGAACTGTATGGCATAAGTGAGACTGCTTTTGAGGTTTTTGGTGGTTTTTTTCCCCCATTAACCTGTTCCATTGATTAACTTCTCTATTTTTTAACTAGGGCAGTTAGATGGTGTAGTGGATAGTGCTGGACATAGAGTTAGGAAGACTCAGTTCCCTCAATTTAAATTTGGCTTCAGATACTTATTAGCTGTGTGACCTGGGCAAGTCACTTTAGCTTTTTTGCCTCAGTTTCCTCATCTGTAAAAAAGAGCTGAAGAAGGAAATGGCAAATCACTCCAATATCTTTGCAAGAAAACCTCAAATGGCATCATGAAGAGTTGGACACAACTGAAACATTTTTTTATAAAATTTTAACCAATATTAAATAATTTTGATTATTACTACCTTGTAGTATTGCTGGAAATCTGATACTGTGATACTTCTTTCACACTTATTTTTTTTTCCTTTGTGATTCTAGACTTGTTGTTTCTCCACATGAATTTCATCATTATGTTTTTCTGTAAAGTTACTTTTTGAATGGCATGCTGTTGAGTTCATCCTCTGCTTTGCTGCCAGCGATCTTCCTAAATCTCAGATCTAACAATCCCTTACCCCACATTCCCCCACTCAGTAAAATGGATCAAATATAGACTCCTCTCCTTGGCTTTTCAAGTCCTTTACAGCATGACCCTGAACACTTTTCCAGTCTTGTTACACTTTATTTCTCTCTATGCACTCCATGATCTAACAGTACTGTCCTCTTTGCTGTGCCTTCCACACAAAACTCTATCTCCACACTGTTTGCTTGGCATGCCCTCCCTCATATCTGTCTCTTGACTGTCCTAGATTATTTCAAGTCTAATCTAAAATCCTACCTTCTTTAGGAAACTTTTCCCCCTCTAGCCTCTTATCTGCTAATACTTTCCCTCCAGGACTTTCAATTTATTTTGTATAATTCTTTTCAGTATATAGCTGTCTGCATGTTGTCTTCTCCATTAGAACAGAAGCTCCATGAGGGCAAGGATTGTCTTTTTTTATATCCCCAGGGCTTAACCTGGTTCCTGACACCTAGTAAGTGTTTAAAACTTGTTGACTTGACTTGAAAATGTAAATTAAAACAGTATTATTATTTTTGTAATGTTGACATGGCCCAACTAGGAGAAAATAATTTCAAATAATCAAGTATTTAGGTTTGTAATTTTGTAAAGAGTCTTTTGTAGGCATATTAATTCCTGCTTGTTTCATAAAGATAAGACCTCAGTCAGGCCTTAACATTCTATAGTTATTTTTATTGGTTTTCCTTTTCTATTTCTCCTCAGTTTTGTTCATTATATACAGAAAGGCTGATAACTTTATATGTTTATTTTCTATTCTGCTATTTTACTGGACACATTCACTTTTTCAATGAACTTCGTAGTTGAATCTTTAGAGTTCTCTAAGTAAACCAGTGTTTTGTCTACAAAACTGGGAATTTCTATTCTCATTCAATAATTACCAGAGGCTTATTGTCTCAGACTGCTCTAATATAATATTCAAGTCATTTAATTCTTTTACATAATTTCGTTAGATTTGTTTAGTGTTTCACTTCTGGTGTCTAAAATGTACAAATTGAAGTCCCCAACTATTGCAACCATACAGCCTATTTCTTCTTGTAATTTAACTTTTCTTCCATATCCTTAGATGCTACTATGTATATTCTCTCTCTCTCTCTCTCTCTCTCTCTCTCTCTCTCTCTCTCTCTCTCTCTCTCTCCTTGGATGTATGCGTGTGTATTCACACAAGTATTGTACATGCATTGCAATTATTTTACCTCCTATGACATCTTTTAGCATAATGTAATTTCCTTACTTATCTCATTTAACCATGTATATTTTTTATTATGGCATTCTCTAAGATCATGATTACTACTTCTGATTTTTAGAATTTTCATGAAACATAACAAATACTGTTCTAGCTCTTCATTCACAATGCTTTCTATTCCCTTCTTTTTTATCTGAAATCTACCCAGCCTTCTAACTTTAACTTTCTCAGTGGAACCTTTCTATTTCTCTCCAATTTATAAGCATTTCTGTCCTTTGCTCATGGAACAATTGTTGTCATATTGCTTATCTGATTATTGATCATATACAGACTTTTGATATCTCTTGTATCATCATTTAACTCTTTTAATTTTCTTTCACTATGCTCTTGTGTCTTATTCCCCTAACTATACCCTAAAACTCCAGGATGGCAGGAACTGTGTCATATTAATGTGATATCATCTGCATAGCCTAATATAGCAGTGCCTCACTCATCAGTTCATCAAGCAGTCAGTGGGCATTTTTTTTAAAGTGCTGGGAATACCCAGAAAAACAAAAAAAAAAAATAGTCCCTGCTCTCAAGGAGCTTACATTCTGATAAGGGAGAATGAAAAAATTTGAGGGTGTATATGTGTATACACAGTATAATATACATACATATATGCATATATAGAGAGATAGACATAGTACAATATGTGTATCTCTGTGTATGTGTATGTGTGTATAAACACATGGATATACATACATCTTCCTTTTTATTTCACTATATATAGTAACAAATGTATATATATAGTAAATATAAGTTTATAATGAAATAAAAAAGAATATATAATATATATGTGTATATGGCATGTATATATACATACGTACATATATGCATTTATGCACACATATATACATATACGTACACATACACACATATTTATATATATGAATCTTAGAGGGAATAATAGTAGTAATAAGAGGGAAAACCATCTGCAGAAAGTAAGATTTTGAGCTAAGTCTTGAATGAAGCCAGGATGTAGACAGAGATGGGGAGGGAAAGATAGGAGGCACATAATAAATCTAGGTTGTTTGCTCATTATTGAGAAGTTGTGACTATTCAAAGATAATCTGAAATGGAAAATTTGCTTACACAATCATTAAGGAGGAAGAAGTAGTGTCAGGAAATGTCTCTCAGCAGCCTGTTTTGTCTGCTGGGTTGATCTAGGTTCACTCTTTGTCGCTTTGTGAGCCCAAGTCCTTACCACTGTGCTAGATTCAGGAAAGGACTGGCTGGCACATTGTTAGCACAGCAGCTACCATAAACTATCAAGTTTTATTTTGTTTTGTTTTTCCCAGGGAGGCAGAATTGGGGAGATGGCTGAACCATATAATCCATTCCTTAGTATCCTCAGTGTATTGTATCTGATTCAGCCTTGAATTCCTGGCCTAACGTTTGACTTCAGCAGCCAGTTTCCTGCTTTCTCAGCCCTTGGATTTCAGTTTTCCAAAGAAATTTTGGCAATAATCTAGTCTAGCCTTTTAGTTTATGTTTGTTTCCCTCTGGATTTTGAAAACTACACTTCTTTCTCCAGGCAGGGATCTCCTTTCCAGGAGTCCAATGGATGTCTAAGCAGGAAGAATAAGGAATAAGCATTTATATAGTGCCTACTAGGTTTTGTGTGGACCTCTTTTTTACAAATATTATCTTATTTGTTCCTCACAACAACACTGAAAGGTGGGTGCCATTATTATCCCCATTTTACAGTTGAGAAAACTGAGGCAAACAAGTTAAGTGAATTGGATACACAACTGAGGACTGATTTGTACCTAGGTCTTCCTGACTCCAGGACTATTGTTCTATCCAATGTGCCACCAGGGGCACTTTTCAACGTAGCCTTCCCTTACTGCCTCTTTCTCCCCTGGGCATGGCAGTTTTTTCCTACCCTTCTACTACTGTACAACAAATACAGCTAGTTCAAACACTAAACTTTCCAGAGTGTGAAAGGCTTTGGGGATGTTGACTCACTGAGGTTTTCATTTTCAGTACTTCTTTACATTGGCTGAGGTTTATAGTACTAACCAACAAGTCCCTCTCTCTAGCTATGACTTCCCCTCAGTCTGGAAATCTTTCTGCTTAGCTCTGATGTGCAGGATTATGGTTCTTCTTCAACTCTACTTTACCTCTGTCTAGAACCCAAAGGCCTTATGTGATATCCTGTCAAAATTATTGACTTTATAGCAATGAATCTCTGTCACCAACTCTCTAGGCACCCCACTAGATTTGACCTGAGAAATTCTAACTTTACTCCATCTCCAATCATGAGTCTTTAAAGAGACTTACATAGACCTGTCAGCCATCTTCGCTTCATTTGGGCTCTCCATCATATGTCTTTTTCTCTCATGTTGTAACATGTTTTCAGAGTTGTGTTACATTCTACTCCTGAGAACTTATCAGATCATCTAGCTTAGTTGATTAGCCCTTCACAGAAATATATTCTGGCCTGGAAGAAACTCCTTCTCCTTTTTTTTTTTTTTGAAGATAAGGAAACTGAGACCCAGTGAAGTAAAACAAGTCACTAACTAAAATAAGTCACTCTAAGTAAAATAAGTTCCTCTAAGTCACACTGCTAATTAATAGGAGAGTCAACATTTGAACTGAAATACTCAGGCTCCAATCCAATCCTCATTACACCATAACACTCTACGTACTGTAGGCCTCAGTCATCTCCTACAACATTCCTTTCAAACATCCATTTAGGAAGCATATTTGCATGTTCATAACAACCCCAACTTCCACCTGGGTACCCTAAGTGATATCTGCAATGGTTTTTAAGGTGTATATTACCTCATATTTGCATTTTAGCATATCGTGATTCGGTAGTCCACAAGTCTCTTCCCACAATGATTCAGCAAATACTATATGGTGAATGGTTTGGAGTATGTTTGTCACACAGTGACACATTATCATGTAATTCTAGGATACTCATTGACTTAGAAATACAAAGGACCTCAAAAGTCTAGTCTAATCCCCTCATTTTAAAGGTGAGAAATTGAGGTCCAGGACACCTATAAAATCTTATCTTTAGTTTGTAGTACACAGATACAATTTCAGACAATTATTTAGCTTGTTCTCCAAAACCACTTTTCCAGCATCAAAATGTTAAGTTCACTGTAATAGTATAAGCCAGGGTTGGGAAACCTGTGGTCCGGAGGTCACATGTGGCCTTCTAGATCCTTAGGTGTGGTCTTTTGATTGAGTACAAGTTTTACAGAACAAATCCTTTTATTAAAGGGATTTGTTGTGTGAAGTTTGGGTTCAGCCACATGTAACCTCAAGGATGCAGGTTCCCCCAACCCTGGTAAACCTACTCATTTTTGAACAAGTATAATCATCTTATCAATGTTGCCCTGTAGTCTCACAATTGTTGGCTATTACAATCTTTTCTGAGTCCTAATTTCACTTGCTGAATGAAGTGTCTTGAGAAATGCAGAGTAGCTACCTCGTAACATGACTAGTAAGATTTGAATATATCAAATTAAGTTCTGTAGGCATAGCAACTAATAAGATGAAAACTTTACATGATTCACTAAACAGATAAGGTACAGATTAATTTTATTCCCCAATGCTAGAATCATAGAGAAGTCTATTTCACTGTATCAATTATATAGCTTATAGTAGCCTTCTGCTCCATTTTGTCCTCTGCATGGGAGGACGTGACAAAAGACATTTATGGGATCACTGTATTTCTCAATATATCGACATGAATTCATTATTTTCTCAATGTGGAAATATCTCTAGACCCACTGGAAGTGGAACACATGACTGCAATGAATTAAGTGTGTTTAAAGGGTTCCTAGTCTTGAGTTTCATCCCCCTCTCATCCCTCTCTTTATTTTTCAATAGTTCATTACTTATAAATTGATTGGTGTGCTTGACCTATTGGGAGAGATTATTTCTATTTCTAGTCTTTTTAATAACCAAGTAAGGCATATCAGTTGATGATTTAAGGATGGTTCAACATTTAATCATTTTTACAGCTGACAAAAAATTCATCGGTTTCAAATGGTTGACTCGGTAGTACTAAGCAGGCAGAGTCTATAACTTTTTTCTTTTTCTTCAAACAGGCATGTTTCTAAAGAAAACCCCAGTCTCAAACTGAAACTATGAAATAAATGGTGTTTCAGTGTAGTTTTGACTTAAAAGCAGGTGAAGTTTTGTGGTTCATGAAAGAGTTGACATGAAGCCAGACAGTACATACTGGTGTTTGACTAAGTGTGATTTTAAGTTAATGAATAGATGCAATCATGATTATTTGGGAAGATAGAGGGAAGGAAGGAAGGAAAAAGGAAGGAAAGGAGGAAGAGAGAGAAAGGGGAGAGGGAGGAAGAGAGAGACAGAGAGACAGAGAGACAAAGACAGAGACAGAGAGACAGAGAGACAGAGAGAGAGCCAAGAGAATCAGAAAAGGCTTCCTTTAGGAGGTGATGCATGAACTGAGACTTGAAGAAGGTCATGAATTTTAAGACATGGTAGCGAAGAAAGTATGCACTTGTGGAAAAACCTGAGCAATGCATACCTATCCCTCAAGGGTCCCTCCAAATGTCATAAAACTTTAAGACTGGCTCTTTTATAAAATGATTGCATCCACCACAAACATAAAGTACAAACCTCTGCTAGATAATTATATTGTATAGCATTTTGTTACTCTTTTACACTGTTGTGTATAAGGGTTGTGGTTTAGAAATATAGGGTAGTAGTCTGTTTTTTACTTTCTCCTCATGGTCCAATCAGACATACCTTTTCTGCCTCTTCAAGGAGCTCCCACAAGTGGTTTGAATAATGCACCTACTGACAAGACCACAGTCCCCACAACAACCCGTGACTTTCCCAAGGGACATTTTGGTAAACTTTTTTGTGCGAGGTGAAATAAGCCTTGTGCTTCTGAATACTCCTTTGTCCTTGTACAAAATGCTTGAAAGTAATAGTATACATTATGGTGGCATGTGAGTATTCCCATGATAACAATTTTGTATCTGCTACATTTCTTCCTAGCACTTTGAGCAAATAGAAGGAGTTTTTGGTCAGAGAATATTCACAGACCAGTATATTAAGTGGTCTTCTTTGGAGCGCTTTGCATAAAATCATACCAATGGCTGTGATATTAGAAAGAAGATGAGGAATAATTTTTCTGGATGCAGAGGGCTGATCAGGAGAATGGCCACATTGATGAGAATGAAAAGATGAAATAATTGTTTGTGACTCTGACTACGTGCCAAAAAACTTATAGAGTCATGTCAAGCAAATTTGAAAACATAAGAAAATCCAAATTTATTTACTCTGTACACATAGACACACATACAAACATACACATAGACATATGCTTTGGATTTCATGTTTTCCTAGTCCCCAAGCTAATTTTAGCATAAAAATAAAATAAATGCATCTCTGAAATGGGGAAAGATGGTTATTCAAAAGGAAGACATTGAAAAACTTAAAGATTACAGTGAATAATCACACCATTTATATTTTATAATACATATCTTTTATAATATTTAATTTTGTAATTTATAATATAATATTTTATAATACATATCTTTTATAATAGTTAACTGAATCTTCATCTCCCAATCTTCCAGTTTCTTTCCACATAATTTGTAATTTAGAGAATTAATCTGTCAAATTTTGATTTTTTCAATATGTTATGAATAGTTTAATAAAGATATAGAGTGAATAGTAGTCTAAAGACATAGAGGGAAGAGTAGAAGGGCCAAAGTACACCACCAAAGAAGCCCCAGAGGTGTCAGGAATCAATGGCCAGTTCTCTGATACCAGCATGTTCAAATAAGATTCAGAAGGGCTCAGACCAGAGTGATCAGTCTGTGACCCCATAGTGGTTATAGGAGTTTTAAAAGTTTGCAACATGCTGATATGAGACTCCACTAACAACCCTGAAGATGATAGCACTCTTACCCAGAGGATACATATGATTCAAAGCATAGACACCAGTAAAAGTGGAAGCACCCCAAATAATATAGATCAGAACAAAATAGGGTCATAACATCTTTGACATAGAGTCTCATTCATCTCGGAAAGTTAGTTTGAAAATATGAATGAACAAAAGAAGATATTATAAATGAAGTGAAAGTTCAAGCGGAAAGAAAGCGGAGTGAGTAGTTTAGTATGGCAAATATCAAATCTTATCAAAGTAATGAACTTCCTACAAATTAGATTGGACCAAAATAAAATATTGACTAAATCAAAGAATAATAAATGGTAGGACAAAATTTAAAAAAAACCTGAAAAATGAAAGAAAATATAAGGTGTTTGCTGCCAAAAATAAATGATCTGTAAAAGAGGTCAAGGAAAAATTATCTAAGAACCGTTAAACTATAATATGCAGAAAAATGAAAAAGCCTGAATACTCTCTTTCAAGAAATCTCAAATGAAAATTGTCTTGACCAATTGGAATCAGAGGACAAAATTAAATAGAAATAATTTACTGGCTAACTCCTGAAAATTCCCAGAAATATCATTGTCAAAATTCAGAGCTCTTTGGATAAAGAAAAAAAATACTTCAAGCATAGAGAACAAAACACAGTGCCAAGGAACTACGTTCAGAATTACATAAGATTTTACAGCTACGACCTTAAAGAAGAAAAGATATTGAAATACAATATTGCAAAAGGCAAATGACAAAGGCTTTGATCAAGAATAATTTGCACTGCAAAAGTGAGTATCACCTCACATGGGTAAAATATACCTTATCCAAATATTGCTTAAGAAAACATTGTAGCTGAGAAGAAATTTTGGTATGCATATATGAATCAAAAGAAACTGAGAACTATAAATGTATTTTAGTAATTACATGGCACTATATGATGATGACTTACGTTCTGATAAGAGAAAAAACAAAAAAACTCCTTTCAGAACGCTGTCTTTGAGGGTCATATAGGGACTTAAATAAGACAAATGGGGCTTGAAAGTATTTTTTTTTTTCTGTTTGAATTGTCCTATGAGAAGAAAAAAAAAGAATAAAAAATAGTATACTATGGAAGAAAGAGGGAGTTCTTATTCATATAATAAAGGTATACGAGAAGAATGTATCATCACGGAGGAATGGTGGGGAAAATAACCATCAAGTTAATTTCACTTTTATTTCAACCAAACAAAGTTGATCTCCCACCCCCACCCCCAAAACTATTCCTACAATATACTAAAATTTTGGTGTGAGATTCATTAAATCAATCTATGATTCTGTAATCATTTACCTCTCTACTTAGAACTGGTGAGCCCCCATTCCATTTAGTGTTCATTTCCTTTTATCTTCTGTTCCATTCATAGTAAGCATGTCAGTAATGACATAGTTCATTTCCTATAGTAATACATGAACTCATTTGTTACTGAATACAGATCTCATACTTAGAGTACAATTAAGTTGTTGCTTAAAGGTGGGACTAAAACCTCCAATTCTTAGTACGTTTTGTCACATTTCGATCACTTTCAGGGCACATAGAACTGAGAGCTATTTTGTATTTTATTTTGCTTCATGGCGGTTTTGATCACTTGTAGGGTGGGATGAGTAGTCTTCAAAATTTTGAATTTTTCACTGAGACTGGAAGTAATGAGAAGTAAGAATCCCTAAAGGATTATTTTTTTTCAAGACTGCCTACCTCCTTCATGAGCTGCTACAAATAAGATCAATCAGTTGGAAAGACATATTTGCTAAGCTACTACAGCTACGTGTAAAAAAAAGACATTGTGATGAGAGAATGGGTGGTATTCATGCTTTCACATTTTGGATGAAGAAGATAGCTACACAACAGCATGAGAAAATAAGTTGGAACCACATCCAAAAGGAAAAAAAAAAAAGAGGGGGGAAAGGAAAAGACAAATCCATTACAGATTTCTGATTTCTGTCCTATAAATGTCAAAAAAAGAAGGTAGGTGTTTTTGGCTTATATGAATTTAAAAAGATAAAACATTATTAAAAAATAACTTGACCAACTGAATACTTTTTATTTAACTTCATGTACCCTCCCTCACACAACTGGGTATATCCAATGAAGCCTGGCAATGTAGGGGCTGTCAGAGCTGATCCACAGCAGCAGCCTGCACAGAGTGTTGTACTTTTAATCCTTTCGACTGGGCTGTACTTTTCTGAAAATTTGAAAAGGGAGATGAAGTTGTCTGAAACAACTCCAACTATTTCTGCTTAAATGACACTTTCGATCCTCAACTGATGTGCTCCAGCTGAAACATAGCACAAAACAATTGGGAGAGAATAGACCTCCAAAGCTTCTTGGGGCATTTGTCAGCAAGGTTGGGGAGGGAGAGGTTGGAGAGTGAGACTCCCTTCAAAAAATGAAGCTTTTGTAGAGGAGAAGTGGGAATAGCCGAGGGAAAGGAAGGGGAAAAAAGTGAGAAGAAGAAAGGGAGGGGAGGTGGAGTGTGTGGTGGCTGCTACAAATGAGCGTGTAAAAGGCGTCTCCTAGTCAGCAGGCTGCCTGAAATGTGATCTCCAATTTATTCACTGGAATTTTTATTCCACAGCAATCACAAACACTGTAAAAGAAGAGAAACTACTTCACAAAAGCAGCCTTTATAAAAGAGGATAATTTTTTTTTAATTACAAAGACTAATTAACTTGACTACCTTTTCATTTGTTACCACTAAGATGTTGGTATAGCAACAAATGACACTAATTTTATTTGCATCCTACTATTTGAATTGTTTATAAGAAAAAAAAGGCTTTTTTTTTTCTCCTTGTGTAAGTGGACTCTGTAAAAATAATAACCACCAAAAAGAGTATGTCAAATGTTACCCTAGGTAGGATGAGAAAGGAAATGTTTGGAAATTCAGGGTCGTGGGACTGAAACATCGGCTCTGAAAATAATAATAATAAAAAACCCACTACCAAAAAACAACTCAAGCGCTTGAAAACAACATTCATAATTTTGGCTGGTGGAATGTTGTCTCAGAAAACCTCAGACTTCTCTCCAGAAAGCCCCAGGCATAGTTCTACTCTTACACATGGCTGGATTGTTGCCCCTCCTTAACTGATGGGTGGTTTTGTGATATGAAAGATCCCCTTGACCTGAGACTAGAGCCAGTGTTTATGACTTTGCTGAATCAAACCCTTCTGGGATAAATTTGTTTCAGTCAGGGTAACAGCTGGCTGCCAAGCAGTTGACACTTGATTCAGTTTTGTCTTTAAAATGTGACCAGGACACAAAATACAAGACAGACTTTTGGCTACACACATACAAACACACACACAGAATATACACATATGTACACACATCACAGAAACACCCAGTATACACACGTGCACGCACACACTACATAGATACACATTTAGTATTGGACATGGAATCAGGACTTAAGCTTTGAACTGTACCCCTGATGCTTACTGGCTGTGTGATTGCACTGCCTAACAACTCAGAGCCTCATTTTGGCAGTTGCTACTTCACAGGATTATTCTGAGGCTTGAAGAAGGTAGTTTTTTCAAAAGACTCTGCAAACTTTGAAGAACACCATCGTCCTCTTTCTCTACATCTCTTTGATATTGCATTGATCTTGGACCCTTCCTTTGTACTCATCATATTCTAGTCTGCCTTACGGCCATTTGTATAGAAACCTTATCTCACTTAGCAAACTTTTTTGAGGGCAGTGGTTTAATCATAGCATGTGCTCTGTAACAAATATTTGTGGAATTGAATATATAAGCAAAATTAACATATACTGCCTCATCCTAATAAATTCCTCTCAGGACCAACTTCAATTGCTTGCCTCAATCTAAGTTTCAAATATACATCCATATATACGTATATAGAAGCAAACCAAAATTTAAACTTTTTGCATGGTTATTAAAAACAAGAGAGAGAAACAGCTTCACAAAGCACAGGAGAAGAAAAAGAAGGAAAGCTTGTCTAACAAGGTGTCTAACAGGAAGTGTTAGGCAAAACAGGTAGCAGTATAGGGAATAATACAAAGGAAAAGGAGAAGGAGGACAAGGAGCATTGGCATATTTTTAATGTATATATTTTAAATCACGAAAAGTCTGCTCTTCATGGTGGGCATATTCGTGTTTATTTCACAATGACTTATTTGTGTTTCAGTGTTGGCTTGAAGAGGAAATAATTTTTAAAACTGTTCCCAGCATATACAAATGCTTTTGTCTGGCTTTGGTATCCAATTATCAGGTTGTGACTGAGGGCGCATACAAACCTATCTGGGGTTGTTCTCTAGGAAAACCTTACCACTGAGTTCAAATTTAATGTGACTATTTATGTCACTGTATTTATGGACTAGGGATCTACTGCTCTTTACTAAACAAAAAAAAACCCCAATAAAATCCATTTCTTTGTACCTGCTCATTTATTAATACTCCTCAGGTTCTCTTTAAGAAACTGTGGACCATGGTCAAAACCAACAAGGCTGTTCTTAGAGTTGTCTAATCACAGGTCCAGAAAAGGCATTGAACAATTACTTGTTAATGTGATGTTATGGTTTAACTTTTACTTTACAGCTTGTCATCACCATCAAAGGAAGTTGGTGAAATTAGTAATTTGCCATTTATAGCTGTGTGAAGTGGAATTTAATAGCCAAAATATCCACTATGGCAACAACACAACAATTGCACCATAAAATTGAGCTTTATTCATGGGCACATCAAGGAAAATTCTGATGGGTCCAGAATTCCTAAATAATATTTGCATTCATACACTACATTCATATTTAAATATTTTTTCCCCTGGGGTGAAAGGATTTTAATCTACAAGTAGTAGACCAATAATGTCTGTTTAGGTTATTTGGAAGAGTACCTAGGACAGAAGGATAGTATTTTATGATCATTAGATGCATGGACATGAAGAATTCAGGAATTCAGAGAATATTTTAAGAGTGCTTTAGTTATGCCAAACAGAAGTAAGCATGTTTGAATTACAGTGTTGCATTATCTACGGTTTGTATCTATGTACATACATACATGCAAGCTCCAGAATAGTACAGAGGAACTCCTCAATGAAATTCATGAACACTCAAAAGTAATGGGTCCTACACCAAACATATAGAAAATAATCAAGTTGATGAAGAATAACCACTGCTGAAATACTTTTTGTTATAGTAAAGACTAGAAATAAAGTGGATACCCATCAAGAGGGAAATGACCACATAAATTGTGGTATTTGAATGTAATTAAACATTATTGTGACATAAGAAAAGAGAAAAAAAATATTGTATCCTTCCACTGATGGACAGATAAACTGAAGAGTCTTAGGACTTGTCCAACAGTCCTGTATCCAGCCCAGCCTCAAGAGCTATTGTAGAGGGGAGCAGCACTGAGGGAGAACCATCTTGCCATGTCTGCCACCACTAATACCAACACCAGTCAGCCTTCATCAACTAGTACCCTAGTGGAAATAGCAAGGTATTCTGAAAATGAGGCTTGTGTCAGGTGGGTCATATCACTGCCACTGCCTTTATTATGACCTGCCTATTGGAGACAGTTCAGAACCTTGAACCCAAGAACCTTGGGGATAGTGGTTCCCCAACCCACTCCCAAAACCACTAAGCTTGCTTCTGGTTCACCCTCTGTAGTCATCGTACAGGAAGCAATTCATATGGGGAAAGGCTCAGCTATCTCCACTATTACCAAATCGTGGGTAAGAAAGAACAAGAACTCTAGAAATATATTTCCCTGTCTCCTCCAGAACACTGGTTCTTCTACTCTGACCCAAGTTCTTCCTACTATCAAATAGCTTAACATCAGAAATAGAAATTACTATCAGTGAAGAAACTACAGTACCTACTTCTTTGTTACTGAGCCCTAAGCACTATGAGTCCCCTCCATCTGATTTATTCAGCACATAGCAAGAACTCAATAAACGCTTTTGCATTCTTTCATTATTTTTATATCTGAGAATACTTGTATGAACTAAATTTTATTGTGCCATGAAATAAAGAATATGACAGATTCAGGGAGAAATGGAAAGACTTGTATGAAGTAATGCCAAGTGAATTGAGCAAATTCAGAAGAAAAAATTGCTTCATGACCATGAAAACATGTGAAATTACTCCAAAAGATCTCAGTACTCAGACCAAAGCAGTGAGCAGTCATGACTTCAAATCAATGATGATAAAACTTACTTTTCACCTCTTGTCAGAGAGATGATGAACCAAAAGTACAGAACTAGATGTGCATTCTCTGGTATAACGACTGGGGTTTGACGTTTTACCTGACTTATTTGGTAGCGCTTCTCAATAGCAAAAGGGGAGAGGAGGATGTGTGTTCCTGGGTAGTGATTAATGTGAACAGGGCATCAATAAAACATTTTAAAAGGTACATATAGGAAAAGGAGGGGAAGTACAGAAGGAGACACAAGTAGAACAATTTCCCTCGGTAATTTCTTTACATATGTTCTTTCCTACAGATATACATACAGTTACATATGTGTGTATGTATATGTACAACATATATGTATATCCTTAATTATGTAATGTATATATGTGTGTACTTTAAACAATGTGACAAGCTAATATTTTCTTAGATTCTTCTTTATTTCTCATGTTCTGATATTTTTCTTCTTAAAATATTAAAAGAATTGAAAAAATAGACTATTTGTCACTGCAATTTAAGGACACTCCATTGAGTTATTGGATCAGTTTACACAAATGCACACACACACAATCTTTGGCACATTCCATAAGTGAATTATCTGTGTTCAATATGTTTAACCCTGAAGAGCTGAAATCTTGCAATCAGTTTTGGTTCTCTCTTTACATCACATCCCTTCTCTTCACCAATCAGTTACTAGGTTTCATTGATTCCAGCGTCTGTGTCCTCTCTAATCACAAAGTCACCACCCTAATTCAAGCCTTCATCCCTTTTGGTTAGATTGTTACAATGGCTTCTTAATTGGTCTTACCACTTTCAGTGCCTTCTCTCTTCAATTCATCCTTTCATAGTTGCCAAGGTAATCTTCAAAAGTCTAGGTCTGGCCATTTTAATCCCCTGCTCAAAAATCTTCAGTGGTTCCCTATTTTTATCTCTAAAATAAAGCATGAATTCCTTGGGCTGTTATTTAAAATCGTGTGCCATCTGGCTCCACCCTAATTTTCCTGATCCCACCAGCTGGTAGTGTTTTCTCCCTCATTAAATTGCTTGACTATGGTCAAGATTATTTCCCCTAACAGAATCTAGTTTTCTTAAGAGCAGGGACTATTTCCTTTGTTTCTATATACAGAATCTTGGATAATGGTTTGCACATATTGTACACTTAAGAAAGTCTTTGTTGATGCAATAGAATATGGAAGGAGCCCACCCTTCACCCATACTCCCACTTGATGAACTGAGGTACTTACCCTGGAGCTAAGCATGCACACTGGACACTTATGGCAGGCTGGTCAGGTCCCTTGCTAAAGAATATGTGCAATCCTCCTCCTTATACTCTTCCCCCATCCTATCAAAGACTATATCAAAGAGAGTTGGCCAGGAAGAGTGGCTTACCTCATAGACTTAAAAAGGAATGGCTCTACTCTATCATTCTTAACTTTCTCATTTACTACACACTGAAGGCATCCTTAAGCATCTCCCTTAAACTTACCATGAGGAGAAGGGGAGGGCTGTCCCCTATCCCCATATCTATGCCAATTGTTAGGATATGGCAGGTACAGTTCTGTTTAGGTGAGCGTGAGACTGGATCTCAGGACCCTAATGACACCTTCTGGTTTGTGTTTCTTTTGGGACAAATCGCCTTCTCTAGCCTTGGTACAACAGGCCCTGCTGGGGGCAGGGGCTATTAGGAGGATGTTCAAGACTGGGACAAACCACTTTCTGACTTCTTGCTTGGCTTTCCAGAGGGATAGCAAGGATAGACCTTTGTAACAGCAAGGACCCAGACATACACAGGAGGGCCTGCTGTACAGCATATCTTCACTTCTCTCAACTCTCAAGTCTACCTTAAGTCTCTCTCCACTCCAATTTGTCTTCTACAAAGCCACCTAATCAATTTTCCAAACGTTCAAGTCTGACCATGCAACTCACCTACTCAATAAACTCCAGTGGCTTTCTAATATATCTAGGATCAAATATAAACTCCTCTGTCTAGCATTTGAAGTTTTTCAGAACCTGCCACTTCCTACATTTTCAATCTTCTTCTACATTGTTCTCCTCCATGAACTCTATGATCCTTCCATATTGGCACATGTCAAAGATTGTGTGTGCACATTTGTGTGTGGAACAGTAAGGCAGGTCAGTAAGGCTAAATTGCAAAGCAAATGGAAGAGAATGATGTGTAAGAAGAGTGGAAAAAGTAGGAAGATACTAGGTTGCAAAGATATTTAAATGCCAAATAGAGCAGTATAATTTTAATCCTAGAGGTAGTAGAGAGCCATTGGGATTTATTAAGTTTATTATGTAATCATACCTTCACTTTAAGAGGGAATATTGGAGTAGAAGAGGCTTAAAGTAGTTCCAAATAAAACAGGTAGGTCTATAAACCAAAATAAAAAAAAAAGTCTTGCCTTCTTAGTACATAAGTGACTATGGTTATTTTCTCCCCCCATTCTCTTCTCTTTTAGGAAGATACACCATTACTTGAATTTTTGGATACATCACTCATTGACTTCCTCATATGAGTCCCAGGCCTCCGTTCTATGACATTTCTGGATGTCAAGTACTATTAAGAAAATAAAGTTTGCCAAGGCAGGGGTCAGGACAAAGTGAAAAATGAAGAACATTGTTTCCAATAAAAAGAGAATAAGGAAAACAGTTTTTATTTTACATACCCTTCTGTCTAAAACATATAGATTTTCAACTTATTATGTTAAATACTGACCTCATTCTTCTTCTCTCCCTCAATTCTCTCCACTGGTTGTACTCCATTGTTTTCCCAATCATCAGGCCCATAATGTAGAGTGACCTTAGAATATCTCTTTTCCTTCATTTCCCACATTCAGTCAGTTGCCCAGTCCTATTGATTTGAGCTTGGATATGTCTTTTTCTTCCATCCCTTCTTTCACACCCCAACTGCAACCTTCCTTTTTGATTTTTATTGTAATAAGCTGTTAATTGGTTTCCCTGTCTCCAGTCTCTCTTTCTCTAATTCACCCTTGCCAGTGAATATTCCTCTAGGAAAAAAAAAATCTTTAGTGGCTCCCTATTTTCTACTAAATAAAACAATAGATCCGCCTAATTCTTGCTTTCAAGGACTGTCATTTTACTGTCTTCCCAGTTGTTTCCCCCTTGTTCCCTTTCTACACTCCATGTTCCAGTCAAACTAAATATCTTGTCTTCCACTTTTGTCCTCTCCTGTCTCTGTGCCTTTATGATCAACTGATATTCATTAAGGGCTTAGGACATGCAAGGTACTATTTCAGGTACTGATGCATAAGCAAAGCAAAAGATGAATCAGTCCAAGTAGACTACGTTGCATTGAGGGAGAAAATATGTATATATGTCCTTCTTGACCAAATAAATGCAAGTAAATGGGAATTGGGAAGAACATTCATGGCCATGAGGATCAGGAAAGTTAGGGGTCCATGTAGCAGATGGCATTTCCTTAGACTTCTGAAGGTGACAAGGGATTCTAAGAGATGGAGGTGAGGAGGAAGTATGTTCCAAACATGGGGGAGAGGCTGCACAAATGAAAAGACAGAAGATAGAATTTCATGCGTGAAGACTAAGACACCAGAAAGCTGACTGGTTTGCAGAGTGTGGGAAGAGATCAATGGGAAATAGGAATCTGGTTGTAAAGGACTTTAAAAACTCGAGAAGTTTATATTTTTCCTAAAAACAAGAGGGAGTCACTGTGAACTGCTGAGTGAGGGAGTGGCATGGTCAGAACTGTGATTTAGAAAGCAGCTTTATGGGAGATGGCTTGGGATAGCGAGAAGCCTAAGGCATAGAAACCAATTATCAGGTCACTGCATGAGACCATTGGAAGGGCTGAACTTAAAGGAGTGACTGTCCGAGCTGAGAATAAAAGTGGGGATGCAAGAGACAACCCAGAGATAAAAATGGCAAAATTTGGCAAATGACTAGCTGTATGGTGAGGGAGATTAAGGAGCTGAAGAAAATCCTGAGATTGGGAACCTGGGTAACTGAAGGATGATGGTATCCTCAATAGAAATAGGAAAAGTTCTGCAGAAGGGTAGGTTTTGAGGAAAAATAATGGTTTTGATTTAGACATGTTGAGTTTGAGATGCTTAAGGGACATCTATTTTGAAATATCTAATAGGGAAGTTTAGCTCAGTAGAGAGCTAGAATTTGGAAGCTATCTTGATAGATACATAGATAGATTGAGACAGAGATATGTCCACTTACCCATATATGTGTAATATGTATAAACATATATACATACATATATTTTATGTATTATATAAAATATATACAATTTAATATATCATGCATCATAATATATTATTAATGTAATATAGATAGATATAGGTATATGTATATGTATGTGTGTATATATGTGTGTATGTATGTATGTATGTATGTATAGAAACACACATGAAAATTAAACTAGTTTGTAACCTAGGTTTCTCCTGAATTCATATTTGCTGTAGAGATCTTACTATGGTTCAGAACTGCCCCTCTCCCCCTTTCCAATCTACACTTAGGATTTTGATCGTATCCCTCCTGTCACTATGAACATTGCACAACTGGCCAGTTAGTTGCTAGGCTGGACTACTTACTAAACCTGATTGATGTGAGGTTACTTTGAAAAAGAATATGCAGCATAATAGAATAGATACTGGTACTGCATCAGACTAACTCTGACACTGCCTGGCTGTGACACTCAGGGTAAGTCAGAACTTCTCAAAACTTCAGTTTTCCTCAAGAGTGGTGTGGGAATCATGAAATTTGCAGCTTCCACCTCAGAGCATCTTTGTGAGAGAAGGACTTTATAAACCTTTGAATGTTAGTTTCAATCAAAAGATACGATTTGCTATGATGTTTGTTGTCACTTTGTGGCTTTTTAATTTACAAGACTAGCTTTTCAAAGGCTTTTTCACCCAAAATACTCTGTACGAGATTAGAGCTTCTGCAATCAGTTGAAAAGTAGTGGTGAAATTGTGGGAGCACAGTCCTAACAATAAGACTTCCCACGGGATCTCAGATTTAGAGCTGGAAGGAATCTTAGAAGCAGTCTAATCAAACCCCTCTCACTTTACAGATGAGGAAAATGAGTCCTCACCAAGGTGAGGTACCTCTAAAGCAAACTTTCCATTTTCTTTTTAAAGAGCAATTTCCTTTCCTTATATAATATCTCCCCTGGGATACACCCCCAATTCACACTCAAATTCTTAATGACTAATAGCATTTATATGTTGCTCTAAACTGTGCAAAAATGCTTTACAAATATTATTCTATCTTCACAACACCCTGGGACAAAGGTGCTATTAATATCCCCATATTACAGTTAGTAATTAAACAAGATAACACAGCGAGTGCATGACAGAAGTAGGGTTTGGACCCAGGTTCTCACACACCAGAGCCAGTTTTGTTTTCAATGTACCACGTAGCCTTTACACACAAACAACTGACTCACTTGTCTCCACATAATTATGCTGCTTCAACAACCAAACAAAGAAGACCATACCAATCAATTATTGCTAATATTTGTATCAAACGTACAATCATTCAGGTAAAATGTAGTGCCTTCCTCATCACATTTTAGCTTTTATCAGTCACTACTTAATCTAATCTCTGTTTCCTCATGCAGAGGGTAAAGAAAAACACACTGGAAATTTTTCTTAGAGTAAAAATCCTCTCAAGGAATATTCCTGGCTTCAGTGCTTTTGACTTTCCGTCATTTTGTCTAAAAAAACCAAAACACAAAAAACCTTTCAAGACGACTTGATTCTAGGCTTTCCAGGGAAGCCTTCGACAACCTGCTTGCAACATATCAGAGGAAAAACATGAAGCTTTTGCTTTCCCCTAACTCCCAATTAATTAGCTCCCTTAATGCTCTCAGTTCCTTCTACTCCCTTGCATTTTCTTTTCATAAGGAGGTTGCTGTTTAATACAGAAAACAATGATTACAGTCACGCCATATGTGCACATCTATAGAACCATGGCCAAATGTGACTGTCTTTTTTTCTAATTGGGACTTCTTGTCATACCCAAGCCTATTAACTTACGCAACTACTTCTTCCTTTCAGTTATATGCTGTGAATCTGCATATAATTTTTTTCTTATTGAGTTCAACAGGCTTCTAGTAGTTTAATACCTTTGCTTTTGTGAGGTACCTCTAGAGAAAACTTGCCATCTTCTTTTTAAAGAGAGCAATTTCCTTTCCTTATATAATGCCTCTTCTGGCATATGCCCTCATTTCACACTCAAATTCTTAGTGGCTAATAGATTGCATTTGTACATTGCTTTAAATTCTGCAAAAATGCTTTACAAATATTATTCTATCTATCTTCAAAATCACCGTGGGATGTAGGTGCTATTATGCCCCATTTTACAGATGTGGAAACCGAACCAGACAGAGATCCAATGACTTGCTCAGGATCATACGGAAAGGACGTGTGGCAGGATTTGATCTTTGGTATTCCTGACTATAAGTCTAGCACTCTATCTAGTGTGCTACAAGGTGCCACCTATTACAGTATCTCATATCCCATTGGTGTGTTTGCCATTAGCAATCATCCAGGAGACACAAATAGCTCTTGGCAATGACATTTTAAAAGTTGGCATAGTAAAAAAAAACTTTTTTTAAACCCTACAAAGCATTATTCCTTTAAATTTATTCTTCTACAAATGCACAAAGCCTCCATGAGAAGAAAAGTTTCAAACTTAGAGCACATTAGAATGAGGCACATGTGTAGGATACACATATGGCAAAGACAGAACTGGTACTCTTGGTACTGCATGGTCTGGGAGCCCTTTATCTCTTCATAGCATTCTCATCTCATGCAATTGTCCTGGAGTGCACTATTTCTGTTGAGCAGTAGCTCAACTGTATTCCAATAGTCTGCTCATCTTTGGAGCCAGCTCTGTTCTCTGCTGCCAAAAGTCCCAGGCCAGGAGTGGGGAACCTGTGGCCTCAGGGCCTCATGTGGCCCCCTAGGTCCTCAAGAGCAGCCCTTTGCCTGGATCGAAACTTCACAGATCAAATGAGGACCCAGAGGGCCACGTGTGGCCTTAAGTCTGCAGGTTTCCCACCTCCCGCCCATTGTCCTTGAAGTTCATTTGTTTTTAATTACTGTTTCCATGTTTTCATATATGTATGGAATACCATTTAGGTTCCTGCTAAATACAGGAGTAACTCTCCTTAAAAACTGCTGGACACAAAGCTAAATTCTCTTATATCCCTAGAGGAGTGGCTAATTTGTTTGCTCAACCAATCAGAAAAAGAGGTTCTCACTTTATAAATGGATCACATGGTATGATCTTTTCAGTTGTTTTATCCCTTCGTTAACAACTAGTGATTATATGATGACTTTTCTGGGTTGCAGATTGGCCAAAGATCAAATCTCCTTTACCCAGAATGCATTTTAAAACATTTAAACAGAATGGTTTTCAAACATTGAAAACGATCTCTTTATAGTCCCAGAAGACCTGCTATACAGGTATAGTAATAGTTACGTGCGTTGCTTATGAACTTCTAAAGGCAATTTAAAATCTACAATCTCCAAAAGGTTTCAGTCTTAAATCAACTTTAAGATGGTATCCTTACCTCTTAAAGTTAATAACTTTATCATTTTTGATGATTACATTCATTCACCATTTTTTTTCTTTTTCCCCATCATCAGGTTCTAACCCTAATTAGTATTTTTATAATGGTACATTCCTTTTGGATTCCTTTTCTTCCCCTGATCTTGCAATGCTTACTTTTGCAAACGTTCAGAGTATATGGCAAGTTCCATGGTTCTACAGTATACAGTCAAGTAGGCACACTGTGTTTTTAGTAACTGGTTAGATATTGAAAGAAACTTAAACATTAAAAAATTGTTTTATCAGTTTAAGAAACATGTCAATATGTGAAATGATGAAGGGAAGAATTTCTATAATAAATTGAGATTGTGAGGGTTTCTTCACACCTCTGCCCTACCCCCAAATTTCTGTTTGCATGGACAATTTTAGAATGTAAAAATTTTTGTCCTGCAAAAACAAAGCAAAACAAGACCTGAAGACCACATGTTCTACATCTTCTTAGAGCAGGTGGGACACTTTGTTTTCCAGTTTTTTTTATAGTTTGAGAACTTTGAAGGCTCTGTATAAGTCTAGCACAAATACATTCATAGCCAAAGTCTAATGATCTTTACTCCCTGGAGCTTTATTGCTAATACTTCTTCAGTGATTCAGGGGAGTTTCTTTTTAATACATATTTTTCCTTAGTAAATGAAAATTGATTTATTGTATTAGAAAAAGAAGAGGACATTAAGTTTCTAGTCTGATTCTGTCTCTAAGTTTGTGGTTTTAAGAAAGTTACTGAAACGCTTCAGTTCTCAATTTCCTCATTTATAAGTGACTAGAACATCTGTAAGTTCTATGTTAGCTCTAATAATCTAAGATCCTAATGAGCATTCACTGCTCTTTGTTGTGCATAGCATATAACTAAATGCAGCCTTTGTTCTATGGTTTTCTTTGAAAGACTTGGCTCTGGCATAACCGAGCCATAGAGATGATGAACAAGTCAGAACTGCTGAAATTTGTACCTGTGGTTCTAGGAACTCAAAGGTATGCCAATGTTTAGGCTTTCTGTAGACCACTAAGCCACTTCTAAAAACAAGGCGGCCTACCTGTTTGTTGCTTTGCAAAAGCAGCTATGTGTTTGTGTTTTCTTTCTTTCTTTCTTTTCCTTTCCCCCTTTTAGTAATAAGTCATTCAGAGGCCAAAAGCCTGGGCTGGACGGATGATTTTATGTGCTAAATATGTATGATGTACACACCAGGGAATTTCACCAGTGTCTTAGCTTCCTTACCTAAGTGAACTAAGTGAGGACCTGGTGTGGTATGATAGAAAAAGAGCCATATCCTTTGTGGTATACCACATTCATTTACTATGTCAGACTTGCAGAGTCTGACAGTATTCTCACAAAGAAGGGAGCAATTGTTTGCTTGCTTCCCTATCCCCCCCCCCCCTATTTTCCCCAACTTTCACATGAATATCAAGCTAAAAAAGAGTTATGGATTTCCTTCTACAAGGACTGCATGGGCTGATAAAATCAAATTCATGGAGGAAAACAAACTGTTATTTTCCCTTTCAGCTTGTAATTGCGCTTGGTGAGGGAGCAAAATGCAATAAATTTCAGGGAGCAAGAATGATTGCTTTAGAAATTGCCAATGTCCAGGCTATGTAAACAGTATTGAGAAATATGGGAGAGAACACGTCTGAGAAAGTGGTTATTATGGTTGCATCAGACTCTTAAGACTGTGTCTACATAGTGCCAAATAAAATGAAAAATTGGTAGATATACAATTAAAGTGCTTGGCGTTGTCACCCAAACTAGATAACTTTATAGTGACATTGTTGGTAAAATAAATGGTAATTGCCAAAATTATTTCAGGCAGATATCAGGGTTACTTCCATGATGGACCAAAGAGTTAACATGATCTGAGGCTGCATTGAGTGAGTCAAAGTTCATAGAATGAAAGAGGCAATAGTTTTCCTGTATTCTGTTTTGGTTAGAAAACATAAAGCATATATTTTTTATTTCTTGTTGCCACATTTTAGGAAAGACTGACAAACTAGAACTTAGCTAGTAGAGGGAGGTCAGCAGATGGTAAAGGGTCTAGATAATATACCACATGAAGATCAGTTGAATTCATTGGAGAGACTGGACAATCAGAACTGACTTAGAGGTTTACAATGACTTTCTTGCAGTATTTAAAGGTTGTTATATGGAAGAAAGATTAGACTTGTGTTTGGTCATGGAAGGTAGAATTCAGCAATAGGTAGAAGTTTCTGAGAAGCAGATTTAGGTTCAATGATAGGAATATTTTCATATTAGAATTATCAGAAAGTGCAAAGGGGCTAGCTGCTCCCTCACATTGAAGGTCTTCTGGTGAAAGCTTTAGGACTACTTCTTAAGGATATTGTAGAGGTCATCCTCTTAGTCTGGGGATTTAGCTAGCTGCCCCTTGAATTCTCTGTCAACCCTAAAATTCTGTATTCCATAAAGTTAAGTGTTCTGAATGGCCTAAGTTTCTGTTTAATGAAAAGAAGAAAGTGATAATTGACTTCTAAGTCTAATTTTGAGTATCCTAGAACTCTCCATACCTACCCACTTGAAGGCAAATTGATCCATTTTTAAAGAACTGGTTCGTCTAGCATTAGAACACACTTACTGTGCCAGGATTAGAGTTGGGCTCATTTTATTTTGTCAACACTGCATAAATAATAATAAATCATTTGACAGTCTTCTGTGCTCTTTCTGTAAGGGAAGTTTCACATGCCAGAATTATATGATGGACTCCAATCTATTGCCCTGTGGAATGTTCTAAAATTTCCTCAATAAGTCTTCCTGTGTTAACAAAGTAGGAAATAATAAACATTTTGGGGGGAAAGAGGAGGGAGGGAATGTGTAAAACTAAAGTAAATGCAGGAAGGTACTTTTTTTTGTTTTCTGCAAGTATTGTTTCCTTTACTTGTTAGCAGCTGAAAGGAAATGCCGAGCCAGGGGAGTAGTTAGCAGCTTTTCACTAGTGGTCTGATGTCTGTGCTTTGCAAGCTAAGAGATCCTGCAAGACTGCATGACTCATAAAACTTCTCATGATTCAACTTCACTAAAATTCCCTCCAATGCCAGTAAAGAATAACTTAAAACCTTTAATTTGAAGTTTTAAATCTGTTAATGACCCTTGCTTCATTCCCTTTCCCTTATCTCCCCACATCTTAATTGGGTTTTCAAATCTCAGAGATCCTGAGAAATAGTAACTGCCTGCCTCTGCTTACATTTTTTAGTATGAATTTAAAAAAAAAAAGTACTATGGCACTGTTTGAGAGGGATCTAAAGATTTTATACCCATAAAGAGAAAGTAAATTAATTTTCCACTCTCACCTTCCCTCCCCCGTGACAAAAAGTCCCCCAAACTCAAAAGCCTTCCTTATGCCAACAAGGAATTCTGAATGTTGAACCTGCATGGTCATACCAAAACACTGAACATTTTTATTAAAAAAAAATAAGGTCAGGTTATAACCATGCCCCCAACAAACTTAACAAAACCACCCCGAAATAAAAGCAAGTTCACTTTAATTATAGTTTAGAAAATTTGATCTAGTCGGGTCGCATGAATGTAGACGGGTTTTCCAAACTGGCAATTCAGATTAGTAAACATGAAGTCTAATGACAAAAGCATCTGCTCTACTGAGAATTTAAGAACACTTCACAAGTCTACTGAAACTCCTTTCTTTTTGCTTGAAGGAGAGACTTCTGCATGCTATAGCTTGACTTCTTTCTGTCTCTGGAAAGAACTGGTTGTTTCTTTCAATGTGTTTACTTGGCAATGCAGGGTTGTCACAGTTTGACATTTTAAAGCTAAAGCCACATGAAACGAGTCTGTCCAGTTCCCACCTTTCTGAGACACATGGGTTGTCCTTTCTAATCCTGAGTTCCAAGGTTTTACCTCATCCTTCCTTCTTCCCAAACTGGCAGGTATCATAAATGAGACAGCATTCCTCTCTACTGGCTGCATCCATGTGCTCACGCTAAGACATAAGAACCTCTAAGAATGAGTTACAGCCGGCACGCACTGTTTCAGGATACCTAAGACCTAACAGTCCAACACACAAAACATCACTGTAAACCCCAAAGAGCTTTGGAATAGCTTTATAATCTTTAGCACTTTAAAAACAGAAGCCTAACTGACTAGCACTTGAAAAAGTTTCTTAAATACCAACCGAGTGCCTCAGAAGCTTAACTAATTATTTCTGAAAAACTTTTCTGAAGAGCTGCCATATGATGAATAAGTAACCCAATCGCCTTGTAATCATATGCCTCAGCCAGAATCCCTCACGCAGAATAGACAAGAGTTTCAGGCATTGCTGTGCCACGGACTGAAATGCCACTCCTTGTTCTATGCAAAACTAAGCAGAAGTACATTTTCAAAGTCTGAAGAACACTTACCTCTCATGAAGCACTGTGAGTATGAAGGAAATGACTCAAACATGCTGTCCGAAGTCATAGTTTTCTCCTTCCAATGTAGTCCTTTCTTAAAGTTGGGGGACTATAGGATTTCTTTCACCTTAGGAAGTGAAAACCAAGAAGAGTCATTTGTTTTAACCCTTTACCCCTTCCATCCTTCTCTACATCTTGCTTTTACCCCGGTACTTAGGAGCCTCCAAAAGCCCTATGAAAGATACCTCTTTGAAAACAACTATTCAAATGGTTGAAGATCAAAAACTTTTTTTTTTTTTTTTGAAAAGAGCCTCGTAGTGGCTTGGTTGTGGCTTGGTGATGCTTACCGCTCTACGAAACTCTGTGGTTTGCAGACAGTGTGATTTGCCCTGCCTGCTGACCAATATCCCGGACCCAGTCTTGTGTGACTGCCACCGTACCCAACTTGTGGTTCTGTGGTTGTTTATGAGGCCCCAAAGAAGTGTTTCACACAACCAAAATTACAAATTTAACTGTTCCCCTTTCCACAGCCCATCTTAATTGGTTCTTGCCAATCATGTGACTTAAGTGATGTCATTTTTAAGATTCTGAGCCATGCTTTCCCTACCCCCAACTGCCCCCCCACTCCAGACTGCAAGGAAATAGTAGTGTTAGCAAAAGAGATGCTTTAAAAAAAAGTGACTCAGTCCCTTGTTATACAAATGGTCTCTGCTGATTTAGTACAACTTTGCTTCTGGTGTTATTTGTGGTTTTTGGAACTACTGAGTATTTTGATAAAGATTTTTTTGCTGCTTATTCAATAGTAATTTGGTCCTGGCATCAGGCTGCTGTCAAAACAGGATACATACCCTATAATCTAAAATACTACCCATCAGCTTTAGGAAAGTTCAGTTCCTATTAAAGAGTACAATAATATAAATGAAAGCAGAAAAGAAAAGAAAAGAAAAAAGACAACGTTTAAGCAAATTCTATTTTTTTCAAATTTCATGAATGGAACATTTTGCATTTATGGAAAAATGATTTTCTCTGTTTAGATCCATCTTTCTAGTAAAAGGCTTAAGGGACTACCATTCCTTGACAAAAGATCAAACAGTTAATTGCAGTCCATTGGAGGAAAAATGAAGAGACATAGCATTCATTTCTGAGCAACGCAGTACCTGTTGCATAGGTAATGTTTCTTTGTTGTAATTTCCAAAAATTGTCTCCACTACCCCCAACTTTTCTTCAGTTAAATGAAACCTGCAGAGAGTCTACTTCACAACTGTAGAGAAAATAGTCTAAGAGTATGGTCACTATGATCTTCAACTTGTCAAAGTATTCTACAGAACATATTTAGGAGAACTCTGTTTTTCACCAGGTAGGATCACTGATAAATCTCCTTATAAGTACAAGTGATGACCTGTGCAAAGGCTCCTATTTGAGATACTAAAAATAGCAAATAAGTTTACATATGGGCAAAACCTTCTGATTGTACGTATTTATTTATTTTTCCTACTTGCTGTTCTTAGGCTTACATATAAAAGTAGCATTTTGTCCTTCCCTAAGTCATTTTTTCAAACAAGATGAAAAAAAATCATTTATTTTCTTAAGTTCTAGCATTTACCTCAAAACAATCTAAGCAATGAATACAAGCGAAGTAAAGAACTGAGGTGATTACGTATACCATTTAGAACTTAAACGCTAATTTAGTCTATATGACCAGAAAATGTATTTTTTAAAATATCAGCAAATCGCCTTGATTTTCTGTTTCACTTTGCAACAGATAGAAATGGCCTAAAAATAATGTCCATTGCTGGACAAGAAGAAAAAAGATCTAATTTTGACTTTAAATAGACATTTTTCTCCAGTTCTTTTTGTATATAGCGACCATTAATATTCAGAAAAAAAGTCATCAAAACTCTTGAAAAAATCTATTTGCCACATTTTTAACTTCTGCCTGCTTTTGTGTAATGACTTGTTTAGATGCCTTTTTTTTTGTATAAAGCTTCTTTACCATGTATTATTTTTTAGCAGCATAACTGGAATTTACTCATCATTTCCAATGTTCTTGTGTCAATTGATAAAGCTGAAATTCCACTTGAATCCATGAGCAGTTTGTTTTATGTATTATTTTACAAATGGCCCTTCTCAAAGAAATCATCTTTCAAGGATCCTAACCACCAGTGCTCTCAAGTCTAGCTACCATTGCAAACTTTAGTTAGGGCCAATAATGACATACAAATCAACTGGAGAACTGATGTGATCATTTGGATACTTCTGTTTAAACCTCCCCACAAGCTTTGCCTGAAGTATTTAGATACTTCAGGCAAAAAGCATTTGGCTATTTTTGCTTGAATTATCCAGCTAAATAGTTTGTATCCTCAATTTAATTTTGTGGGTACAGACATGGTCAAGAGTGGTCCCTTGATGGAGTGGTCAAAGGCAAGGAAAAATTTTCAAGACTGTATTAAGGGTAAAGCTGTCTGTGGTCTGACATATGCAATCACATACAGCTGGGGTTCAGACATAACACCAGGGGGCAAGAGTACCCGCACTTGAATGCATGCTATGAAACATTGTCCCCACAGTTAGATGCCACACTAGCCACAGGATAACTTCATTGCCCTGTGAAGCAACAGTTGGGGCTTTCCTGGTCTCTCAACTAGTGACTGTACAAAAACTCTCTTGCTCTTGAATTCAGTCTGCCTTTGTAACTTCACTAAACTGCGAATATAAGCAAAGAAGACAGTCCGTATGTGAAGGAGGGAGGGAGGGAGAAAGAGACAGAGAGAGACAGAGATAGAGAGAGACAGAAGAAGAGAGCCAGGCAGAGAGAAGGCATGGGAAACAGAGTATTGCCTGGAATTTTGAGAAGTTCAATGACTTGTCCAAGGTTACACAAGCCAATATTTATCAAAGAGGGGATTTGAACCCTGATTATACTGTTCGCTCTCTCTCTGTCTCTCTCTGTCTGTCTCTCTCTAAAATTATAAGTTTTTGCTTTACTTTGGTAGATAGACATTTCCTCACTAGAAGCTTTTTATGTCAATAAAATCATATATATATATATACACACATATATAAATACATATTTCTCACACTGTAGTACAAGTATTTTAAATTGCTTGTGTGCTGCCTTCCCCAAGTCTATAGAAAGGCATTATGCTGGGGTAGAGCCAAGATGGTGGAGAAAAGGCAGCAGCTCACTTGAAGTCTCCCTTAAACCCCTCTGAACACCTTCAAATAATGCCATAAAGCAGTTCCTGGAGCAGCAGAACCCACAATAGGACGAATTAAATATTTTTCCAGACAAAGACAACTTAGCAGGTCAGCAGGAAAGGTCTATCACAACTCAGTGAAAGTATAGTCCAGTGCAGGCTGCAGACCAGGCCCCAGCAAACCAGGAGCAGGCCTTGGGAACCATTGAATCAGCAATGGCAGTAAGTGCTTCTGGAGCTCTCAGCTCACAGATTGTAAAGGAATTGAACACCTGGTAAGAAGGAGACTAAAGAGTCTTTTTGTTAGCACTAAGGTAAGTCTTTTGCTTTGCCCATAGTCAAATCTGGGTCTCAGTTCTGGGTGGCAGTCTCAGGGAGAAGAGGAACACTAGGACACCAGAGCTTATGGCATCAATGGAATGGGACCCTCATCGTATTTCTAGGGCAGAAAAGGATGATTTTGGTCACTCATAAACCAGAGCACAGGCCAGGAGAGTGGTAAACAGAGAGAGAGAGAGAGAGAGAGAGAGACAGAGAGAGACAGAGAGAGAGAAGGGGGAAGAGAAAGAGACAGACACACACACATATACACAGAGAGACAGAGAGAGGCAGAGAGAGACAGAGAGGGGAAAGAGAGACAGACAGACACACAGAGAGACAGAGACAGAGAGAGACAGAGACAGAGAGAGAGACAGAGAGAGACAGAGACAGAGAGAGACAGAGACAGAGAAAGAGAGAGAGAGAGAGAGAGAGAGAGAGAGAGAGAGAGAGAGAGAGAGAGAGAGAGAGAGAGAAGAGGAATATTATAGACTAATTTAAGACCTCCCAGGCCAAGGAGAAAATATTGCAACCAATCAAAAAGAAACAATTCAAATATCGTGAAGCCACAGTCAGGATCACACAAAATTTATCAGCTTTCATGTGAAAGGACTGGAGGATTTGGAATATAGTATTATGGAGGGCAAAGGAGTTAGAATTATAACCAAGAGTCATCTACCTAGCAAAATGGAATATAATCCTTCAGGAGAAAAATGGATATTCAATGAAATGGTGTATGTTCATCTTTCGTTGCCAAAGGAGATCATGCCATCAGAGAAATAATGACATTACTTGCACTTGACTTTGTTTTGTGTGAGGGAGGGCTGATTCAATGAAATAGAGAACTTTCAAGCATCCTTGATGAAAAGACCAGAGCTGAATGGAAAATGTGAACTCCAAAAACAAGAATCAATAGAAGCATAAAAAGGTAAACAGAAAAGTGAAATCATAAGGGACTTAATAAGGTTAAACTGCTTACATTCCTACATGAGAAGATGATACATGTAACTCATAAGACCTTTCTCATTATTAGGGCAGTTAGAGGGAGTATATGTAGACAGAGAGCACAGGTGTAAGTTGAATATGAAGGGGGATATCTGAAAAATAAAATTAATGAATGAAAGAAGAATGTATAGGGAGAAGGGGAAAAGGAGAAGTAGAATGGGGTAAATTATCTCCCATAAAAGAGGCAAGAGAAAGCCTTTTACAGTGTAGGGGAAGAGGGAAGATATGAGGGGGAGTGAGTAAACCTTACTCGTATCAGAATTGGTTCAGAGAGAATAACAAACACACTCAATTGGTATAGAAATATACTTGGAAGTAGAAAGGAAGGGGATGAGAAGAGGGGCGGGGTCATAGAAGGGAGGGCAGATTGAGGGAGGTAGTAGTCAGAAGCAAAACACTTTTAATGAGAGACAAGGTGAAAGGGGAGAAATAATAGAATAAATGGAGGGGGTGGGAATAAGACCACAGCTAGCAGTAGTAACTGCGAAAAAAAATTGAAGCAGATTTCTTTGATAAAGGCCTTCTTTTCTCAAATATATAGGGAACAGTCAAATTTATAAAAATAAGAGCCATTCCCCAATTGATAAATGATCCAAAGATATGAACAGTTTTCAGATGAGGTAGTTAAAGCTATCAATAGCCGTATGAAAAAATGCTCTAACACCCCATTGATTGGAGAAATGCAAATTAAAATAACTTCATTACCTTATATCTATTAGATTTAGCTTATAGTACAGAAAAGGGAAATGACAAATATTGGAGGGAATGTGGGAAAAATGAGACATTCATGCTCTGTTGGTGGAGTTGTGAACTGATTCAACTATTTTGTAGAGCAATTTGGAACTATGCCCAAAGGGCTATAAAACCATGAATATCCATTGATCTACAACACCATTAGTAGGTCTATATCCCAAACTATTTATAGTGGTTCTTTTCTGGGTGTAAAGAATTGGAAATTGAGAGGCTGCCCATCAATTGGAGGATGGCTGAACAAATTATGGAATATTATTGTGTTATAAAAAATGATGAGCAGGATGCTCTCAGAAAAACCTGGGAAGACTTACATGAGCTGATAAAAAGTGAAATGTCCTGTGTACAAAGGTACAGCAATATTGTGAAATAGTTAGCTGTGAAAGATTTAGCTGTTCTCAGTAATACAATGATCCAAGACAACTCTGAAGGACTAAGGATGAAAAATGCTATGTATCCCCAGAGAAAGAACTGATGGTGCCTGAATACAGATCAAAGCATACTTTTTAAACTTTATTTTTCTTGAGGTTTTTTTTGGCTTTCTTTCATAACGTGACAAAATGGAAATGTTTTGCATGACTACACATGTATAACATATCAAATTGCTTGACTTCTCAATGTGGAGGGGCAGGGTAGGGAGAGAAGAAAGGAAAGAAATTGGGACCCAAAGTTTTAAAAATAAATCTTAAAAAATGTTTTTACGTGTAACTGGAAAAAATAAAATGCTAAATAAATTTTTTCAACAAAGAGAAGCGTCATACATAATAGGTTACAAAGGCAGAAATGACAGGACTTGACAAGGGATTGGATGTGGGAGGGAGAGAGCGCAGAGTTAAGAATGACTCCTGGGTGTTTGGCCTGGGTAATTGGGAGGATAGTGGTGCCCTCAATAGCCATAGGGAAATTAGGAAGAGAGGAAATTTTGAAGGGAAAGATCATGTCTTCAATTTGGAACTGAAGATGTCTCTGGAATGTACATTTTTAGATATCTGTTGGAGACATAAAATGGAGATCAGAAGAGAGGCCAAGAGGACAAGTCAATTAGAAAATCATGTGCATAGAGATAATGGGAGCTGATGAGATCACCAAGTGAAATTGTAGCTAAGGACAAGAGAAGAGGGTCCAGGACAGAGCCACGGATGAAAATCCTGCAACGCAGTCAAAGAAGAGGCATTCATTTAGGCATGAAGAGAGCTCAAAGTGGCTTCGTCGAAACCTAGATCATCAGGAATGTAAACTTGGTTTATCTGTAAAATGGCTTAAATTTACTCAAAAGGGAATCAGCTGACATAAATACAACTAATTAACCCAGAGATGCCTTGTTTGTTTGATACCCAAGGAGTTGCTTATTGAGCCACTGTTTAGAAAGGTCACTGATATACAACAGAACTCCTAGAGGAGGAACAATAGTTTTCATACTGTGAAAAGGACTGGCTGAAGTAACTGAGGATATTTATCCTTAAGAAGAGGAGAACTGAGTGTTTTGGGCATGGGAGTGCAGGGCAGAATGGAGGTGAGACTAAGGGCTCCAGAAAACTGTCATCAAGGATCTGAAAACTTGTCTTAGGGAGGAGAGCAGAACCAAGGGGGCACAGGTGGCATGTGAGAAGTGACAAATAAAGGCCTGAAGTCAGGAGAAACTTCCTATGATGAAAGCTGCCCCCAAAATGGCATGGGCCAACCCAGGAGGTAGGGAACTTCCCCGTGCTGGAGTCCATCAAGCAGAGAATGGAGACCCTCTGGTTGGGCATGCTGCAAAAGGAAGTTTAGTTCATCCAAGGGTTAGACCAGATGTAACTTGAGATGTCTCTCTATATAGTTGATATACAACTTGCTCCATTGTAAGGGATGATAAATGCTAAGGAACAACAAATTGTAAGACATGTTATTTGCAGGTGTAATAAATAAAGGAAGCAGTAAATAGATCCTCCCTCAAGCCCTCTTAATTCTAGTGCCTTCCTTCTTTTAATTAATTCCTGTCTATCCTGTTTGAACCTCACTTGGTATATATTTGTTTGCATGTTGTCTTCCCCATTAGATTGTGAACTCCTTGAGGACAGGGACTCTCTTTTGCCTTTTTTTTGTATCCTCTGTGTTTAGCACAATGTGTGGCACATAGTAAGCACTTAATAAGTGTTTAACGATTGAGTGTAAAAAAAGAAAGGCAGCATGTTACCATATACATTACCAATTGAAGGAGTGCAGTATCTGAGTTGTTTCTCAGGGAGTGCTGTCCTAGAGCCAAGACTCCCGTAGATCATCAGCTCACTCCTGGTACATGCATAAGGTAACCTTTCATGCCCATTGGCCAACACACTCAAGCTACAGGAGTTTCTTAGATTATGCCCCATCCTCACTTGTACTTTAAGTGATGGCACTATGCAATTCAAACCACCACTAGCCAGATTTAGGGATGAAATTGAATATTACTCAACATATCAGAAATATTAAATCTATGGTCTGTAAATAGTTCCAGAGCCCCCAAACCATGTCTAGAGTCCCTTTCTAATCATCACTCCCCTGCTCCCACCAATATGCATGGACAGAACTCAGATATATAGCATTATGACAATTTCTTTTACTGAAAACTGTGGAAATGGAAGGGAATAGATTATCTATTCCTCATATGGAACTCCTAGCCAAATTGCAAATCTTCTTTCATTTGCCTTCTCTCTCCTTTCTTCCCTCAGTTCTTTAGGTCTGGTGGAGGACTTTCTGAGTCACATGTTCCTGCAGCACATGAAAAAGAAATGAAGGGAGAATTGTCTATCTGGGATCCTGGTCCAGATTATAGACTACAAGGCATAGCAGGAGTAACTCATTATTCCCCTTCTTGATCCCTAGCCTAGGGGATTCTCAATAGTTTTTCAGGGTTTGGAATATTCTCTAATTACTGATTCTATATTCCTGCTCTAGAAACAAAATCTCCAAAACACTCAGCTGTCTCTTAGTCATTGGCTGAGAGGTTAATCTTGTGCTAAAACAATAACAACAGTGGCTGCCATAGTAACATTGTAGCCATAGAAGCCTGGCAGTTCCAAACAAATGACTACTAATACTTCCTTGCAGATATCCATATGTCAGTCAACAACTTCAGCACCAAAATTACCTGCTGATCTTCACAGATATCTTACAGAGTTGTGTTTGTCCTTTGCTGCCAAAGAAGACCATGCCATCAGAGAAACGATGACATGACTTGCACTTGACTTTGTTTTGAGTGAGGGAGGGCTGTGCAGATCACCAGCCTCACTTCTCCTCCAGAGCTATCTGAATCCAGTGACGTGATGTTCCTCAAGATGACTGGAGATGACCTAGGATGCACTGGGAGACCTTGGCCCCTTGAGGCCAAGGTCTATGCAGATACTCACTTAAGATGAGGTAATGCCCATTCATTGAACAGGCCTGTTTAAGAAGTAGCCAGAGCATGGCCCCTTTAATGAGGCAAAGAAAAGAAAGACATCAGACGGGGAGGGAAACAACAAATTTGACCAAATACCTATATTGTCATCAGGAAGACTGGATACTGAAGAAAGTAAAGGGAAGAAGGAAAAGCCAGTACAGATATTGGCTCTTCCAGGGTAGACATGACATCTTCCAGCCAGTCTCCATGTAGTTTCTATTCGATATTGAATAAAATAAGATACTTGTAGATCGTTCAACAGTTAACAAAAGGAAAGTGGATAGTCATTAAACAAGAATATTCATCCATGACACCTCAAGTTGGTTCAGCTGAGTGAAGGTCCCATGCTTGTGAGATGTCTGTGGTCATCCAGTCAAACATCAAAGAGAGGCTGGAGCTCCTCGTGGCTGATTTGTACTCAGTCAACCAGTCTGGAAGTATCAGTATGTTGAAGAGCTAGTTTTCTAAACCAATGAAGTCAATGGTCTAAACCAATGGTTTAAGCCAATGGTTTTAATTTGTTTCAAGTGGAAAAAATATCAGCCTAACTCAGATGTTACACTCACCACACCAGTGAAGAGATACTTATTATTCTTGACTATGCTGAGTACATAACTTGAGTTATAACTTGAGTACATAACTCCCAGAGTTTCCAAGTAAAGAAGGAAGAGTAAATAGACTTTTGTGCATGTCAGGATCATTAAAAACTTCTCTGCTGATCTCCCTTCCTGAATGAATTATGTTTAATTCAAACCCAGAGGAAAGTAGTAATTCAGACAAAGGTATGTGTGCAGGTAATAGATATGGTTGAAGGACAGAGGAATAAATACAGAGATAGATATAGGATAAGTTATAAATATGTGTGTATTACAAAGCTAATCTATATAATACATGCATAGATACATAGATATGTATATACATATATATTAGAAATTTTGACATAGGACATAGTGTGATGCAGTAGAGAATTGGAGTTAAGAAGACCTGGTTTGAAATGCCCATACTTTTCTAATACCATTGAGTTTCATGCATGGCTAATGGATATGCCACATACTATCTGTGTGACAACAGGTAAATCATTGAACTTCTCTGGACCTCAGTTTCCTCAGAGTGATGGACTAGATGAAAGTCCCTTTCAGCTCTAAATCTGTTATGATATCATCAGTGTAGGGAGGTCCGAACAGAAAATTCACATATCTGAGTACACACACACACACACACACACACACACACACACACACACACACACACCTTTACACTAGATGATCTTTAAGATGGCTTCTGTCTCTCTGTCTCTGTCTCTCTCTGTCTCTTGCTGTTTGTCTCTCTCTGTCTCTCTCAGTGTCTCCATATCCACATCCATAATCTTGATTTAGAATTGCGATTCCATGGGATAGAGAATTATCCAAGGCTACACAAGTATTAGAGAATTATTTGGACCTCTGAGAGGTTCAGCCTCCGTGAGTCACATAATTATTATGTGTCACGGGTAGGGTTTGAATCCTGGTCTTCCTGAATCTAAAGTTGACATTCTATTCACTATGTCATATTGCCTCTCTTGTGTGTGATATAAGCATATATCCTGTATCTACAATAGTGTTTTGCAAATGAAATGTTAGACTATAAGATATGAGAGCATAAGAAGAGCAGTTGGTTTCATAAGTGAGGAGTGAGAAATGAGATTTCCTAATAAGCTACAATTGTCAGTCACAAATTAAACATACCTTTTTCTACCAGGACCTAATAATGGTCCTGGAAGCCCCTAAGAATTCCCTTGTTACTAATTTTCCTTCGATAGATGCATCTAAGCGCAAGAATGTCATGCCTATTGGGCATGACAAATAATCAGTTTTCTTATTTATACTGTCCTATATTTCTTACAATTTGCATGTGGTACAATTGGAAAAAAAATTAAAACCTCAGATGTCATTTTTAATTAATTCATAAAAATGTCACCAGAGGTTAAAAGTTATAGTTGTACAACTCAGTAAATAATGTAAAATGCTTTTATGTGTGCTATTGTCCAAGTCAAAGACCCTCTGTTAGACCTTTAAGTTTCATATGTATATATACATATATATACACACATATACACAAACTTACACACACATATATGTATATATACATTTATATATAAAGCATATATGTAATGTGTATCTGCACGTAATGTGTTGTTGAGTTGTTTCAGTTATGTCTGATTCTCCATGACTTCATTTGGGGTTTTCTTGGCAAAGATACTGGAGTGATTTTCTATTTTCTTATCCAGTATATAAATATATGTTTGCATAAACATGTGTGCATATGCAGATGTATATATGTGTACATGTGTATATATATTTATGTATTTAAAGGTGGTAACTATTCTCTGAAAAATTGTATCAAAATTAGGGAAAAAATTAGTATCATGAGAGATGGATGTGGGTGAATGAATTCTATCTAACATGCATCTCCATTTTTCTCTGGATCTATATCTAAAAATAGTGCTAGAGATAGCATTTTCACTGATAGAGAATTAAAGTAGATCTAGTAAGTGATAGATTAATTATTGTACCCATACAATTATTATTGTTGAATCAAGTTAATCCTAAAATAATCTGGAGATATACTATCAAAGAGTACTAAAGAGACACTTTCATAGTTAATGCCTTCACACAGCTCCATGATTACACAAATATCCAAAAAACAAAATGCCACTACTACCACCAGCACCATCCCAAACCCCAAATACCAGGTGGTGGTAGTGAAAAAGATAGGCAGGCTGAGCTATCAGCTATTCTCTGAGTCAGCCAGAACCACTGAGCAGACTTGTGTCATTTGCTACCCCTCTCTTCTTGTGGATAGGTCTGCTTTCCTAGAAGGCATTCCTCCTTCAGTTATGCTTTCCCTTTCAAGTACATCTCAACTTTTCAAGGCAAAGGGAAAGAAATGTTTACCACTTCACTTGCTCACCCATCACTCTGGCTAAGAGCATCTTAAGAGCATCTGGCCCTGAGGCTTTTTCTTTCTCATTTAAATTATCTCCTCTCTTAATGATTAGTTCCCTGTACACAAAGCCAGGACTAATTTGAATTTTAAAGAATAAACACTAATATTTTAGATCTCTTCCCTTTTTTCCCCTCATCTTAGTACTTAATATCTTTTATGAATTCATGCAAATGCAACTGACAATGTTAGCTCTCTTTTTTTTTTATGGAATCCCCAAAGGATAACTGAAAGGATACTGTTATGGTGGAAATGCTTCGAACTCTCAGTCACTCAGGCTACAGCCAAGAGGAGGAAAGAAACAAAATTGTTATGGCTAACCCACTTTGTATGAGGATAGTTGAAGACAGAGAATAAATGAGAGTAAGTAAGTGAGGGGAGGGGCTCTCCAGCATCAGTATTGCCAACAGATACCATACACTCTTAGGTTTGGTCAACTCTAGCAGTCCTAGGGCAGTTATAAGTCCTCTATCACAACATCTTTATTCCTTGACAATCCTCTTAAACCCATCCAGAGGGAATTGTGGATCTTGATGTTAGCTCAACCCCTTGAATTTCAACTCTTCTGAAAATGGAAATCCCTGTATTCATAGCCTGTACTGCTTCTCTTCATGATTTTTGCTTCCATAAGTCTCTTGCCTCTAGTTCAGGACTAAAGTCTGAGGAAATTAGGGAGATAACATTAAGAGATACTTGTTCAAACCCAGAATCATCCATTTCCTCCATTTTTTTGCCTTCAGATCTCAAATCTTGATTGTACCTATAAAAGGTATAATCAAGGGCACCTTTCCTCTGGTCTTATCACATTCAAGACTATTTCATTCTAATCTGTATTCACATCTTATCTTCCCCTACTAAAATGTAACCTCCTGGACTGTTTTTCAAACTTTGCATCATTGAATCATCTGTACCAGGGTAGAACTACACAAATATAATTGTTCCAGTACCTTGAGTAAAAATTCAACCTGCTATTAGACAATCATGGGGACTGTGTTTCATAATCTAGGAAAATTAAGGAATGGTGTATGGGTACAGTAGAAAGACCCCTGAAACTGAATCCGAAAACCTGAGTTTGAGCCTGAGTTCTGAAACTCTTTGTGACCTTGGGCAAGTCTTTTTATAATAGTTCAAATTTAGATAACATTTTAAGGTTTGAAAAGATTTTTATAGATATAGTCTCAGTTGATTATCATAATAGCCCTGTGAGGTAAGTGTTATTTTTGTCTCTGTTTACCAATAAAGACTGGGGTACCAAGAGATTATAATTTGACCATAGTCCTACAGTTGGCAAGTATCTGAGGAAGAGTTCAAGCCCATTTATTCCTCAAAATACAGTGCCTTATCCATAAGGACACACTGTCTGAGTCTCAGTTTCCTTCTTTGTAATATGGTGAAGGGAACATTTGCCCTGCCTACTTCATAGGGTCAAAAGGCAATACATTTAACAAGTATTACACAGATTTTAAACCTACTTTTCTTTACTTAGTGTATAAATAGGATAAGCCAAATAGCTCAAGTCTAACTCCAGCAGATGTCAGTTATTTATCCCTCAGGAACTATTTCGGATGTATGATTCTGAATCCTGCTCTATATAGCCTGCATATGTAGAATGTATCTAGTGAGAAAGAAAAATATTGATTTCCACATTCAAAGAGACCTCTGTTACCACCTATTTCTGAAAATTTCCCTGACATTCCTCAGTTAATAATAATAGTCGACATTTCTGTAGTACTTAAACTATGGAGCATTTTGCAGTTATCTCATTTGATCCCAACAACAACCCTTCAAGGTAGGTGCTATTATTATCCTCACTTCACAGATGAGAAAATTGAGGTTAAGTGACTTATCCAAGGTCACATAGATAGCAAATGTCTGAGGCCAGATTTGAACTCAGATCTTCCTGATTATAGACCAGGCACTCTATCCATTGCACCTCCTAGTTACCTTAAACTTCTACCACCTAGCGTGCCATGAAATACAATCTCTTTTTTGTTCAGTGCTTATAGCACTTCATCTAGATCTCTCCTCTGACCTCTTTATGTTCAATATCATTCCATCTTCATTTGTGTTCATATCTTATCCTCCTCTATTAAATTACAAGCTTCTTCAAGGTAGAAACTGGATCGTTTTTCAAACCTTGAATCATCAGTGCCTAGTTTGGTACCTGGCTCATAGTAAATGATACTAAATGTCTTCTGAATTAAATTCAGTCTCTTATTTCTCACAAACTTTGCCTAAATGATTTATTTTCCCACCCACCTTAGGGGCCAGAACTCAACAAGTCCATTCTAGGGTAATTCATCTAGTGACTGACTACACAGCAGAAACCTGGAAGTGGCTAAGGATTCCTTCCAAAGGGTTGGAAAGATCTCAGGATTACTTGGGCCTGTCACTTCAGGTAGTGTTTTGAGATTAAGTTGACAGTTTGAGGTTTGACACAATAATGTGAGAAAGCCTTCAATTTACTCCATCTGCCCTGTAAGTGGACATTTGTACATAAGACATAAGGTTTCTTTGCTCCAGTGGCATTGCACTCTCAATTTTTACTCAGTTTGCAACTTGGAACTGTTTTACTTTTTGAGTTTTTCCAGATACTCACTCAGTACATGTCCAAAGTAGCCATTTTCCTGGTCCTGCAGAAATCCTGATGCCTATTGTTAAACTTGACATAGGCTGTACACTTCTGTTCTTAGCCTGTCGTATTGTATGTCCTATTTTATGCTTTGATCCAAAATCAGGTTCCCTGCCTAAAAAATGTTTACTAATTTGTAACAGCCAAATCTCAGACAGTACAGTGGTTGAGATGACAACCAGAAGTTTGGCTATCTCTTCCTAATGCATCTGGATCCTCTCAGCTCTGCACTGGGCTAAAAACATTGTTGGGGATGGTTTTTAGACTGTTTTGACTCTGCTGCATTTGGTACTATTTGAAACCAAGGGCACAAAACCAAGTTGAATTTGAAAAGTTAAACTTTTTTTTTGAATGTTAGGAATCTGCAGAACTGGGGATTTTGTAGTACAATGGATGAAAAATATGAGTTGGTTCTACTTTATACAAAGCAGTTCCTCCAGCCTTGATGCTAATTTTAGACATTATTCAGGAGAGGGGAGAAAAGAGAAGTGAGAAAACTGAAAATTACTAGAAGTTATTGAAGCCAAACTCCTCATAAGCCTCCAAATTTAGGATAAAAATAATAAACTTCATATGGGCAGCACCGGCTAGTGAGTCTGAGCCAGAGAATGGATCTGGGGTTCAGGAACTTCTCTGACTCATAATCTTGGGCCTGCTACTAACTTCCTGTATGTTAGGCAAATCAGCTAATCTCTCTGTGATTCTTTAAAAACAATCATAATACTTACCTCTATCTGAAGGGTTCTACAGGGATTAGTGAATGTTTGGAGCACGCAAAGTAACTTCAAATAAAACTAGAAGGACATCTGTGGTTGAACTAACATGATCGGGACCCTTCCTGCTCTCACAGAATCAAATACTGTTACAAAGCCTTGGAATTAAAGTCCTTAGAGTTTCCTACTGAGATAAAATTAAAAATAAGTCTTATGAAAGAAAGAATCTTGGATTTCAGCATTATTTGCTGATACAGTCCTTAGACAAAAATATCAGTTCTACAGAGGCAGAAAAGACCAAAGGATTCAAAATGACACGACCTTTACCCCCCCCCCAAACAAAAATTACTAGCAAATTTAGAAACATACTGTTGCACTTAAAATTCTGTGTATGTGGGTATACAGATGTGTATGATTTTTTCCCCTCAGATTATTTTTCCTCTTCTTTGCTAGGTCACTGGCTGTCGGCATGTCTGGGAAGGAGCAGAAGGGAGGGCTGAACTCACTATATTTAACCTTATTTCATCACATTCTCTAGTTTATCTAAAGGGAAAACCTTGGGAGTTGCTATGACAGTAACAGTTACAAGCAAGAACAACAATGAGAATGTTATTGTTTGTCACTGGCAAATTAAAAATGATCATTGACTATGAGTGGCCAACCTATACCTGACTACCACGGACCTCATTTAAAGCTGACAGTTCCCACATGGACTGTTACTTGAGATGGTGATACAATCCTTCTTAGGGTAGAAGAATGCACAGAGAATTGTCAGGAATTGGTCAGGCAGTAAACAAACATTTTATTTAGCATCTATTTTATGCTAGACCCCAGGGATGCAAAGAGAAACAAAAGATAGGTCCTGCTATCAAGGAGCTCACAGTCTACAGTGGAGACAGAATGCAGTCAACTATGTAACACTAGCCATAAAGAGGAGAAATTGGAGATAATCAACAGAGGGAAGGCGCTGTCATTAAGGGTGGGCATCAGGAAAAATTATTACTTGTAGTAAGTGGAATTTTATCTGGGACTTTAAGGAAGTCAGGAAAACCTGAGGCAAAGATGAGGAGAGAGAGAATTCCAGTCACAGAAGATAGCCAATGAAAATATCTAGGGTCAGCAAATAAACTGTCCTGTGTAAGTAACAGCAAAAAGACCTACTCATGTTAGCGTCATCACAGAGTTCATGGGGGCAAGTGAGATGCAAGAAGAATGGAAAAGTAGAAGAGGATCAGGTTATACAGATGTTGAATACTAAACAGAGGATTTTATATTTGATCCTAAGGGAACCACTGGAGTTTATTGGGTTGGGGTGTGTGTGTGTGTGTGTGTGTGTGTGTGTGTGTGTGTGTGTGACATGGTCAGATAAGAACTTTAAGATCATTTTGACAGCTGAGTGGAGGATGGGCTGCAGCAGAGAGAGACTTGAAGTCTCTTTACATTAACTGCATTAGCTACCATAATAGTCCAGGTGTGAGGTGAGAAGGGCAATCACTACGATGGTGGCATTATTAGAGGGAGAAGAGAGAGTACGCAAAAGATGTGGGGAAGGCAGAGTCAACAGGATTTGGAAACTATTTGGATATGGGAATCAAGAGAGAATGAGGAGTTGAAGATAACTCCTAGGTGGTAAGTCAGGGTGATTGGAGGATGATGGTGCCCTTGGCAGTAATCGGGAAGTTTGGAAAAAGGGGGTGGTTTTGGGGAAAAAGATATTGAGTTCAGTTTTGGACAGATAGAATTTAAAATGTATGTAAGATATTCAGTTTGATATGCTCAATAGGCAGTTGGAAATGAGAGACTAGAGGTCAGGCATAGGTAAATCTCAGAATTATCAGCATTAAGATCATAAGTGAATCCATGGGAGGTGATAAAATCAGCAAGTGAAATAGTAGGTAGGGAGAAGAGAAAAGGTCCCAGGATAGAGCCCTAGAGGACCCCTGTGGTTAGCAGGCGTGAACTGGAAGAAGCAAAAGGAGACTTCAAAGCAAAGGAGACTGAAGAGTGATTGACTATCCATGGAGTAAGAGAACTAGGACAGAGTCGTGTCTTGGTAATCTTGAGAAATCAAATTATCGACAAGTAGAGAGTAATCAACAATGTCAGAAGCTAAAAAGGATGAAAATTAAGGAAAAAGCTATTTGATCTGGCAACTAGGAGATTATTGCAAGGTGAAATAAGATTGAAGGAAGAGGTAGTGCCTGAAGGCATGTAAGCAATATCAGATGATGGAGTCCATAAGAATAGAACTCTCATTAAAGGGGCCTCAATTGTTTCAGTGAGATGAAGCAAGATTCTCCTCTGAGAGGGTGGGAGGTAGGAGTTATGGAAGATGTAGCAAGGATGGAAAAGTTTAGAAAAGCTGCTGTCAGGAGTTCAAAGACTGATTTGATACAGGAGGGACAGTCGAGATGATGTAACATAAACACAGCAGATCCAGTGAGGTGGACCTTGAAGGATGAACTGAATTTGTATATTTGAAAATACAGAGAAATAGATGGGGGACGTGAATGAAGCAAGAAATATGAAATTATCATCATGTGTTTAAGGAACAATGGTGAGACTAGCTTGATGGTAGCTACGTCTTCATGTTACGGTAAGAATTTTTAGATGTTCATAATTGGAAAAATGCATGACTGTGCTTGGCATTTCAAAAACAAAGTCTTCCTATCTTTTATATTTTATAAGTTTTATCATTCAAAACTCTTTACCCTAAGCTGCTCTTGACACCAATTTTCCCAATATTTACCAGTAAGGGTTTTCAGCAGATGCCAACAGCTGAGACCCTGGAAAAATCCATACTCTTTAAAGAGATGCAAAAGGTTTCTTGACTGTAAAAAGTAAGAAAATATCAAAGTGTTGCCAACTTCCAGGAGCTTGTTTATTGACATTTTTGATTCTTCTGATTTAAAACATTAATCTTTTATATAATCCAAGCTAAAAATTCCAGCCATATTGAAATTGATGAGTTATCAATGATGAATCTAGGTGTCTGTTTCCTACATGCTCAGGTATATATATATAATTTTGTATACAGTTATACTTCTGTCCACAAGTTCCATTTACTGGATATGTGGTAGAATTCACTTCCAAATAATATTATCCTTTAAAAGTTATCAAATTTTTTATCTCATCCAGGCGGATGACGTTCTCAAAAAAGAAAACCATCCCTTAACAACCAAAACCATTCTCTCAACCTGTTCTGATCACTAGCTACAAGATCAAAAAGGAAGTGACTTTTTTATTCAGAGTATCACAATGCAGTATTTATTTCCTCATTTAACCCCCATGAAAGAAAGTATACTTCAAATGTGTAAAAATAATAGCTTACTGGTCAAGTACGTTTTGGAGAGTGATCAAAAGCTTCCTTATCAATGATTGGAAAATGAAATGAGGGTCCTTCCCCTCTTGTCACGTTAGCCTTTACGTTCCCAATACTTTAACCTCATATCACCTTTTCAGCTTTCAACCAAAGGATTGCCATGGCTCCCTCATGATTCTTTCAGGAGGTTCATAAACATAATGAGTCATCTACCTAGTAATAGGGTGCTTGAATATGGTGTTCTGGAACATAGTCTTCTGAGATTTCTGTTTATTGAACTTTGCCAATGAAAATATTCACCAGGGCTGTGCCAATTTTTACTAGATTCCAATCAATAATAAATAAAATCTCAACATCTTCAAAAATCTGTCATAAAATCCAAAAAGTTTGATGACAAGCATTTTCTTCCCATGGCCTCCACTATGTCAGAATGGGACCATGCTTTAGGTCAGTGACCAGCTGAGGAGCAGCTGTGGCCTGAGTGCACAGTGGGTCAGTGTCAGACCCTCTATTGTTATTACAGAGGCCGAAGCCTGTAGAAAGAGGTTCATTATCTCTATGAATCTCCTGGCTTTCTATCAGGCCACTGAGGTCAAACCGTAGTCACTGTTCTTGAATAATTCAAATTGGCAAAAATTGGACTTAGTCCAAACTATTTAAGGTTGAACTAATTCATAGCTTCACTAGCATAATATTGGGATATCCTTGGGCCCTTTAGGCCAAGGTCTTTGCAGGTATTCACTTAGGGTGAGGCAATGCCCATTCATTGAATTTTAAGGAGTTTAAGGAGTAGCCAGGGCATGGCCCTTTAATGAGGTCAAGAAAAAGAAAGACATCAGGCTTGGTGGGAACCAGCAGCAGTTACTATTGATAATCACTCTAAAGCTAGGAGACTTTAAGCAGGGCCCATTGGAGTCTCAGTTTCAGAGTGCAGTAGGTTTAAGGTTTTATGACAGGACAGAATAGGAGCCAGTAAAACCCAAGTCAGCTGGGCATCTTTTGGTCATCCAAATTTACCTTCCTTTGGAGAGGGGAAGGGAGGGGAGGGGGAGGCAGACAAGAGAGGAGTTGAGTTACCAGCTAGCTGGGTCCCCATTCAGTGAGCTGCAGCTACTCACAGGATTGTGTTCGTCCTTTGTTGCCAAAGAAGACCATGCCATCAGAGAAATGATGACATGACGGGCACTCGACTTTGTTTTGAGTGAGGCAGGGCTGTGCAGATCAGAATTCAGTAGGAGGCCTTAGGCCCTTTAGGCCAAGGTCTTTGCAGGTACTCACTTAGGGTGAGGCAATGTCCATTCATTGAATAGGGCTGTTTAAGAAGTAGCCAGTGGGGTCATCTCCAGTCATCCTAAGAAAAATTAGGTCATTGGATGGATTCAGGGGCAGCTAGGTGGTGCAGTGGATGGAGCACCAGGAGGAGTCAGGAGGGCCTGAGTTCAAATCTCACCTCAGACACTTGACACTCACTAGCTGTGTGACCTTGGCCTTAACCCACTTAACCCCAATTGCCTCATCCTGGTCATTTTCAGTCATCCTGATGAATATCTGGTCACTGGATTCAGATGGCTCTGGAGTAGAAGTGAGGCTGGTGACCTGCATAGCCCTCTCTCACTCAAAACAAAGTGAAGTGCGCGTCATGTCATTATTTCTCTGATGGCATGGTCTTCTTAGGCAATGAAAGTCAAACACAATTGGGATATCTGTCTTCCTACCACACCATCAGCATTCATTGTTCCCATTTTTTAAATCCCCTGTCAACTAGAAGGGTGTGAGGTAAAATCTCAGACTTATTTAAATTTACATTTCTTTTTATTATTTGAGGCATATTTTCAAAAGGTCTACAACATTTTAAAAGTTTGCAATTTTTCTTTTGAAAACTGTTATTACCCTTTGATCACTTGTCTTTTAAGGAATGATATGTTTTTGTCAACTTTCTATGTATCTTGGATATATCTTTTTTCCCTTTTATCAGTGATATTTGAAAAAAAAAATCTCCTACTCTACAATTTCCTTTCTTATTGATTTCCACTCATTTGTACAAATGCTTTAAAAATTTTATATCATCAAAATTACGAAGACTGAAGACAAAGTTGCTAAGTTTGGGAAAAAAGAAAGTTATTGGAGATGTTAAAAATGAGGTTTAGGCTCTGGAACAAAAAAAATATACCTTTATATCAATTAAAATTATCTAGAATTTAAATAAACTGACTCAAATAGGTGTCTCTTTTTCAGAAGTTATCCAGTGAAATGTGGATGAATGTATGATATAGATGGATGAGCATTAGTGCGGATGTTTTAGAGGTGATTTCCATAGAGGTACAACTTGGAATGCCTTCTGACCAGTTCTTCCAACTTATACCATAGTTTTTCTAAAATACATAAACTGCAGTGGGAAGTAGTATAGAGAGAGCTGGCTTCAGAATCAGAAGGATTCAGCTTCATCTCTGAAATATACTAAGCAAACCAATTCATTTTAAGTGTCCCTTGTCAAGTCTTTATGAATCTGAACTGCAAAATAACTGCAAATCAGATCGATAGGAGATGCACTTCCTACTCAATAAGAAAAAAAACCAGTCATATCTGTAGATATTTACCCTTGCCTTTGGTAAATTGTCATTATGTAGGTGCATTTCATCTTTAGTTAACACTAAAGAGGTAAGCATACTCAAACACATTGTTTTGGAGTTTGCCATTTTCTTGGTAGTCACTCAGGAAGACAGATTAGAGACAATAGATATAAAAAAAATTCATATTAGTTATTAATTCAGATTAATGTAGATATTTTGTTTCAGCGGAGTGTTGGTACATAGAGATCACCTTGTTTTAGTCATTTTATTCCTCTTCTCCTTGACACTTTCTTCTGTTTTGGTGATACCACCCTCTCCTACCTAACTACTACTTCTCAGTCTACTTTGCTGGACCTTTATCTAGGTCGTGTCCATTAACTCTCAACACTTCACTTCATGTCATTTGACAATCTCATCAGCTGCTATGGATTCAACTCTCATCTCTATGCAGAGGATTCTCAGATTTATTTGTTCAGTTTTAACTTCTCTCCTTATCCTAGTCTTACATCTCCGAGTACCTATTAGACAAATTGAACTGGATGTTGTGTAGACATTTTAAATTCAGTATGTCCAAAATTGAACTCATTATCCACACCCACCCACATCCCACCACATACCTTCTCTTTTTCTTAACCTGCATGTTATCATGGAGGACACTACCATCTTCTCAGTCCCCCAGGCCAACAACCTAGGTGTCATTCTCCAATTCTCACTCTCTCATCCTTCACTCCCTCCAAATTCAATCAGTTGCCAAGTCCAGTGAATTCTACCTTTTTAACATCTTTTATATATGTCCCCTTTTCTTCTCTGACATGACAACCACCCTGTTGCAGACTCTAGTCACCTCAATTCTAGATACTTGCTAAAATCTTTTGCTTTGTCTCCTGCCTCAGGTCTCTCCCAATCCATTACATCCTTCACCCAGATATTAAACTGACCCTCCTAATGTGCATGCTGGACCATGTTACCCCTTTACCTAATCAACATCAGAGATTCCCTCCACTCCAATATCCTCAAATATCAAACATAAATTCTGTTTAGTTTTAAAGTTCTACATAATTTGGTTGCTTCCTTTCTTCCTGGTATTACTCCACCTTTCACTCCTTCCACATACCTCCCACCACACATTCTGTGATCAGTGATACTAGCCTTCCTGCTATTCCTTCCCAAGAAAACCCACCTCCCAACTCCTGGGATTTCTACTGACTTTCTCCCATGTCTGGAACGTTCTCCCTCCTCATTTTTGTCCCAAGACTTCCCTCAAATGTCAGCCAAAATATCTATTTTCTCTAAGAAGCCTTTCCCGATCCCCCTTTAAGCTAGTGCCTTCCCTTCGTTGATCATCTCCAATTTATCTTGTTTCTATCTTGTTCATATATAGTTATTTGCTTGTTGTCTTCCCCATTATTTTGTGAGCTCCTTGTGAGGAAGAACTTTTTTCCCCTCTCTTTGTTCTCCAGTGCTTAAGCATGGTGCTTGTATATAGTACCACATTTAATAAGTAACTGCTTGTTAACTGACTAACCTTGGCCAATACTCTTTGAAATCTATTAACCTGAAAAGGAATAGATCTCTGTCTCAAGTAGCAATTCATTATGGTAAATGTCAGCTTTAAATGAGAATATTTCATACACTTAGATGAGGCTCTAAGTGTCTGAGGAGGACTCTTAAAAATGCTAGTTGACAGGAATTCCAGTTGTTACTATATTCTAATATATAGCTTTCTGAGAATCTAGTCTACTGCTTAACAGAATTCTATACCTCTAATATATCAGCTACATGGGATGAAATCATTAACAATCACATATGCTTACCATCTTTTCTACTTTTCAGAAACATTAACGACAATTCAAAAAATTAAGATGGAGTTGTGTTTCTAGACTTCTCTAATGCACTGTGACCGTACAACTTCTGTCATGTTTGTCTCTGTTTTACAAACTATTCTGATAAGCTGGAAATGATCTCTCTTAGGTACAGAAACCTTTGTCAATTAGAATGAATGGCTCTAGAATTGACTCAACCTTTCTATTTACGTCTTCAACAAGGTAAGTGAAACCATCCAAGCAGTTTAGAATACTACATACTTGAACATAGATTATCACTTTGAAACAATTTGGATCATCTACATTTTAGAGATGGTATCACAGTATCATTTTTAATAGTATCATTTTTAATATCCTGAAATGGTTTTATAATCTCTTTCATATAATTTCTTTCTTTAGGGTTTCAGAACCCTAACACTTGTGGTTTTTATTTTTACCAACAGTATTCTTTTGGCATTTATTAGTGCTACAGATGCCATAAGATGATATACCTACAATCCAAAGGGAACTCCAAGCTCATCTGGTTGGATGTCTTGCGTATGAGCAAATTGAGATCTGGAAAATTTTAAGTGATTTGCCCAATGTCGCACATAGAGTTAGCAATAGACACAGTATCTCAACTCAAATCCTCTGATTCTAAAACTAATCCTCTTTCTTCTATTGCATCACACTGCCACAGAAAGAATCATATATTAATTAAACCGTAAGAGGTCAGCTTTGGGTTTAAATAGAATTTTTAACTAGAGAAGAATATTGGAGCCAATATTGCTTGAATCATTGAAAAAAGTTATTATTTTCCACTTTTTAAAGAGTGGGGGAGGAGAGCTTAATACTATGATCACCTTGCTGGTGGCTTGCTAAACAATAGGGAAGCAGTGGCCAAAGAGATCATTTACCTCACCTTTTTTTTTTCCATGTTGGAGTCACCTGCTTTTTCTTGTACGACTACTGATTGTGGTATTGTCCTTCTCTGCTCCTTTCCCAAAAAGGAAAGGCTCAAATGAGTTAATTGCTGGGTTGTAGCTATGTTAGATAGAAATGGATGGCAGCTGCAAGCTGGGCACATACTACAAGGAAAGGTTTGGATTTCCATTATAGTCTGCCATATAATACTTCACCATTCCATCTGGTACTTTCTTTTGTTTGGGTTCTCCATTTTAAAGGATATGGATGAAAACATAAACACCTCTATCCACCCATGCCCACATTAAACCTCTCCTATTTTGATTTAGGTAACACAACTGACAGCCTAATGAACATAATGCCAAAAGCAATTGTACCTCAACACCTATCTTGGATATGTAGCAGCAGCTTAGAAAACACATCTTCAAGCTATGAACACTAAATCCTTTGGCTTTTCATTTATAATGCTTAGAGACTGTTTTATTAGAATGTGCACTTAATTTTTAGGGCTACTTCTTTATCTCAATCACCTAATAGTTAATAAGTTTAAATGTTAAAACTTTCATTTTTCATTTTTAAAAACAATCATGAAAATAGGCATTTTTCTTGGGACAACTATAAGAAAGTCTATTAACAACTTATGCCTGCTAAATATAGTGCTGAGATTTTTGGTGGTTGGAAAAGTTATAAACACACACATATTCATAACATATATGATAAATATTTATATGCCTTATGAACATACATATATATGTAATTTTCAACTAACAAATATACACAAAACATGAAAAATATACATATATGTGTTCAGTCATTTCTTCATAGGATAATTAGTTAATTAAAAAATTTATACAAAGAAGATTTGATGTCCTTTCAGTGGAAGATTTTGTTGAGGGTTTAGAAAATGAAAATTTTAAAATGGACACAAACTTTGTCCAGGACGAAATATTTCAAAATTCACTTCAAAATAGCTTCACATCTTCCTATATGTGCACTTGCAATCAACTTCCATTACACAACATTGAATGTGTCATTTTTGGACTAAAATCTTTTGCATAGAGTGTTAGAAAGGGAAAAAAATCATCTTCATGTGTCATTTGATGCCTTATTGCAATGGCATTTCTTAAGGTTGTCCTCCTTTGGGAATGCAACTAGAACCTTGGAAATGCTTCAATAAAAGTCTCAGCTAAGATAGTGGATGTGGATACATATAAATCTAAACAAACAAACAAATAAATAGACTGAGATTGTGGCTGAGGATAAATCTAGCTCAGTATGGTTAATCACTAGGTAATGAATTCTTTGACTACAGCCATATTAAATAAAGATAATTTATAAAGAACTTAATATGTGCCAAACATGGTGATAAGCACTGATCATACAAATAGAAAAGTGAGAAAGTGCCTATTTTGAAGGAGCTTATGTTATAATTGGGTGATAAAATACATATAAGTGGAATCAGCAGTAGGGGTAGAAGTCAAGAACTAAGGGGATATAGAAGATATTACCAGGTTAGATAATAATTTCTGGGGATCTGGAGGATGTAGAAGCAGGGCAAATGGTAGCCCCATTGAGACTTAAGGCAAAATGGCAGGTCAAATGGTAAGGCTCAGTGGTCTTCTATCTTACCATAAGTGCTGTAGTTGGTGACAACTGCTTATTGAAGCAGTTTTCCTAGCAAAGAGTGGGGCTAGATTGAAGTGTAGCCATCATTGAAGTGTAGATGGGACCATGGGCTCTCACACATAGAAATTCGAGTAAGAGTTATGGGGTTAAATTTCAGTCAGAAAGAGGAAAGCAAAAAAATGTAGGTAGAAAGATTGGAGTTAGGAGCTTCCCACCATGCTCTTTCCTGCTAGGTCCTCTTGTGTGAATAGGTGGGCTGATTGGGACAGGAAGGGCACCTGATTTTGTTATCAATGTAAAAAGAAATCAAAAGAAATTTGTAGCTAATGGACGTATGCACTGCAATTTTTTCAAAGAAAAATAGGGATTTTGAAGAAATTGACTTCAATATGTACCTAAAGGCAATTAAAAAATAACATTTCATGAAACACTTTATTATTTCATTTTTCATTTTGTGTAGAATGAGCATAATAAAACGATCAACACGAGGGTAATTACATGCATGCAACAGCATGCTTAAGGATGTGAATGCAGAAAAATTCTATGAAACACCTGACAGCATCTTTCAGACCAATTTCATTGTGAAAATGGGTGGATAAAAGGAGAGGATAGGTAAAATTATATTGGGAAATATAGCTTAGATTTTTGAAATGGAAGAAACAATGGCTTATAAAGTCTTTTGAGCTTTATGTCCCTAAGTCATTAATTCTTTCTTTCAGGAGAAGTTTGCAAAGCACTGAACATGCATCAAAAAACATTACAAAATAAAGAAAGGAAGGAAGGAAGGAAAGAAGAAAGGAAAAAGGAAGGAAAGAAAAGAAAAAATATTTTAATAGACAGGAGATGACAGATTTCTGATGGGGGAATCATAACAGAATTAATTCTTGACATGTAAGCCAGATAATCCATAAATCAGAGGAAAGATAAACCTCATCAGATTAAACAAAGATAGAATAAAGACAGCCAGGTATATACCGCAATGCCACAGACATTGCAACAATTTGAACTTGACCTATTTGAACAAGCCACTGGTAATGGAAAGAAAGACAAATATCTTGACCTTCCTTTTCACTACTTGCCAAAGTTTGATATGAAATAGGTGCTACAATGAGGAAGTCAAAAGAACCCAGAAATTGCCTTAGGTTGCAAAAATTCCATTTTCTTGACAAATTAAGATAATGAATAGGAGGTCCTTCCAATGCTTCCATATATGAACTTATAATATTTGCATAACAACAGAATAGCACAAAAACTCAATGAGTTTCATAAGTACTTAAAATAAACTGACTTAGATACCATAAGGAAATTAAGAGAGCATGGAACAGTTTATCTGTCAGACGTATGGGTAAGGGAAGAATTTAGGTCCCAAGAAGATATAGTAAGCATTGCAAAATGTAAAATAGATAATTTTGATTATATATAATTAAAAAGTTTTTATACAAACAAAACCAATGCAACCAAAATTATAAGGAAAGCAGAAAACTGAGGAAAATTTTACAACAAATATAAAGTCCTCATTTTTTTTTAATGTAATATCTTGAGTTTATCTGAGATTAGGGGATTATGTTTGCTTTTGGGAAGGGAGGGAAATGTTCTCTTCTTGATTCTGAACATCAAGCATAGGCCACATCTCCCTACTTTCCATGTACGCACAAAGCCTGGCTCTTCTTGTCCTCCATCCCTAAGTCTTTTATTCTTTCACCAGCAGGTAGATATGATGTTGAGCTCCATGCTCACTTGCAGATACTTCAAACACATATGCAATACACAGTAAAGTTTCCTGGGTATCTCTGTTGGTCACCACCTGCAAAATAGTGAAGTTCTCCAATATGCTTTGTATTCATCATGTATTTCTCTGGTAGATGCTTTAGCTTACGGATGAAGTTGATCATATATTCGCAGAGAGGAGATGGGTGAATTCGGTACGAGTAGTGGCCATTCTCAGAGTGGGTGTACTCTGTCTCTACTTAATCCACAACCTGTTTACCAAAGGAGCAGACTCTGGTGGAGCAGGTGATGATCATGTTGTCAGGACTCTCATACTGTCTGGAGACACCATAAAAAGAGCTGCCTTCATCCTCGATGTTGGTGTTGAGGTCAGCCCAGAATTTGACAAGGAAGAAGGCATTTGAGGGTCCTCGTTCAAAGAGTTCCCTGAGTCCTCCCTTTTTATCAGGGAATTTGTTATAGATCTGGTGGATATCCACCGCTTCGAGGTAGGGGTCACTGTAGCTGGGACTGGACTGGCCAATGTGTACAAATAGGTGCTTGTTATACGTGTCTGGGTCTTGCTGCTGCTCCAAAAAGGCAGAGAACTCCAACATTCAGAACTTGGAGCTGGCCACGCTTCTGCCTTGCCATGGAGAGGTTGATGGTGACAGGGTAGATCCAGCAGGAGATTCAAACCCTGGCAAAAGGAGCGGAGGCTGAACAGCATAGGTTTGTTGAGAGGTTTCATATCATGGGAAGTTCCAGCTTGGCCTGGCAAAGTTCCTTGCCAAAACCCTGTGATGGCTGGGTAGGCTGGTCTCCGAGTAAGGGTCATTTTATTGTGGAAGGCTGTAGCAGAAATGATCTGAGCGGATGACATGGTAGCCACATTCTGCAGGGCTTTGTCCTTAGCTGCCTGATCCTTTAACTTGGCTTGGATCTCCCGGGCTTTACGACGGGCCGGCATCTGGATGTGGCTAGATACCTGCTTCCTGATTCGAGTTTTCCCCGTCCGGAGCTTAATATAGCGAGCAATCAGTTCATTATGGCCATTCATCTTGCCCTCATCTGATAAGATGATCTTGCGCCTGCCACAGGGTGGGTAGATGGCAAGGGCCTCTTGGAAACTCTGCTCAACGTCAGGGCTCCACACGCCCGCTGTATCATTGTCGATGGGTTTGTCCAAAGCCTCGCTGCCCTCGGAGACGTTGCTCCCGTCAGGGGAGGTGGGAGAGCTTCACTCCTTGGAGGTAATGGTGCCGATTAGGCCCTCCAAGGCTCCGCTTGGAGAAGGACCCGTTGGACCTGTCCCAGGACGGGGGATGAGAGAGGAATGGTGTGCTAAGTGAGTTCTGAGGGGCGCTCTGAGATGCAGCAACTCTGCTCCAGCTCTCCAATAACGTGAAAGGAGACTCAGACTTGGGAAAAGTTGGCTGGAGGACAGTAGAGCCCTTCTCCTAATGGCATAATGATGGGGAGACAGGATCCCCACAGTATAGCACACAACTTGCCACACACATGGCTCTCACTTTGAGAGTTGGGGGAAGGCAGGAGGACGGAAGCAAGAGAGGAAGGAGTTTTTCCAGAATCGAATTGCCAGGAAAACACAAGATTCCTATTCTTGGAGGAGTGAGTCAACTAGAAGAGAGGAAGAAGGAACTCTGGAGGAGAAACAAAAGGAGGAAGAAAGGAGGGTTCAAGGAATAAAAATGGGAGGAAAGAAAGGAGAAAGAGAAGTATGAAAAAGGGAAAGGATAGAGTGAATGAGGGCAAGGAAGGAAGGGAAGGTGAAGAGAGAAAAGAAAAGATGGGATCAAGAAAGGAAAGAGAAGAAAAACGGCTAAGATGGAGAGGGAAGAGTAGGATAAAGGAGAGAGGAGGAGAAAGGAGGAAAAAGCAAAGGATGAGGAAAAGAGCCAGAAGAAGCTGAGGAGGATGAGAAACAAGAGGAGAGAGAATCCATTTTTTTTTTAATATATAGAGAACTAGATAAAATTTATAAGAAATAGAAATCATTTCCCAATTGCCAAATGGTCAAAAGACATGAACAGGCATTTTTCAGACAGAGAAATCAAAGCTATCTATAGTCATATGAAAAAATACTCTAAATCACTATTGCTTAGAGAAATGCAAATTAAAACGACTCTGAGGTACCACCTGACACCTGTCAGATTGGTCGATATGACAAAAAAGGAAAATGTGGGAAGTTGCAGGGGATGTGGGAAAACTGGGACACCAATGTATTGTTGATAGAGTTGTGAACTGATTCAACTATTCTGGAGAGTAATTTGGAACTATGCCCAAAGGGTTATAAAATAACAATACAATGATCCCATACAATCCCAAGGCACTAGTAATGAAACTATCTGCCTCCAGAGAAAGAACTGATATTGTCTGAATACTGAAGCATGCTATATTTCATTTTCATTTTCTTTCTTTTATTCAAGTTTTCTTGTAGAAAATTACTAATATGGAAATGGTTTACACAATTGCACATATATAACCTATATCTGATTATTTACCATCACAGGGAAAGGCGAGGTAACAGAGGGAGGGAGGGAAAGAATTTGGAACTCAGAACCTTAAATAAAAATGTTTAGAAAAATCGATTGACAATTCTAATAGAGAAATTGAATGAAAAAATGCTCTTTTCCAGTCTAAACTGTTGGTTCGTATCCTTTGCCCATTTGTCATTTTTGAATAGTAATTCAATTGAATTACTATATTAGTACAAGTATTAGGGAATAGTTAGATTGCTTAGTGAATAAAGTGCTAGACCTGAAGTTAGGAAAGCCTGAATTCAAATCGACCCTCAGACACCGGCTAACTGTTTGACCCTGGGCAAGTCATTTCATCTCTGATTGCCTTAATCCACTGGAGAAGGATACGCAAACCTCTCCATTATTTTTGCCAAAAAACCAAAAACCCCAACCCCAGACAACATAGCACATGAGGTCAGGAAGGGTTAGACTTGACTGAATGACTGAACAACAAAATCAGCCATAGCCACAGTAACAACTCTGTAGTAAGGGAATTGCACATGATTAATTGTTTAGAAGGGAAAAATGGGCTGAGATGCCCTTGAGAAATTTTTTATTGCTTTCCCTACTATTTCCTTAATTAAAAAATAACATTTTATTTTTCCCAATTATACATTATAACAATTTTTAACATTTTTTAAAATTTTGAGTTCCAAATTCTTTCCCTGCCTCCCTCCCCTCACCCATCATTGAGAATGGAAGAAATTTTGCAACATGTGCAGTTATGCAAAATATAATTCTGTATTCATCAAATTATAAAATAAAACACAGACCAAAAAAAGAACAAGACAAAAAAATAAAAATAATAAAAATATACTTAAATTTGCATTCAAACTCTACCAGTTCTTTCTCTGGAGGTGGATAGCAATTTTTATCATACGTTCTTCAGAATTGTCTTGGATCAATGTGTTGCTGAGAATAGCTAAGCCGTTCACAGTTGAATATCATACAATATTGTTCTTACAGTGTCCAGTGTTGTCCTGGTTCTGCTTATTTCACTTTGCAGCAGTTCACATGAGTCTTTTCATGATTTTCTAAGATTTTCCTGCTCATAATTTTTTATAATACGATAGTATTCCATCATGATCATATACCATAACTTCAGCTGTTCCCCAATTGATGGACATCTTGTCAATTTCCAATTCTTTGACACCACACAAAAGAGCTGCTATAAATATTTTTGTACATATCAGTTATTTTCTTTTTATGTTTTTGTTTTTTAATCTCCATGGGATACAGAGTTATTAGTGGTATTGCTGGGTCAAAGGGTATGGACAGTTTTATAGTCCTTTGGCCATAGTTCCAAATTGTTCTTCATAATTTTATCGGTTCACTTTTCCCACATCCTCTCCAACATTTCTGTCATATTAGCCAATCTGGGAGATGTGAGGTGGTACTTGAGATTTGTTTTTATTTGCATTTTTCAAATCAATAGTGATTCAGAGCATTTTTCATGTGACTATAGATAGTTTTGATTACTTCATCTGAAAACTTTTGGTTCTTATCCTTTGTCCATTTATCAGTTGGAGAATGTCTCTTCTTTCCATAGATATGACTGAGTTCAAACTTGGTGTAAAGTTCTCCCACCCTCCTCCCAGTTATGATTACTGTGTATTTCTTTCCATCCTATCCCCTCATTTATCCTATTCTCTTTCTCTGTATCTCTCTCGCTTGCTCCCTCTCTCTCTACTTTCACCCTATCCATCCTTGTGTTTTGTTTCTGACCACTGCCTCCCCAAATCTCCCCTGCTTCTCTCAGTTACCCCTTCTTTTATTCCCATCCTCTCCTACTTTCCTATAGTGTAAGACAGATTTCTATGCCCTACTGAATGTGTATGTTATTTCCTCCTTGAGGCAATTGTTATGAGAGTAAGGATCAAATGCTCCCCCCACTTCTCTCATCTTCCCCTCAACTGTCAAAGGTTTTTCATGCCTCTTTTATATGAGATAATTTGCCCCATTCTATGTTTCCCTTTTCCCTTGTGTCAGTGCATTCTTCTTTCTCACCCATTAGTTTTACTTTTTTTAGATATAATCATATTCAACTCATACCCATGGCCTCTGTCTATGGATGCTCCTTCTGACTGCCCTAATGATGATAAATTTCTTTAGAGTGACATGTATCATCTTCCCATGCAGGAATGGAAACAGTTTAATTTTATTGCATCCCTTATGATTTTTATTTTCTGTTTATCTTTTTATGCTTCTCTTGAGTCTTATATGTGAAAGTCAAATTCTCTATTTAGTTGTGGTCTTTTCATCAGGAATGTGTGAAAGTCTTCTACTTGCCAAATATCCATTTTTCCCCTGAGATATTAAACTGAGGTTTTCTGAGTAAATAATCCTTGCTTGTAATCCTAGCTCCTTTGCCCTCTGGAATATCATACGCCAAGTTCTCCAATCCTCAATGTAGAAGCTACTAAATCATGTATTATCCTGATTATGGCTCCATGATATCAAATTATTTCTTCCTAGCTTCTGGCAGTAATTTTTTTCCTTCACATGGGAGCTCTGGAATTGGGCTATAATATTCCTGAGAGTTTTCATTTTTTATCTCTTTCAGGAGGGAATCAGGGGATTCTTTCAATATCTACTTTACCTTCTGGATCTAAAATGCCAAGGCACTTTGTCTTGATAATTTCTTGAAAGATGATGTATAGGCTCTTTTTAAAAAAATCATGGCTATCAGGTAGTCGAATAATTCTTAAATTATCTCTCTTCAGTCTATTTTGCAAATAAGTTGTTTTCCCAGTGAGATAGTCCACATTTTCTTTCTCTTTTTTCTTCCTTTGATTTTGTTTTTTATTGTTTCTTGATGCATCATGATGTCATTAGCTCCCACTTGCCCAATTCTACTTTTTAAAAATTTTTTAAATATATCATTTGTTTATTTTTCAGTTCTCAGCATTCACTTCCACAAAATTTGAATTCAAAATTTTCTCCCCATCTCTCCCCATCCCCCACCCCAGGACAGCATGCATCCCGTTCACCCCCTCCTCCAGTCTGTCCTCCCTTCTATTACATACCCTTCTTCCATCCCCCTTCCCTTCTACTTTCCTGTAGGGTAAAATAGATTGGTATACTCCATTGTCTGTATAGCTTAATTTCCAGTTGCATGATAAAACAATTTTTAACATTCATTCTTAAAGCTTTGAGTTTCATATTCTCTCCGTCCTTCCCCACTTATCCTCATTGAGAAAACAAGCAATTCAATATAGGTCATACATGTGTAACAGTGCAGACCACTTCCATAATAGTTATGTTGTAAAAAACTAACCATTTTTCCCTCTGTCCTATTCTGCCCTTCATTTATTCCATTCTCTCCCTTGACCTGTCCTTCCACAACATTGTTTGCTTCTGATTATCCCTTTCTCCAATTTACTGTCCCTTATATCATCTTCCCTCCCCTATTCCCTTCCCCTTCGCCTTGCTATAGGGTAAGATAGATTTCCATATCCAATGGAGTGTGTATTATTCCCTCTTTAAGCCAAATTCCATGAGAGTAAGGTTCAATTATTTCCTTTCATCTCCCCCCTCTTCCCCTCCTTTGAAAGAGCTCTTTCTTCCTTCTTTTATGTGAGATGATTTACTACATTCTCCCCCTCCCTTTCTCTTACTCCTAATACATTCCATTCAACAGTAAATTTTATTTTTTTTTAGGTATTCTCCCTTCATATTCAGCTCACCCTGTACCCTTTGTCTATGTCTATGTATATGTATATATATGTATACGCGTATACATATATATAGACACATATATACATACCCACATACACTCATCTACATATACATAACTACACATATATAATACACACATACATACATACCCATGCCACCTACACACACACACACACACACACACACACACACACACATATATATTTTCCCCCTCTAACTACACTAATGCTGAAAAAGATTTTATGAGTTACAAATAACATCTTTCAATGTAGGAATGTAAGCAGTTCAACTTTAATGAGTTCCTTAAAGCTTCTCTTTCCTGTTTACCTTTTCATGTTTCTCTTGATTCTTATATTTGAAAGTCAAATTTTCTATTCAGCTCTGGTCTTTTCAACAAGAATGCTTGGAAGTTCTCTATTTCATTGAAATTCCATTTTTTCTTCTGAAGTTTTATACTCAGTTTTGTTGGGTAGGTGATTCTCGGTTTTAATCTTATCTCCTTTGATTTCTGAAATACCATATTCCAAGCCCTCCAATCCCTTAGTGTAGGACCTGCTACATTCTGTGTTATCCTGATTATATTTCCACACTACTTGAATTGTTTCTTTCTGCCTGCCTGTAATATTTTCTCCCTGACCTTGGAATTCTGGAATTTGACTACAATATTCCTAGGAATTTTCCTTTTGGGAGCTCTTTCAAGAGGTAATTAGTGAATTCTTTCCATTTCTCTTTTACCCTCTGGGTCTAGAATATCAGGGCAGTTTTCCTTGATAATTTCATGGAAGATGATGTCTACACTTTTCTTTTTGATCATTGTTTTCAGGTATACCAATAATTTTTAAATTATCTCTCCTTGATCTATTTTCCCAGGTCAGTTGTTTTTCCAGTGACATATTTCACATTATCTTTTATTTTTTCATTCTTGGTTTTGTTTTATAATTTCTTGGTTTCTCATAAAGTCATTAGCTTCCATCTGCTACATTCTAATTTCTAAAGAACTATTTTCTTCAGTGAGATTTTGAACCTCCTTTTCCATTTGGCTAATTCTGCTTTTTAAAGCATTCTTCTCCTCATTGGCTTTTTGGAGCCCCTTTGGCATTTGGGTTAGTCTATTTTTCAAGGTGTTATTTTCTTCAGCATTTTTTTGGTGTCTTGGGTTGACTTGCTTTTCATGATTTTCTTGCATTGCTCTCATTTCTCTTCCTAAATTTTCATGCACCTCTCTTACTTGATTTTCAAAATCCTTTTTGAGCTCTTCCATGGGCTGTTTTTGGAGTTTTTGTATGCAGGAGCCTTGACTTTGATGGTATTCTTTGTTCTTCCTCATCTGAAAGGATGGAAGAAAATACCTTTTCACCAAGAAAATAACCTTTTATAGTCTTATTTTTCTCCCCCTCTTTTTTTTTTTTTTTTTTGCATTTTCTCAGCCAGTTACTTGACTTTTGAGTCCTTTGTCAAGTGGAAGGAACACTTTAGGGACCTATAAGTTCTCAAGTCCTCCAAGATGGTACAATCAAGAGAGAGGAGTTTACTACTTTCTTGGCCTTTGCTCTGGTCTGTGAGCAAACACAAGCACTCTTTTCTGCCCTGCAACTGTGAGTAGGGTTCCCTCTCCACAGCCACCACCAGCTCCACTATGTCAACCAGAGCTTCTCCTCACCCCAGGGCCAGCACTTAGGGCTGAGATCCAGATCAGCCACTCTATTCCTCCTGGGTCTTTAGGCAGAGGGCTCCGAAAGTGGATGGTTCCACTATCTGGGGCTAGGCAGGACCATACTCCTGGGTTAAAGAGCTTTCTTACAGACTTTTTGAAGCTGTTTTTGGTATTTATGGGATGAGAAATCTGAGAACTGCAGTTGCTACCAATGATTCTGCACACTGAAGCCTGCTCCAGTACTATCCTTGCTGCGTGGCCCAAGCTGGGCAGTGCTCTGCTCTGAGCCCAGTGTGCTAGACCTTTTCTGCCAGCATTTCAGGCTGTCTTGGGCTGGAAATCTCTTTCACTCTGTCAATGTGTGGCTTCTGCTGCTTTAGAATTTGTTCAGAGTAATTTTTTACAGGTATTTTATGGTCTATGAGAGGAGAGCTAGACCTTTTACTCCACCATCTTGGCCTCCCCACTCTCTCACCCCATTATGCTTTTTACAGAACTATTTTCTTCAGTGAACTTTTGTACCTCCTTTTTCATTTGGTTAATTCTGCTTTCTTTTTTTGAGTTTTCTTAAAGAACAAATTCAAAATCCTAATTAAATATCAAAATTGAATCCTGAAAATCAAAGGGGAGATTAATAAAAATGAAGTAAGAAAGCATTTGAACTAATAAGTAGAGCTGGGAGCTGGTTTTATTTAAATATTCCAATTAAAAAGTTAAATCATTGGTTATTTTAATTTAAAAAAGGAAGAAGAAAACCAAACTATTGGTATCAAAAATGAAAAGGGTGAATTCACCACCCATGAAAAGGAAATTAAAGCAACAGCTATGAGTTATTTTGCCTAATTGTATGCCAAAAAATCTCATATCAAAGAGAAATGGATAAATAAAGTATGAATTGCTCAGATCAACAGGAGAAGAAATAGAATACTTAAATAAATCCTTTTTAGTAAAAGATTGAATAAGCCATCAATGAGATCCCTATGAAAAAATTCTCAGAGTCAGATGTATTCACAAGTGAATTCTACCAAACATTTAAGGAAGCATTAATTCCATATATATATATATATATATATATATATACACATATATATGTATATATATATACATACATACATACATATATATACGTATATACGTATGTATATACGTATATATATGTATATATATACGTATATACGTATGTATATACGTATATACATACATACATATATGTATACATATACATACATACATATATATACGTATATATATACACTATATATAAACTATTTGTAAAAACAGACAAAGGACTCCTATCAAATTCCTTTTGTGATGCAAATATGGTTCTGATGCCTAAACCAGGAAGAGCTAAAATAAAACAAGAAACTAAAAATCAATTTTCCTAATGAATATTGACAAAAAAATTAAAAAAAAAAATTCCAGCAAGGACATTATAGCAATATATCACAAGTATCAAACATTATGACCAGGGGAAATTTGTACCAGGATCAGTTTAATATTAGAAAACTATTAGCATAATTAACCATATCAATAACAAAACCAACAGAAATCAAATGGTTATCTCAAAAAATACAGAAAAAAGTTTTTGACAAAGCACCTATTCGTATTAAAAGCACTAGAGAGCATAGAATTAAATGGTGCTTCCCTTAAAATGATAAATAATATTTATCTAAAACCATCAGCAAGCCTTTTCTGTAACAGGGATAAACTGAAAGCTTTCTCAGAAAGTTCAGGGCTGAAGCAAGGACCTCCATTGCCACCACTATTATTCAATTTTGTACTAGAAATGCTAACTACAGTCATAAGATAAAAAGAAATTGAAGTAATTAGAATAGACAATGAAGAAATAAAACTATCACTCTTGGTAGATGAAATGATAGCATACTTATAGAATGCTAAAGAATTAACTGAAAAACTAGTTAAAATAATTAACTTTAGCAAGACTATAAAATAAACTCACACATATCATCAGTGTTTCTATATATTACCCCCAAGGTCCAACAGCAAGTGATTGCGATGTCTTTTACAACAATTGAAGACAATCTAAAATACTTTGTAGACTACCAGCTAAGACAAACCCTGAAAATATATGAACACCATTACAAAAACTTTTCACACAAATAAAGTCAAATCTGAATAATTGGAAAAATATTAATTGTTCATAAGTAGGCTGAACCAGTAGAATAACAATGACAATCTACCTAAGTTAATTTACTTGTTCAGTATCATACCAATAAAACTGCCAAAAAGATTATTTTAGATAGTTAAAAAAAATGATTACAAAATTCATCTGGAAGAACAAAAGGTCAAGAGTATCAAGGGGATTAATGAGAACAATTATGAAGGACAGTGACCTTGCTGTACTAGATCTCAAATTGTGTTATGAAGCAGTAATCATCAAAAGTGATACTGGCTGAGAAATGGAGTGGTAGATCAGTGGAATGAATTAGGAACACAATGCACAGTAAATAACATAGTGTTTGATAAGCACAAAATTCTCAGCTTTGGGCTCAAGAACTCACTATTTGACAAAAGCTCCTGGGAAAAATGAAAATTTAGACCAACATCTCACAGTGTATACCAAGATAACGTCAAAATAGGTACATGGTTTAGACATAAAGGATGATACCATAAGTATTAGTAGGTCTATATCCTAAAGAGATAAAAAACTAAAAGGAAAAGGACCTATACATACAAAAATATTTTTAACAGGTCCTTTATGGGCAGCAAAGAATTGGAAATTGAGGGGATCCCCTCAACTGGGAAATGGCTAAGCAAGTTATGGTACATAATAGTGATGGAGTAATACTGTTGTGCTATTATGAAAAATTATGGTCAGGATTCTCTCAGAAAAATCTGGAAAGACTTATATGAATTATGTAAAGTAAAATGAGCACAACCAGAAAAACATTGTACACAGTAACAGCGATACTGTACAATGATCAACCATGAATTATTTAGCTATTCTCAGTAGTACAATGATCCAAGGCAATTCCAAAGGACTCATGATGAAAAATACCATTTACCTCTAGAGAAAGAACTGATGGGAGTCTGAATGCACATAGAAGAACACTATTTTTCACTTTCTATATTTTTCACCTTATTTTAATTTTTGCCCTTTGGGTTTGTCTTCTTTCATCACTAATATGGTAATATGTTTTGCCTGATTGAACATATATAACCTATATCATATTCTTTACTCTCTCATGGAGGAGTTGTGAGAGGGCGAGAGAAAATTTTCAACTCAAATTAAAAAAAAAATGAATGTTAAGTGTCTTTAATAAAATGTGATATTTTTAAAAAGAGTTTCTTCATTCAATTTTTGTACCTCTTCCCCCCTCCCATTAGATCAGTTCTGCTTTTTAAGGAGTTCTTATCTTTAGTGAATTTGTGTACATCTTTTTCCATTTAACCAATTCTATCTTTTTAAAAAAGGTATTCTCTTCAGTGGATTTTTGTTCCTCTTTTACAATTTGGCTTATTTTTTAAAAATATAATTTTCTTTGATAATTTTTGTGCCTCTTTTACCAAACTGTTTATTTCATTTTCATAATATCCTTGCATCTCGTTAATTCTTTTTTCTAAATTTTTCTTCTACCTCTCTTATTGGATTTTTGAACTCCCTTTTCTTCCTCCTGCTTTTCCAGGTATTCTTGTGGTAACTGCATCTGATCCACGTTTTTCTTTACGACTTTGGGTGTTGCAGTTTGACTTTGTTATCTTCTGATTCTTTCTATTTTGATCTTCCCTGTCACCACAGTAATTTTCTATGGTCAGAAAATTTTTTTTTGTTGATTGTTCAGTTTTTCAAACTCTTGACTTTTAATTCTATGTTAAAATGAAGCTCTTCTTCAGAGGGTGGAAGGGCCACTGTTCCAAGCTTCAGGGTTTTGTGCAGCTCTTTTCAGAGCTAGTTCTGGGGTATCTGTAAGTTTTCAGTTCTTTCTATTTGGTAAGAACTAAAGGGAACTGTATTTACTACTCTCCTGGGGTATGCTGTTGTCTATATGTTACCATAAAGACTTTATTTCCACCATGGGATTGTGATTAAAGTCCCCAAACCCCTGCTGTCACAAACTCTGGTGTGCCAGTGTTCCTCTTCACCCTGGGACTGCAAGCCAAGACTGAAACCTGGATCCACATATGGGTAATGCAGGAGAGTCCTGAACTCATTGACAGGAAAGGGACCCCTAAAATATCCTTCTGACCAGTTGTCTTACTCCTTTCCCATCTATGGGCTAAGAGCTCCAGAAACTGCTGACACAGATTCAGTTTTCCCAAAGGTTTACTGCTGTCTGCCTTGTGCAGGGGTGTGGAGTCTTGTTGTGGCTTGCTGAAGTGTGGCCTGCTAACTTGCCTGGGCATTGCCAGTGCTATACTGTGCTCCACTTTCACCCTAGTGAAACAGACCTTTCTTGTCAACCTTCTAAGCTGTCTTGCGCTAGAAAATTATTTCACCCTCAACCTTCTATAGATTCTGCCACTTCATAGTGTGTTTTGAGTTATTATTTAGTTATTTGGAAGGAAATTTGGGAGAGTTTAGTCAATTATCTGCCTTTTCTCCACTACCTTGGCTCTACCTCCTTGAGAATATTTTCAGTTCCTTCAAGTATCTCATGTGACATCCTTTCCCATAAATATCTTCTAATGATGCTACGTGACTGCAAATTTTGGAACGCATGCACTAAAAATCCAAGTTATGAGTAACACAGAGGACAATGGAGAAATCAATGGTACACACAAGTTTGTTGAATTGTTTCAGTCTTTTCCATCTCTTCATGACCCCATTTGGGGTTTTCTTGGCAACAGTACTAGAGTGGTTTGGTTTGCCATTACCATTGCCAACTCATCTTACAGATGAGGAAGTGAGGCAAACAGGGTAAGTGACTTGCCCAGGATCACACAACTAGAAAATATTTGAGACCAGATTTGAACTCAGGTGAAGCTTCATGATTCTAAGCTCAGTGCTCTATCTGGTGTACCAACTAGCTGCCTCATGCACAAGTTGTGACATATTTCCAGTGATCACTTATCTTTATGAAATGGTAGGAAGGATATCATTGGATCAGTTATGCTTTGAATAGTGAGGACTAACATGGATAGCCTAAATATTTTCCTGATTCCCAACACTTGTAAAAAGACCTAGAGGAAAAGTTCCATCATATCAGGTTGATCCTTTATGTAGGACATTTGAAGAAAAATTGGACAAGAATTATCCAAGATAAGAAGACATTTATGGGTTACAGTCTACACCAGTAAAGAATTTCCCCATTTATACATGTCTGATTCATTGATACACTGAAACATGTCATCAAACAGGAAGTGATAGACTGATTTGTTTTATGCGACATATGTAAGAGATGATTTTTGCCAAATGTTATAACATCCCCAATAAGCGATCGAATTTCTCTGAGGAGAAGGTACCCACCATCTCCTACCTGATTTCACTTTTTGACAGTTCCAATTGTTGGGAAAGTGTGTTTTTTCTTAAATAGAATTTAAATTTGTCTCTTTGAAACCACCTCCCTTGCTCCTCATTAAGCACTCATGAGCCATACAAAGCAAATCAAATTCCTGCTTCCCATTGGAGCCTTTCAAATACCTGAAGATAGCTAGTATACTCTAAGATGAGACTCACAATTAGAAGTGACTTTAGAGTCCACAGACACTAATGCTCCATTTTACATTTTTAAAAAATTATTTTTTAATTTTTAGTTTTTAACATTCATTTCCACAAGATTTTGAGTTTCAAATTTTCTCCCCATCTCTCCCCTCCCTCCATCCTGAGATGGCATGCATTCTGATTACCACTTTCTCTAGTTTGCCCTTCCTTTTACCATCCCCCCTCTTATCCCCTTCCCCTTTACTTTCTTGAAGACCAAGATAGATTTTTATACCCCTTTGTCTTATATCTTATTTCCTCTTTGCATGTGAAAACAATTTTTTTAACATTTGCTTTTAAAACTTTGAGTTCCAAATTCTCTCCCTTCTTCCCCACCCTTAATGAGAAGGCAAGCAATTCAATATGGGTTATACATGTGTAGTTATGCAAAATACTTCCATAATAGTCATGTTGTGAAAGACTACATTTCCCTCTATCCTATTCCCCCCCTACTTATTCTATTTTCTCCTTTGACCCTGTCCCTTGTCAAAACTATTTGCTTCTGACTACCCCCTTCCCCAATCTGCCCTGTCTTCTATGATCCTCCCCTCTTATCTCTTTCCCTTCTACTTTTCTGTAAGGAAAAATACCCAATTGAGTGTGTACTTTATTCTCTCCTTAAGCCATATCCTATGAGAGTAAGATTCACTCATTCCTTCTCACCTCCCTCCTCTTCCTCTCCATTGTGAAACCTTTTTCTTATCTCTTTTATGGGAGAGAGTTTGCCCCATTCTATCTCTCCCTTTCTCCTCCCAATATATTCCTCTCTCATCCCTTAATTTTACTTTTTAGATATCATCCCTTCATATTCAAGTCACCTTGTGCCATCCATCCATCCATCCATCCATCCATCCATCCATCTCTCTCTCTCTCTCTCTCTCTCTCTCTCTCTCTCTCTCTCTCTCTCTCTCTCTCTCTCCTCCAACTACCTTAATACTGAGAAAGATCTCATGAGTTACAAATATATTTCCATGTAGGAATATAAGCAGTTCAACTTTAATAAGTTTCTTATGATTTCTCTTTCCTGTTTACTTTTTCATGTTTCTCTTGATTCTTGTATTTGAAAGCCCAATTTTCTATTCAGCTCTGATCTTTTCATCAAGAATGCTTGAAAGACCTCTGTTTCATTGAATGTCCATTTTTTCCCCTGAAGAATTATGCTTAGTTTTGCTGAGTATTTGACTCTTTTTTTCAAGGTTTTTAAAAAGTTTATTAAATTTCATTACCTATTCTGCTGCAAGGTTGAAGCCTCATCTGTAAAAATAGCTTCAGCCAAGCAGTTTATTAAAATTAAGTTGGTATCGTACAGAATCTGACACCAGCCAGCTAACCAATCTCAGTAAATTATTCCCATGGACAGAAAACCAAATGTATTCTGAACACAACTGGTGATGGATGGAGTTGGGCATTATACCATTACTGATTTAAGGCTTTTTACAAGTAAAATTCTAGCTCTGAAGTACACGGTCTTAGAATTCATATTTGCCAAACATGATGCATGAATTCAGAACCAGACACACTAATTTGAAATTACAAGGAAGAAGTTGTGCAAAAGGTGCAAATAGTAAAAAGCATTTTTATCCAGTCATTTCTGAGTAGTTAAGATTCTTTTCCATGCCATGGTGTTGTTTCAGAAGTGTTAAAGTTGCTAATCTTCCATATACCCCTAATTTAGGACAAAACTATACTGGGCTGTATTCTTGTGCTAATTTATTTGGGGGTCCAATGTTCAATCCTCAATAGATTTTATGTATCTCTCATATGCATCCTCACTCATCAATTCATAAAGTTCTGAAGGGTTGCTCAGAGTCATCTTAATCAGCCAACCATCTTCATAACAAGATTTGTTGACAAGTCCTGGGTCTTCTGCAAGAGCTACATTAATTTCAGTTACTTCTCCTGATAGAGGAGAATAGAGTTCACTGGCAGCTTTCACACTTTCCAAAGCTCCGAACTCATCTTGTTTGTTCAATTTTATTCCAACTTCTGGAAGACTACAATAAACTATATCTCCCAATGCTTCCTGTGCAAAATTGCTGATTCCCACAGTTCCAATACCGTTTTCAATTGTTATCCATTCATGCTTGTCTGTGAATTTTTGAACCGCGAGTCGCAGGGCGCTGGTGCAGAGGCCCCGGGAGGAGGTGGCCGCGAGGAAGGGAGGGGAACCTGGGCCAGGGCGGACCCGCAGGCGCGTGGGGCCGGCTGCGAGGGAGGCCGGGGATCCGGAGGTCTCAGCCCCGACCACTGCCCACAGGGACGAGGCCTCGACCCGACGCTCCTGGCCGCTCACAGCGCCATCTTCTCCGAGTATTTGACTCTTGTTTTTAATCCTAGCTCCTGTGACCTCCAGAACATCATATTCCAAGTCCTTTGATCTATTAATGTAGAAGTTGTTAGATCTTGTGCTCTCCTGATTGTATTTCCACAATACACAAATTGTTTCTTTCTGGCTGCTTGCAATATTTTCTCCTCGATCTGAAAACTCTGGAATTTGACTATAATATTCCTAGGAGTTTTTCTTTTATGATCTCTTTCCAGAGGTGATCAGTGGATTCTTTCAATTTTAATTTTATCCTCTGGTTCTAGAGTATCAGGACAGTTTCCCTTGATAATTTCTTGAAAGATGATGTCTAAGCTCCTTTTTTGATCATGTTTTTCAGGTTGTCCAATAATTTTTAAAAAATTATCTCTCCTGGATCTATTTTCCACATCAGTGGTTTTTCCAATGAGATATTTCACATTGTCTTCTGTTTTTTTCATTCTTTTGGTTCTGTTTTATAATTTCTTGATTTCTCATTAAGTTATTAGCTTCTATTTGCTCCATTCTAATTTTGAAGTAGTTATTTTCTTCAATGAGTGTTTGGACCTCCTTTTCCATTTGGCCAACTACTTTTTAAAGTATTCTTCTCCCCAGAGGCTTTTTGGACTTCTTTTGCCATTTGAGTTAATCTATTTTTTAAGGTTTTATTTTCTTCAGTATTACTTTGGGTCTCCTTTACTTGTTTTTCATGATTTTCTTGTATCACTCTCATTTCTCTTCCCAATTTTTCCTTTACTTCTCTTACTTGATTTTCAAAATCCTTTTTGAGCTCTTCCATGACCTGTAACAAATTCATATTTTGCTTGGAGGTTTTTGATGTAGGAGCTTTGACTTTGTTTTCTTCACGTTGACTGTTTTGATCTTCTTTGTCACCAAAGTAAGATTCTATAATCTGAGCTTTTTTATGATGTTTGCTCATCTTCCCAGACAAATGCTTGACTTTCTAAGTCTTTGTCAAAGTAGAACTCTGCTTCCAATGAGGATGGGTGTGGATGTACTGTCCCAGGCTTCAGGGATTTTTCATCAGCCACTCAAACAATCAGTGGTTCTAGAGCTCTGTAAGTGGTCTCTGCTGCTGTTGCTGCTGCTCCTGCCACCATCCCCACTGCTCTGGGGCTAGGGTCAACCAGCCAGACTGCTCTCCTCTTTCACCCAGATCCCACAGAATTTTCCCGCTGACCCCCCTTAACATTTGTGAGTTGAAAAGTCTGGAAACTGCCACAGCTGCTAATGATTCAGTCCCTGGAGGCCTGCTCTGACTGATCTATTCTGGTGCAGCCCACACCAGACTGAGCTCTGAACTCTTCCTGGTGCAACAGACCCTTCCTATTGACTTTCCAGTTTGTCTTGGATTTAGAATTTGTTTCACTCTGTCCTTTTGTGGGTTTTACAACTCTAGAATTTATTTAGAGTCAACTTCTACAGGTATTTAGTGGGCTTTGGGGGCAAGTTCACAGAAATGCCTGCTTTTACTCTGCCATCTTGGCTCTGCTATGTAATCATGCCCCCTCCATCTTATATTTGTGGAGTTCATGTTTTGCACCCAAGTATAAGATTTTACATTTATCCTCATTGAATTTATTCTCATTAGATTCAGTCTGCTATTCAAGCCTGTTTTGTTCTAGCTTGTTTTGTTCTAGTCTGGTCTTATTTCCTCCAGCCTTCAAGTCATCTGCAAATTTTCTAGCATAAAAGTCATAGCAATTATACTTGCATATCCTTTATGGATAAAAATGTTACAAAACACAGATTTGTAAAAAGATTTGTATCTTTGAAGTTTAGATTATTGGGGTACTCTGCTGGAGATCTCCAGACATGTTAATATCAAATTACCAAAGCAACTACTCAAAGTCTGTCCTTCCAACCTTTAATGAATATATCTAATTTTATTATTGTCTAATCCATATCTCTCCAATTTTTCTACAAGATACTTTCTTTAAATATTTGACAAGATCTAGGTAAATGAGAGCCACGCTATTCCCCTCACTTACTGGTTAACTTTTCTGAACAGGAAATGAGTTGTGTTGAGCATAACCTGTTCTTAATAAAGCTATGCTGGCTTTTTTCAACTCCTTCTCCCTTTACATTGGTCATTACTCACCTCTTTAATGATTCTCTCTAGAATTTTCTCATGAATCTAAGTCAAGCTCACTGGCCTAGAGTTGATAGACTCCATTCTCTTTTCTTTGATGAAAATTAGGAGAGCATTTGTTCTTTTCCAATCTTGTTGTATTTTCCCTATTTTCCATGATCTTTCAAATATCTTTGATGGTAGAAGAACCATTCCATCTGCAAGTTCTTTCAGGACAGAAGGATATCATTTACTTGAGTTAGGTAACTTGGATTCATGGAGGACAGCTAGAGATTTTCTTGCAATCTCCTTACTTATTGGAGATATCGATTTTCATTAGTCTTTTTTGTTTGGTCATTTCTACTATAAAGGTTATTTTCATTTTCAGAGAGAAGAGAAACAGAGTAAAAATCAAGCAATTCTCCTTTCTCTATGAGATCAACTCATATTTAATTTAATTCAATAAGCATTTTTAAGTATCTACTATGTGACAGGCACTGTACACTCTAAGATACAAAAAAGGCAAAAGACAGCCCCTGACCTGAATGAGCTTACAATCTAATGGGGAGGACAAAATGCAAACAAATATATACAAAGTAAGCTATATACAAGATTAAAAAAAGGAACTAATTAACAGAGAAAAGGCATTTTAATTAATAGAATTTGGGGAAGTCTTCCCAAAGGAGATGAGAATTTGATTGGAACATAAAGTAAACTCAGGAGGTCAGTAGTCAGAGTGAAGAGGGACAAACACAGGGGACAGGCAGAGAGATTGCTTGGAGCCAAGAGATGGTGTATTTTGTTTGTGGAACAGGTAGAAGGTCAGCATCACTGAATAGAAAAACACATTTTGGAGACCAAGGTATAAGCAGACTGGAAAGGTAGAAGGGGGCTAGATTATAAAAAGCTTTGAGAGGCCAATGGAGCATTTTGTATTGGTTCCTAGATGTAATAAGAAGTCATTGGAGTTTATTGAATAAGGAGATGACATCATCAGATTTGCATTTGGAGTGGGAGAGATTTAAGGTAGGCAGATATGCTAGCAGGCTATTATAATGATCAAAGTACGAAGTAATGAGGACTTGCACTAGAGTGGTGAGAGTGTCAGAGGAAATAAGGGACATATTTAGGAGATGTTGCAAAATTGAAATCAACAGACTTTGGCAACAGTTTGAATATGGAGAAAGGGTGAAAGATAATGAGAAATTCAGGATGACTCACGTTAGGATGCAAGACCCAAAGACTGGGAGGATTATGTAGCACCCTATAGCAATAGAGAAAGTAGGATGGGGTAGAGTTTAGGGAGAAAGAGAGTGAGTTCTGCTTTGGACATGTTGAGTTTAAGATATCTACTGTCATCCAATTTGAGATGTCTGAAAGGCATTTGTAGATGTTAGACTGAAAGTCAGAAGAGAGATTGAGGCACTAAAGGTAGATTTGAGAATCATCAGCATAAATTATGATAATTAATGTGAGTTGATGAGATCATCAAGTGAAGTAGAATAGAAAGAGAGGAGGACTCAGGACAGAAACCTGAGGGACATCTATAGTGAGAGGGCATGATTTGGAGAAGAATCTAGCAAGGAAGACAGAGAAAGAATGGTCAAATGGGTAGGAGAAAAAGCAGGAGAGAGTGGTGTCCCAAAAATCTAGAAAGAGTATCAAGAAGGGGGATGTAACTAATAATATCAAACAATGACTCCTGCAGAGGGGTCAAGCAAAGAATGAGAACTGAGAAAAAGTGATTGACCACTAAGAGATCAATAGTAACTTTGGAGAGAGCACTTTTGGTGGAACGATAAGGTCCAAAGTCAGATGGCAATGGGTTATTAAGAGAGTGAGAGGAGAGAAAATGGGGGTACCTATATGTAGATGGCTTTTTTGAGGAGTTTAGCTACAAAAGGGAGAAGAGAAATAGGGTGATACCCACAATGAAAGGATCAAGAAAAGTTTTTTTTCAGGATAAGGGAGATAGGACCATGTTTTAGGCAATAGGAGATGAGTCCGTAGAAAGGGAGAGATTGAAAATAAGCTAAATAGTGTATATTACAGAGGGAGAAATCCTGTTGGAGGAGACCGGATGGAATGCAATCACTTGGACAAGTTGAGTGCTTAGCCTCAATAAGAAGTAAAGCCACGTTATCATGTAAGACTGAGGTGAAAGGGGAGAAAGTGGCAGCAGATACCTGAAAAATAAGAGATGAGGAAGAGGGGAAAAGTTCTTTCTGAATAGTCTCAAAAAGTTCTCAAGTGGGAGAGCAGAGAGTTGAGGAGGAATAGAAAAGGTCTGGAAGAGTCATTGTGCAGAGCGGGATAGTGAGTTGGTGAAGGATATATATATATATATATATATATATATATATACACATATCTCAGCTGGGAGAGTAGGGAGTTGAGGAGGAATAGAAAAGTTTTGGAAGAGCCATTGTGCAGAGTGGGATAGTGTTTTGGTGAAAGAGATATATTTGGATTGTTTAGTGGCAGTGAGAACCTAGTTAAAGTTATGTTAACATAAATTTTGGTGGATCCAGCCAGAACAATTGAGTGATTTTTTCTACCATCACTCAGCAACATGTGTTTATACCAGGATGTAATGCTGGAATGTAATGGTGGGAGTGATCCAAGGCTGATGTTTGGTTGAGCTCTATCAGGGATATGATAAGGAGGTGAAGGATTGAAGAGAGGAGAGGACAGTGGAGAGTTCAACTGATTCACAAGGAGTCAAGAAGGGAGAAGTGTGATGAGTTTAGGGAAGATGGACTGAGAGAGAATTGGGGGGGGGTCATCATCTCATCCATCCCAAGAAAATTTTCCAAAATATTTTAGCTGAATACAACAAATATTTTTTAAATCAGAGGTTATTTCACGAGTCTGAATAGAACTTTCAGAGAATGCCTACATCTCCAACAAGACAAGTGAAGTCAATGAGCAAATTTGTTAAGTACCTACTGTGTGCCAAGCACTGTGATAAATACTCTTCCTCATTTAATTCTTCCTCTCCTTTTTTTTAAGAACAACATATGAGTTTTAGTGGGGATATAGTAGAAAATGCCACATTACAGGGAACTGGGATGGTAAAGCAAATGAGGCCTATTAGGACCAGAGATAATGTTTTAAGCAGGAGGATGCTATTAGCCCTGTGTAGCAGGAGAGCCTTGTGTTAACTTTGAGTCCCTGCCACAAGAAATGAAAATAGCACACAGAGCACATCCTACTTCTGCATTTGTTTCTACTTGAAGGCTTAACAAGCTCTTAAAATAAATAAAACCACAACTTCTGGTCTTTCATTACTTTATGATAGCACAGCCTGACAAGCAAAGTCTTTTCTTTGCTACTGCCCCGGATGATTTCTTTGCTACAGCTTAAAGGAAGGGCTCCCTTACATGAGTTTGTCCATAACAGACTTTGAATATTTGAACTGTGACTTTTTCACTTTTACAGTGCTCTTTGTGATTCAGGACATAGGTTTTGCATGAAAGACGTATAAGAAAGAAAGGAGATGCAGTCTGACCATGTTTGTTAGTCAAATATGAATGCAAATATTCAACACATTGGAAAATGTGAAGTTTAGTGAAAAGGAGAACAAAACTATATTTACTCTGACTGTGGAGTATTTCATGCTCTTGGGTTGAAAATTAGTATAAAATTGGTGTAGCCGGAGGGAATATTTGGAGATATTGAAAGTACGATAAATATATTTAGTTTTATTTCTTAATAGGAGACACTGTGTCCAAGAGAGACAAATGAGATAATACTTCTTTCATTTTAATTTTACAAAAGTCTGATCATTATATGTTTGACCTCTAGAACATGTCATATCATAATATATCAGAGATTACATGCACACAAAAAGAACATGAAATTGACAATATGAATTTAGATTTTCTTCTTAGCACTTGCATAACACATGCTAAAGTTGATGACCATATACTTCCCTGTCCTCTCCACCACCCCAGTAACCCTGGAATTGCCCCAGCTACTTCATATGAAATCTTTAAGTCTTGTGAAAAGTAGACCGCCTATATTATTGAACACTGAAACTGAATAGAAAGAATCATGGCTTCCGAACCCTAATATTGCTTACCTCTTCCTGACAAAGAAGCCCTTTTCTTGGTTAGGCAAGGGTATTAGGATTAGTATGTACTGTCTTCTTCTCTTCTTGACTTAGGTGGGCTCTACCATAATGTCAGAGTAAAGTCAGGCATTCAGAGGGTGGTGAGGCAAGGAGAGCACTGTGAAATCTCATGATACTGGTCTATCTGGTCAGCAGCAGAGAGCAAGAGACAACAGTGTATTTGTAGGAAAGCTAGAGCTGTCCTTTTTTCATTAAGTGTATTTATAAACATACTGAACATGAAGCATTTTTCCTTTCTTCACAGTGATGGATGATTATGTCTATGAAATGTTTTCATGTATTTGGCGCCAGGGTAATCAAAATCAGTTGAAACTGTCGCACTGAAGGGAAGGGAAACAAGTAGGCGTGGGGGACTGCATGTGCTCTTTCCCCCGTGAGATCCAAGGGTAGTAGCTGGCAGAATTGTGCCCTTCACAGAGGAACATGCTATTCAAGCTGGTAATTGTTCCCAGTCCTACTTGTGGCTTCTGTCCATGGAAGGATGCAGCCCTGCATAACTTTAAAAGCAATCGACTCTGCTCTGAAAACAAGGAGAGCTTGGGAGCCAGCATATGCGTGACTCTATTTAGGCTGAAAAAGAACTGGTCCCAAAAAACCTTTGTGAATGAAATTTTAATGCTTTCATGTCTGCCCTGGCCCACATTCTGGGTCAGTCCTTGTAACTTCAAACATCCTGTTTAAACTGGTGTTTTCCACTACGTACAGACAAAAATATTTTCTATTACAAGCTCCTAATGATTGTACAAAGACAAGCAATGAGGATTAAGTCAGGAAGAGAAGTTGACATGCCTGTGGGAAAAATATAGAAAGCAGACATCCAGATCCTTCTTTTGATGGCTTTCCTTGGGTAACAACAGATCTTGGTCTTTTGTCTTGCAAATATTATATTAAGTTCAAGTTAAAAAAAAAGGCAAGCAGTAAGTACCTTTAGATATTCCAAACCATTATCTAGCTTTGGTCATTGTTTTTCATAACTTCTGCTTTTGAAGAGAGGGACATTTTTGAAGAGAGGTTCTATCGTGATGTATGTTTGTCCTTTGTTGCCAAAGAAGACCATGCCATCAGAGAAATGATGATATGACTTGCACTTGATTTTGTTTTGAGTGAGGGTGGGCTGTGCAGGTCACCAGCCTCACTTCTCCTCCAGAGCCATCTGAATCCAGTGACCAGATATTCATCAGGATAACTGGAGATGGCCCAGGATGAGGCAATTGGAGTTAAGTGACTTGCCCAAGGTCACATAGCTAGTGAGTGTCAAGTGTCTGAGGTGAAATTTGAACTCAGGTCCTCTTGACTCCTGCACTGGTGCTCTATCCACTGCACCACCTACCTGCCTGGTTCTATCATGGTAGGAACTTACAGAAAGCTGAGACAATTTCTAAGCATCTTGGCATATGATTTCATCAATCCAGAGATGTCTAGGTGAGTAATCATCAACTCTTCTTAAACTTAGAGCCTTAGAGTGTCCTGGGAAATGGAGAGATTAGGTGATTTTCCCAAAGTTACAATGACCAGCCTTTGTCAGAGGTGGGAATTTCACGCTGATTTCAAGGATGGCATTCTCTCCACTATGCAATGCTATTTTTCAAGCATCATATAATTAAATTATAATATATTCTTATTCATCAAAATGGAGTATCCTGAATTGTGTCATTTTTATCTTCAACTAAATAACCAGGCTATTATACCTTCCACTCCATTGACTTTTGACCTTGGAGTGAATCATTTGTGTTCCCGTGTGATCTACCTGGTTAGATACATACCACATGATGAAGAATTAATTTAATCCAGGCAGAAGTGGTGCCTTCCTCTTCTTCCAATTTTTAGTCAAGCCAAGATTTCTGAAAAGTAATTTATTGCCAAGTATATTTTAAAAAGTATAGCTCCTGTTCTCTATTTTCACCACCTTCTTTATAGACATGTCCATAACACTCATTCTCCAGGTAGAATTGGTAACAGTCCTCACTGTTGGATGGGACCTAAGAATGAAAGTTCTAACTATACAGAAATGTCCTTTACGAAACCTCAAGCAAGTAGCCAGACTTCTAGAAAGAGGGAATCCACTACTTGCCAATGCAACCCATTATAATTTTGAATGGCTAAAAACTGTTTCCTTATATTGAGTTGTTAGTCTATTATGACTATTTGTGATAAATTCATGAAAATTCTTAGCAATTAATACTTCCTTTTCTAGGTTTCCTTAGATTGTGCTTTGAATAAAATGTTTTAGAGTCTGTCAGAAATTGATGTCAAACTCATTGGTCTACTGGTTTTTTTTTAAATTTAACCACTAATTATGGTAGGTTATTTTTTATTTTTATTTTTTTTTGTATTTTGACATCTAGACTATTTCTCACTTTTCCCCACTCCAAACTTTTTGATCTTGAAAATTCAAATTAATTGAGAGCATCTCAATATCATCATTATATCCCAAGGTTTCAACGCCTTGATAATTTTTCCTAAAACCTGTACCTATAGTTTCAAGTTCTTCCATCAGTCTCCTTGGCAAACCCCATCAGAAATGCAGGTTAACTTAGAAATTCGTGCATTCTTGGGCCTGCTGGGTTGGGGAAAGGACCCTCCTTACTGACTCTCAGGAGTTTAAAGAGTCACCCTTATACCTTGTGGTCAATGTGGAGGAAAGAAAGCTATTTTGCCTATCTGGGCCTTTTCTATGCACATTTAGTTTCAGTTTAGCAGACAATTAAAAGGCCTCTCTTTATCACACAGTATTTGGGCAGGAAATATTAGAGGAAGGCCCCCTCCATTACAGTCCATCACTCACGTCAAGCAGTCTCACCAAACTTTTCATGTAATTAGCAGCAAAGAGAGCCCCCTTGGGCATACTCATAGGACTCCTTATTTGGTATTTCTCCTGATACAGAAAAAATCTGTGTACTACTTATATAAAATGTGTATATACGCATAAAATATAAAAACATATAGATAGTGGGAAGCATGGATTGTTGTCTTTAGAGTCTTGCTTACCCTTATCCAAGGGAGACTGTTATTCTTGCTTTGAGAAAAACAGGGGAAAACACCGTAAGGCTGGGTACCCTATTCTCCTTTGAGAAATGGCAGAGGACTTGACCAGATATATCTCTATATCTCTTGACAAATTCATCCCTCACAAAGTTGTACACCAGGCCAGGATTATCTCCACCAATTTAGAAGCCATGCTTAAACAAAAAGCATACAAAATGCTTATCTTTGAAATATAACCATTAAGGAACATGTATAAAAGATACCACCAAGGAAACGTACAGTAGGAATAGAAGGGGTAGTCACCTGATGAGGATAATAATTGATAGGTGAATAGCCAAAGTATTCTATTGTCACCCTAAAAATATAAAGAGAAAGTGGTGAAAATATATAAACAAGAGTTATGGAAGATGAACAAAGATAAAGAGTTGTTACTTGAATTGTTGGGGTAAACTCCAGAACAATGAGATCTCAGATCTGTTAGAATATTTGATGATTTATAATTGTATGAATTAATACATTGTTATATTCTTGAAACAATTGTGTGAGGTGTGTACTGGAGGTGTAATTATAGTTATTGGTCAGAAGGTGAAACTGATGCTCAAAAAGTTAAGTGACATGCCCATGGTCCTACTCTGAGTGTCTAAAAAGGGATTTGAAACCTAGATCTTTCTTGATTCCGTATCCAGTGTTCCTGCCACTACCCCATACTATCTCTCAAAAGTCAATTTCCTGGCCTGAAATTAGCATAGACTATTGATCTCCATAATTTATTTTTTTTAAATCCAGGTTCTTCAATGAATTTCCTGTGCATTCATGTAAATATGTTCAGAAAACTTCTTTTTTTTCTTCCTTATTGGAAATGCTTCTGTTTGTTTCTTCAAATTTCCATTTGAGAGACTTTTACATCCCTTTAGTTGACATCCCCATATGGAATTCTTTCTCTGAAATCCCCTTTTCTAAAAAACAGATTGTGTGTCAAACTATTTCTAGTTTCCCTCTTTTTTACCTTAAATTATTAGAGGAAGTGATTATTTCTCCCAAAGGATCTCATTTTTTTCTAGCAACAACCACTTCTTCCTTTGTTGACTAGAATCATCTCCAGATGAATGGTTTGCCTCATCACCTTTTGAAGAATGAAATTATTTGCCTCCCCAAACCTCATCCCCTTTTTTCCTCTCAATCTCATTCCTCCCCTATAACTCATTTTTTCTTATTTAAATGTGTCTCTTTTCTCTCATTTTTTATTTCGAAAGCCAAAAATTTATTAGCTACTCAGGTTGAGGGAGAAAAAAAAAAAAGAACTCGGTAGATACCTAGATAATTAAAATCTCAACACTATTATGTCATACCTCTGTTTGAGCCTTGTAATATCATCTCTTCGCTCAATTGTTCATGTGTTTCTTCCTGTCTAGAAGATGTGTAGAATATTCTAATAACCACACTTCCTTTTTGTTCTCCTCCAATGATTTTTGTCCAAAAATTCTTTGCCATATTCCTCCCCATCCTCCTCTCTCTAGCCTGGGCTCCTAAATTTATTCATGTCTCTTTTCTATCCAATGATACCATACTTCTTTTTATCTATTGTAGTTTTTTTTTTTAAGAACACAATTCCTTCCAGAACATATACTTCAGTGATATTTAGGAGGCCAATTTTATTTTCTACATTAGAATCACTAATTGATCTCATCTATTACCTATATTTAATGCATTTTATATAGGTATCTGAGACTATGGATTTTATTACTCTCTTTTCTTGGAATTTGTCTCCTGTGATTAAATGAGTTTTTTGTCTTGTTCATCTTCCTATATTATAACTCCTGTTTTCTCTAGTATCTAGGATTATGGACAAATATAATTTTTCCTCATTTCCTTCTATTAAAGTTTAAAGCCCTTTTAACAGGTTTCTAAGACTCAAGATAGATATATTTTTCACCAACCTTCATTAGGTGTGTGCCATCCCTAGTCAATTCTATCATTCTCAGATTTCTAATTCAGGACCCAGAAATCTCAGTCCTTCTCAGACACGATCTTCTTAACCAGCTCTTCACTTTCCAAATCTGTCTTTCACTTCTGAAGCTCTTGCCTATTATTGGAAAATGTTTCTTGTTTTTTGAAGTTCCTTAATGTATTTCCTGTAGAACTTTATAATTCATAGATATCTTCTTTTTTCCTTCTTACAGTATTATTTGCCCCCATATGAGTCACCGGAAGTGTACAGTGATCATCAGGTTGGCCAAAACAGCAGATATGCTCAAGGGACCAGATCAGAGACCTGAAAGAGAGGACTGTACAATTAATGTCAAAATAGTTTAGTGATTTTACAGTTAGTGATTAAGGATTCCCATGCCATTTTAAATTTCTCTTTGAAAACATCAAATTGATGGAACAAAGAAGCAGGTAGATAGAACCTTCTAAAATCTGATAGAAGAGGTTGGAAGAGATGTTTTCATCTTTGATGCCAACTGCTGACATCAGGCTGACAGCTAAGTGCCATCATCAAAGTGTCAAAAACTACTATTATTTATCTTGTCTTACTCTGTCTCTTGCAGATGACTTTTCCCCTTGTGGATATGCTTGTAGATAAGAAGATATTTATTGCACAGCATATCCATATCCCCCTACATTGGTTGAGTTTCATAGTTATTTCCAAACTCTAAGTGTTTGTTGTTCCTTCTTCCCTTCATCTTCTGCATCACAGTCTTTCATCCTCAAACCAGCTGACAGAGATAAGGATCAATGTCCATTTTGTCAGGGTAAAAACCAAGAATATTAAGCTTCTGAAGAAATAGGAGACAGTGGTGATTTGTGTTAATGTTAGGAGGTTGGAGAATGGTAGAAAGTAAGAGAAGAGGAAAGGAAAAAAAACTTCCATTTTTTCAAAGTACGCTTCATTTCATCTGATCATCTAGAAAATGTAAAGGCCTTCTTGTCTTTTTTTTATGCTTTCTTCTAGAATGGAAACAAACCAACACTTTGTGCACATAGAAAATTACTTGGTCCTGGCCAAGAGGCAATGGTACATCATATGCAAGACCCTGACAATTTCCCCTTGCCTTCCACGCTTGCTGGATATGATCTCTTTGGTTCTTAGTCATCCTTATTGGAATCTCTTGTCAATTTCCTTAGCAGAATGACTATCTGATAAATCTATTTTCCTTACTTGGAGTTCTTAAGAGAGGCTTTATTTATTTATTTCAGCCTTCATGAAGGATCAGGATAGCTTTCTCAACTAGGCAATTAGGCAATTAGCAAAGTCTTGCCAAAGTCCCAATGCTGCTAAGTGTATTGACTTCAGAAGCTGTATCTAATTAACCGACACTTTATATATCTTCCCAGTTTTTCTCATAATTTTCAGAAGATTCTGTCTTCCAACATCTCTGGTGCTATTCTGAGTTTTTTCAAAACAGTTTCAAAAACACATAGTTCTTGTATAAAGGTTGATCCTAGAGACCTTTCCTTCAGTTCTTCAATTTCCTTCCAGGAGCATAAATTCCTATTTTCTTCACTTGGCATAATTTGAAATAATTTCATGGGAATGGGAAGTAATAATCACAAAGTCAACAAATGCAAAAAACCCCACAGTAGCTTGACAACTTAGAACGCAATAGTACATAAGGAAGTGTTAAATTTTATGACACAGATGATGAATATTAAAGGAAGGAATAAACAAATGAAGAGATCAAAGTTATGAAAGGCTTCATGGAGGACAACAGCACCCACCACGAACCATTCTTTGTAGTCTATTAAATGTTGGAATGTTGGTAAATCCTTGACTATAACAACCTGTAAAGCATATCATTACTCACATGCCTACTAGGACTCTTGGTTCATGTTATACTAATGATTATTCTTCAAGACACATAGGTGAAAATGATTCAAAGTAGGAAAGATTTATGTAAGGTGATTTATATATCAAATCATTCCAAAGCACCATCAAATATTTGCCTGTTAGTCTAAAGGACAAGTTACCAAAGAGGAGGATCTAACAGATTGAATGAGGGAGTGGTAATAACTTGCCAGCCTTCTGAAACTCTGCTAAGTGTCCTGGAATCATGAGAATTTATCTGACCAAGAGATAGAAGCTGTTCAAACTGGTTGAATGATATTACAGAATGTTCCTAATAGCAGTCTGGGGGTATTTTTGGCCCTATGCTGAAATCATTTCTTTGAATGAAAGACTGCTACATACACATTCATCAGTCTTTAGCTAAGAAAATCAATGGCTAGGTCCAGTGGTACTGGTGGCACTTAAGAAATAAGCCTTCAAGCAATGGAATATGAAAGTTAAGACAGATTACAGATATTTAACAGATATCAGGACTATCCCTACATTCTTTTCAAAGACTTGTAAGTAATGAAATAATACAAATGATCATAGTTAGATGGTTGATAAGCATCATTTGCTTGAAAAAAGTCTGGCAAAGAGCAAGTTTTTAAGAAAAAGTTGGCATATTGGCAATTCTGAGAGCATCAGTTGGGTGTGATAACCAATGAATGCATAACAGAAACTCTAGTTGTTTAGAATAGAAACTCCAACTCTAAATAATCTCATTATTTAGTTTAAATTATTTAGGTGCACAATTTCATAAACTGAGCAAAATGTATTCTACTAATTACATATAAGTTCATAGCAAGGAGGGAAGGGTTTTTTTTAAGCAAAACAAAAACCTATTTCCTTTTCCTTCCTTCCTTCCTTCCTTCCTTCCTTCCTTCCTTCCTTCCTTCCTTCCTTCCTTCCTTCCTTCCTTCCTTCCTTCCTTCCTTCCTTCCTTTAATTGTCCCAGGAAAAACAGAGTTGAAGTACTTATATGTGATTATAATATAATATGACATTGCTCCTCTATCATTAAAACAAAATTATATTATTGGCAACATCATGAATGAGTGGGAGTAAGAAGGTAAATCTTTGCTCTTTGCATTTCTTTGAGAAGGGATCTTTGAGTAATGGTTTTGGGAGGAGACTGATTTCAAGTGGTGACAAGTGACTCTTCCATTTCTCAGGATTAGAATCTCTTGGAACATCAATAGTGAGAAAAGAAAATCTTCCTTCTAATGACATCTGATGGCAACACCCTAAATGTTCTGTATTGGTATGCTTAACATTTGAGGTCAGTATAATAAGCAATCAGATTGACTGAGAACACACAGCAATCAAGTACCCATCCCTGGTTGAAATAATTCATAACTTCAGCCTTGACAGACAAAGACATACAGGTAACCCAAGTCTTACATAAATGCTTGAGATACCTTTTCTCTCTAGAAAAGTGTCATGTTAGATTTGTCATGAAAATAGATAATTCAATATACACACTTTTTAAGTCTTTTTAGCTAATACTTTTGCCTTATGAACATAGCCATTCAGCTTATTTTAAGATACACATTTTTGATCAATTTTATTGCTCGAATTCTCCATTTTGAAGTCTCACTGAAAGTGAGAGTAGAATTTATGTACCATATGTTTAAAGCAGGTAGAGAGGATACTGATAGATCAGTTTAGCTAGCAGATTCATTTCCTACATCTGTAAATTATATCTTTAAATGGTCTCCTCACCTATATTATTTGCCCTCTGGCTCCTGTCTTGTTCATTTCTCCTTTTTTATTTTATTGCTTTACTTTTCCACTTAGTTACACGAATACATCATCCTTCTCTTATAAATACATCTTCTCTGTTGCGTAGACAGCTACATGAAGCAGTAAACAGAGTTCTGGTACTAGAATCAGGAAGATCTCAGTACAAATCTAGCTTTGGACACTGATTAATTGTATGACTCTGGGCAAATCACTTAACTGCTGCATGCTTCACTTTCTTCAACCGTAAAATAAGAATACTAATAGCATGTATCTTCCAGAGGTTTTGTGAGGATCAAACGAGATAACATTTGTAAAGTGTTTAGTGTGGTGCCTGGCATATAGTAGGCACTTAAAAATATTTGTTTTTTTTTCTTCATCCTTCATCAATTATTATCCCATCATCCTTACTATTGAATGTCTAATTCCTCTTTATCCACACCGAATCACAGAGTTGTTGGGGATTTCTGACACCATCTAAACTCAGAAGGATCTGTGCAGGAATCCCGATGATAATATCTCCTACCAGCGATCAATAAGCTTTTGCTTAAGGCCCTCTTGTAATGACAAACCCATTATCACAGTAGCCAATTTCACCTTGGAATAACTGATTATTAAGAAGTTTACTGAGTTACTGACTCCTATAATACTTAGCTATTGATCTATTTCTAGTTCCATCCTCTGTGATCAAGCAAATGAAAGCCCTTTAAAGAGTTGAAGACAGTTATTAGCCCCGTCCCCAGTCTTCTCTTCTCTAGATTAAATATCCTCAGGTCCTTCAATCAATCTTTTTTTATGCCACTGTTCCAAGTTCCCTTTCCAATCCTATTTTCCTTCCTGGGGATGAACTCAAAACTGTCACTATTTATTCCAAGACATGACCCCGAAATGAATTCATGTCAATCAAATGTTTATTGAGTTCTTACTATGTCCTCATCACTTTCCTTATCTGCCTAGAATCAGCCTCTTCCTGATGATGTCATATTGTGGCCTAATGCAGTAAAAATAAAGGTATTATCTTTGTCCTTGTATAATAACATTTTATTCAAGAAAGAGTTGAGTAGAAAAATATTGTTGAAAGCCTTCCCACTTAGGCAGGGGATTGCATCATTAGGAAAATGAGTGATGATAAATTTGTAATGTTCTACATAATTTTCAAGAATATAAGAAGTATTCCCCAATTGATAAATTATCAAAGGATATGAGCAAGGAGTTTTCAGATGAAGAAATTAAAACTACCTATAGTCATATGAAAAAATGATCTAAATCACTACTGATTAAAGAAATGCAAATCAAAATAGCCCTGAGGTACCACATCATACCTATCAGATTGCCTAACATGACAAAACAGGAAAATGATAAATGTTGGAGAAGATGTGGGAAAATTGGAACATAATACATTGTTGATGAAGTTGTGAACTGATCCAGCCACTCTGGATAGCAATTTGGATATATGCCCAAGGGACTATAAAGTCTTGTTTACATACCCTTTGACCCAGCAATACCATTGTGTCCCAAAGAGATAACAAAAATTATTAATTATAATAATAATATATATTACATATATATACATATATATATGTGTGTATATATATATATATATATATATATATATATATATATACACATATATATAGGATCCACATGTCAAAAATTATTTATAGCAGCTCTTTTTTGTGGTGGCCAAGAATTGGAAATTGAGGGGATGTCCATCATTTGAGGAATGGCTAAAGCAGTTACAGCATATGAATGTAATGAAATATTATTGTTCCATAAGAAAGGATGAGCGGACAGACTTCAGAAAATCCTGGAAAGATGATATGAACTGATAGTGAGTGAAGTGAATGGAATCAGGAGAACATTTTGTACAGTAAACAACAACATTGTACAATGATTAACTTTGAGAGACTTATCTCTGCTCATCAATGCAAGGATCTAAGACAACTCCAAAAGACTTATGTTGGAAAATGTTGTCCACCATCCACAAAAAAGAGCTATGAAGACTAAAAACAGATAGAAGTGTACTATTTGTTCTCTCTCTTTTTTGGTTTTTGTTTCTTTTTCTTAGGGCTTCTCTCATTGGTTCTAATACTTTACAACATGACTAATGTGAACATATGTTTAAAATGAATGTACGTGTAGAGCCTGTGCCAGATTGCATGTTGTCTTATGGAAGTGAAAGATTAAAACTAAAAATAATAAATTTTAACAAGAATATAGGAAGTAACAGGAGAAGCACTAAAGGAACTTTGAATCGACAGGGAAATGACAATGAGAAGAAAGGCATTTACTTCTCCATCTTGTGGAAATGTTATTCCGTTACCATGAAATATCAGTGCCTAGGAACTTATGCCATGGTAAAGGACATGCACTATTGAGATAAACTAGTCTGTAAAGATGAGAATTAGACAGCAAATGTTGATAGGGTAACATAGAAAGGGTGGTAGCAAATTTTGTCTTTGCATTTCTTAGACAAGAAAATGCTACTTTACGCACTAGACTAATGACAATATTGTGCATCAACAGATAGACAGGAGCTGTAACATTTTATCTCATAAGAGAAATATCTAATGAGTTTATTAGAATCTTAAGATGAGTTAGATAAATTCCTAATTTTTTCAAATCTTAAGTATCTGGAGCACTGAGAATTGCCAAGGGACTCAAAGCAGCAATGTGTCAGAAATGGGACTTGAACATGGGACAGCTAGGTGGCACTATAACGCATTAAGTGCTAGGCCAGGAGTCAGGAAGACTCATCTTCCTGAGTTCAAATCTGACCTCAGACACTTACTAACTCTGTGATCCTGAGTAAATCACTTAATTCTGTTTGCCTCAATTTCCTCATTTGTGAAATGAGCTGGAGCAGGAAATGGCAAACCACTACAGCATTTTTTTCCAAGAAAATTCCAAATAGGGTCATGGAGTGTCAGGTACAACTAGAATGATTCAACAACAACAAAATAAAAATAACCCTGAGTTACCACTTCATATCTATCAGAAATGACAAATGCTGGAGGATATATAAGAAATCAGGTACACTAACGAACTGTTGGTGGAGTTGTGAACTGGCCCAACCATTCTGGAGGATAAATTGGAACTATGCCCAAAGGGCTGTAAAATGATAGCCCTTGACCCAGAAATACCACCACTAAGTCTATATCCCAAAGAGATCAAAAGGAAAAGAAAAAAGATCTAAATGTACAAAAATATTTACAGCAGTTCTTTTTGTGGTGGCAAAGAATTGAAAATTGAGGGGATGCCTTTCAACTGGGGAATAGTTAAACAAGTTTTGGTATATAATTGTAATGGAATACCATTTTGCTACAAGAAATGATGAGGGGGAGTTGGTTTTGGAAAAACCTGGGAAGACCTATTTGAACTGATGCAAAGTTGAGTGAGCAGAACCAGGAGATTATTGTATCCTTAAGAGCAATATTGTAATGATCAACTGTGAAAGATTTAGCCACTCTGATCAGCATAGTGATCCAAGATAATACCAAGGGACTCATGATGGAAAATGCTATCCACCTCCAGCAAGAGAACTGCTGAGCTCTAAGTGCGAATTGAAGCATAATTTTCTTTATTTTTCTTGCTTTCTTCTGACAGGACTAGTATGGAAATATGCTTTGCATTATTTCACATGTATATTATATTAATATCATTTTGATTTCACACTGATTTCAAATTATTTGCTTTCTCAATGAGTGGTAAAAAGTTGGAGGGAAGGAAGGAATTTGGAACTCATTTCTTTTTTAAATGTTAAAAATAAATCAACAATAAAATTTACAAACTCATTCTTGGAAAATCTCCTGAATCTCTCCTGTCCTAGTTTCTCATGTAGGATGGTATCCTCTCTGTTTTCCTCTTAACATTATCATCATGATCATCACCAATAGTTAGGTTTTATTTAATCCTGATGATTTAAAAAGTGATTTAAAGTATTTTCTTCTTTTATCCTTATATCAGTCCTTGGAGGTAGGTGTTATTATTGTCTCCATTTTACTGATTAGGAAATTAAAGCAGTCAGGTTAAATGATTTGCTCAGGGTCACATGACTAGTAAGTGTCTGAGGCTGAATTTGAAATCAGGTCTTCTGACTCCAGATCCCATGTGCTACCTACTGCCTCACCTACCTGCTGCCTTCAAATCTACTCTCCCTAATCAAGGATGCATGACACTTTATGCTTATCTTTACCTTCTAATATCATGAACTTTATAATACACTGGTTATTTGCCCTCAAATATGCAATTATTTCCACATAAAGAGCCAGTTTGCTGGTTTGTGAGAATCAGATCTAAAATAGAAATTTTACTTGTTGGTTCCTCTACTTTTTGAAGGATGTCAAAAAAGATTTGTCACTGTGACAAATCAATAAGTTGCGTGTATGTGTGTGTGAGTGTGTGTGTGTGTGTGTGTGTATGTGAAATAGAGAGAGGCAGAGAGAGAAAGAGAGAGACAGAGAGAATGGAGAAAAAGACAGAGAGAGTTGGAATAGACACCTTTTTGATTTAAAAATTTCATTAATTTATTATGCCTCTGTACTAGACTTGTTATCTATTTCACTGACCAAACTTCTAGTTCCTATTGCATCTTCTGATGAAAAAATCACTTATTTCTCTCTCCATTCATCTTCATCCAAGTATTTCCCTCCACATTTCCTCTGAGTTCTGCAGTTCCTCATATATATATATATATATATATATATATATATGTGTGTGTGTGTGTGTGTGTGTGTTTTATATGTATTACTTATACATACATATACTTATATCTTCTGTAAGTATGCATTATATTTTGCATCTTGAAGTACAATGCTTCACCACTCCCTGTCTTTTTATCTATTCTATTTGTTTAGAATAGTGTTATACCCCTTCAGATTCGTATTTCAGTCCCAGATTTCATCATACCAAGTTTCAATTGTATTCCTGTTTAAAATTTCCTCACTTGCTTTTGACCTAAGTTTCAGACATTTACATATGGGTATCCAAGATCATTGATGGTACTTGTAACTGTTTTCTTGCTTGAGTGTATCAATAACTATGCTTTCTTCATTGTAACTATTTTAGTTTATCTAGCTTAGTGAATATGTATGTACATGTTCTCCCTTTTCCATTCCTGTTTTTAAGTCTTTTCCATTAGATTTGTAATAAATATAGCAATGCATTCTTATCATCTTTTATTAGATTTAATTCCATTCCTATTCAAAGATCTGTCATCCTAGAGTCAAGATGGCAGAACATGGTAGGAACTTACCTGAACTCTTCCAAATGCCCCTCCAAACAACTTTAAAATAATGTCTCAAAAGGAATTCTGGAGCAGCAGATACAACAAAGGATGGGATGAAACAATTTTCCAGCCCAAAACAACTTAGAAAGTCAACAGAAAAGGTCTTACTGAGATGAGAGTGGAGTGCAGTCTAGTGCAGGTGGCCCAGGCAAGCCAGAAGCAGGCTATGCTCCAGCAAGGCAGCAGCAGGGTACCAAACCCTAAATAATCCAGTGAAGACCTTGAAGGCAAATAAATCAATAGGGGCAACTTCTGGAGCTCTCAGCTGACAGATATTAAGAGAGATGGAGAACTGGTCAGAAGGACATTGTATTTTGTTGGCAATGGGTAGAGGAATCTGTTGTATGGCCCAAATGAGAATCTGGGTCACAGACACATGTCATAGTCCTAAGTTGGGGAGGAGCACTAGCACACTAGAGTATGTGGCTTCAGGGGAGCCAAGATCCTGGCCACAGGTCAAAGGCAGAAAAGAGTATTTGTGGTCACTCCTAGACCAGAGCACAGGCCAGGAAAAGAGTTGCCATACCTCTCTTAAATCATACCATCTTAGAAAAACTGAAAATTTATAGGTTCCTATAATTAGATATGAAAACAGCAGCAAGAAAAACCAGAAATTTAGGACAGTGTCACATACACCCGAGAAGTTGAGCCCAACTTTGACATTAAATTAAAAGCCAAGAAATAGTCTGGAAAAATGAGCCAAAAAACCAAACCAAAATAAAAAGAACTGACTAGAGACAGTTACCATAGGAACAAGGAAGATTAAAACATAGTCAGAAGAGAACAACAGTACCAAAAAGGTTATATGCAAACTCTTGAAGGAAAATGTGAATTAATGTCAGGCTAGATAAGAATTCCTGGAAGAGCTAAAAAAAATTAAAAGTAGAAGTAGAAGAAAAATTAGGAAAAGAAATAAATGATGCAAGAAAATCATGGGGAAAAGTCATCAGCTTGGTAAAGGAAACACAAAAAAAATGAAAAGAAGATGAATAAAAATGCACTGAAGAAAACAATTCCTTAAAAAGTAGAATTGACGAAATGGAAAAGGAAGTACAGAAGTTCTTTGAAGATAATAATTCCTTAAAAATTAGAATTTGGCAAGTAGAAGCTAATGACTTCATGAGACATCAAGAAATAAAACAAAAAAAGAAGAAAAAATATAGAAGAAAATTTAAATAACTCATTGGAATAACAACTTCCCTGGAAAATAGATTGAGGGAAGATAATTTAAGAATTATTTGAAAGTCATGATAAAAAGAGTCTAGATATCATATTTTAAGAAATTATCAAGGAAAACTGTCCTAATATCCTAGAACCAGAGTGTAAAATAGAAACTGACAAAATCCATCTGTCACTTCATGAAAAAGATACCAAAATGAAAAAAAGAAATCAAGGAATGTCATGGACAAATTCAAGATCTTTTAGGTCAAGGAGAAAATACTGTAAGGAACAAGGAAGAAATAATTTAAATATCATGTAGTGACAGAATTGCATGGGATTAAGTAGCTTCTACATTAGAGGATGAAAGGGCTTGAAATATGATATTCTGGAAAGCAAAGGAGCTAGGATTATTTTTTTTTATTTAACTTTTAACATTTATTTTCACAACATTTTGGGTTACAAATTTTCTCCCCTTTTATCCCCTCCCCCGCCCCAAACCCAAGCATTCTAATTGCCCCTGTGACCAATCTGCTCTCTCTTCTATCCTTCCTCTCTGCCCTTGTCTCCGTCTTCTCTTTTGTCCTGTAGGGCCAGATAGCTATCTTGACCCCTTAACCTGTATTTCTTATTTCCCAGTGGTAAGAACATTACATTTGATCCTAACACTTTGAGTTCCAACTTCTTTAGCTCCCTCCATCCCCACCCCTTCCCTTTGGAAGGCAAGCAATTCAATATAGGCCAAATCTGTGTAGTTTTGCAAAAGATTTCCATACTAGTTGTGTTGTATAGGACTAATTATATTTCCCTCCATCCTATCCTGACCCCCATTACTTCTATTCTCTTATGATCCTTTCCCTCCCCATGAGTGTTGATCTCGGATTGCATTCTCCTCCCCATGCCCTCCCCTCCATCCTCCCCCCCACCCTGCTTGTGCCCCTGTCCCCCACTCTCCTGTATTATGAGATAGGTTTACCTATCAAAATGAGTGTGCATTTTATTCTTTCCTTTAGTAGAATGTGATGAGAGTAGACCTCATGTTTTTCTCTTGCCTTCCCTCTTTATCCCTCCACTAATAAGTCTTTTGCTTGCCTCTTTTATGAGAGATAATTTGCCCCATTCAACTTCTCCCTTTCTCCTCCCAATATTTCTCTCTCACTGCTTGATTTCATTTTTTTTTTAAGATATGATCCCATCCTCTTCAATTCACTCTGTGCACTCTGTCTCTATGTATGTGTGCGTGTGTGCATGTGTGTGTGTGTGTACTCCCACCCAGTACCCAGATACTGAAATGTTTTAAGAGTTACAAATATTGTCTTTCCATGTAGGAATGTAAAGAGTTCAACTTTAGTAAGTCCCTTATGACTTCTCTTTGCTGTTCACCTTTTCATGGTTCTCTTCATTCTTGTGTTAGAAAGTCAAATTTTCTTTTCAGCTCTGGTCTTTTCATCAAGAAAATTTGAAAATCCTCTATTTCATTGAAAGACCATTTTTTCTCCTGAAGTATTATACTCAGTTTTGCTGGGTAGGTGATTCTTGGTTTTAGTCCTAGTTCTTTTGACTTCTGGAATATCCTATTCCATTCCCTTAGATCCCTTAATGTAGAGGGTGCTAGATCTTGTGTTATCCTGATTGTATTTCCACAATACTTGAATTGTTTCTTTCTAGCTGCTTGCAATATTTTCTCCTTGACCAGGGAACTCTGGAATTTGGCCACAATGTTCCTAGGAGTTTCCCTTTTTGGATCTCTTTCAGGCGGTGTTCTGTGGATTCCTTGAATATTTATTTTGCCTTCTGGTTCTAGAATCTCAGGGCAGTTTTCCTTGATAATTTCATGGAAGATGATGTCTAGGCTCTTCTCTTGATCATGGTTTTCAGGTAGTCCCAGAATTTTTACATTGTCTCTCCTGATTCTATTTTCCAGGTCAGTTGCTTTTCCAATAAGATATTTCACATTATCTTCCATTTTTTGAATCTTCACGCTATGCTCTGTAATATCTGTCTTTCTCATAAAGTCCTTAGCGTCCATCTGTACCATTCCAGTTTTGAAAGATCTATTTTCTTCAGTGAGCTTTTGAATCTCCTTTTCCATTTGGCTAATTCTGCTTTTGAAAGCATTCTTCTCCTCATTGGCCTTTTGAACCTCTTTTGCCAATTGAGTTAGGCTAGTTTTCAAGGTGTTAATTTCTTCAACATTTTTTTGGTTCTCCTTTAGCAGGGAGCTGATCTGCCTTTCATGCTTCTCTTTCATCCCTCTCATTTCTCTTCCCAGTTTTTCCTCCACCTCTCCAACTTGACTTTCAAAATTCTTTTTGAGTTCTTCCATGGCCTGAGCCCACTGGGTGGGCTGGGACACAGAATCCTTGATTTCTGTGTCTTTGCCTGATGGTAAGCATTGTTCTTCCTCATCAGAAAGGAAGGGAGGAGGTGTCTTTTCTCCGAGAAAGTACCCTTCAATAGTTTTATTTCTTTTCCCTTTTCTGGGCATTCTTCCCAGCCAGTGGCTTGACCTCTGAATATTCTCCTCATACCCACCTCGCCTCCTGGTCCTCCCAGCCAGCATTTGGGGACTGAGATTCAAATGCTGCTTCCCGCCTTAGGGCTTTTGGAGGGGGCAGGGCTGCTATTCAGTGTGAGAATTAAGTTCAGATGGTCAGGTTGGGGCAGGGCCGCCTCTCAGGCACAGTTCCCTCAGGGGGTTTATGCACAGACCTTCCACAATGGATCCAGGCTCCCGCCCCCTTGGGGAGCCCCTGTCTGCAGCTGCCTCTCAGCTTCTATCTCCCAGGGGGGCCCGAATCATGGGGGCACCCCACTCCCCTCTCGACCCGCCGCCGCTGGAGATCCCGTCCCTAAAGCCTGCTTGGATCTGTACCTCTCGGAGCCGTGGCCCCCGCAGGTCCGGGCTGGGCTCTGCGTCTGCAGCGGGACGGACCTTTTGCGAGAGGTTTGCAGGTCCCTCTGTGGGTGGAGGGACCCGCGTGGCCGCTGGAGATCCCGTCTCCGTAGCCTGCTCAGATCTTTTCCTCATGGTGTCGCGGCCACTGCAGGGCTGCACTCAGCTCCCAGTCCCGGCGCCCAGTCCACAGTGCGAAGGACCCCCCGCGAGAGGTTTGCAGGTCTCTCCAGAACAGAAATCTCCCTTGCTCCAATATTCCATGGCGTCTGGGTGCAGAATTCACCGTGGGTTGGTCCCCTCTAGCCGTTCTGTGGTTTGTGGGTTTGGAGCTATGTGTATGTGCGTCTTTCTACTCCGCCATCTTGGCTCTCGGAGCTAGGATTATAACCAAGAATCACCCACCCAGCAAAACTGAGCCCAAACTTCCACAGGAAAAATGGATATTCAGTGAAATACAGGACTTTTAAGCATTTCCAATGAAAAGACCACAGCTGAAAAAAATTTGATTTTCAAATATAAGATTCAAGAGAAGTATCAAAAGGTAAATGGGAGAGAGAAAACATAAGAGATTCAGTAAGGTTAAACTTTTTACATTTCCACTTGGGAAGATAATATTTGTAACTTCTAAAGACTTTCTCATTTTTAGGGCAGTTAGAAGAAGTGTACATCAGGGCATTGGTGTGACTTGAGTATGATGGGATAATTATCTTTAAAATATTAAGGAGTGGGAAGGAGGGATGTGCTGAGAGAAAAGGGAAAAGAGAGATAGACTGTGTTAAATTATCTCACACAAAAAAGGCATGAAGAAGACATTACAGTGGAGGGGAAGATGGAAGATGGTGGGCAATTCTTGAGCATTCCTCATCAAAATTGGCTCAAAGAGGGAATAATACACACTCAATTGGGTATAAAAATCTATCTTACCCTATAGAAAAGTAGAAGGTGAGGGAGATAAAAGAAGACAGGGACTAATAGATTAGGGGGTGGATTGGACGAAGTGGTGGTTATAAGTAAAACACATTTTCAGGAATGATGGGGTAAAAAGTGAGGGGGGAGAGAGAGAGAGACAGAAAGAAAGAGAGAGAGAGAGAGAGAGAGAGAGAGAGAGAGAAAGAGAGAGAGACAGACAGACAGAGAGAGAAGAGAGAGAAATGGAAATGGAAAATATGTTGATTACGGTTGAGGGAAAGAGACACATACAGAATTAAAGTAAGTAGATAGAGCAGAATCTATTGTCCATCAGCTGAAGTTAAAAATAAAATTAAAAAACACCAGAGGCATCAATCATGATATCAGACAAAGTGAAAACAAAAGTAAATCTAATTAAAAGAGATGAGCAAGGACCCTACATTTTGCTAAAAGTTTCCAGAGACAATGAAGTAATGTCAGTACCCAACATATATGCATCAATTAGTATAGCAACCACATTATTAAAGGAAAAAATAAATGATTTACAAGAGGAAATAGTAAAACTACACTAGTGGGGAGACTTAACTTTTCCATCTCAGAACTAGATAAATTGAACCAAAAAATAAATAAGCAAGAAGACAAATAGAATTTTAGAAAAGCAAGGTATAGATTCATGAGGCTAGAAATGAATGTACATTTTTCTCAATGGAACCTGGCATCTGCACAAAAATTGACCATGTATTAGGATACAAATTAATAATTAACTGGAAACTAAATAATCTAATCCTAAAGAATGAATGAATCAAAGAAAAATCATAGAAACAATCATTAAAGAAAGTGACAACAATTGACAACAATGAGGCAACATACCAAAATTTGTGTGATGCAATCAGAGTAGTACTTAGAGGAAAATTATATCTCTAAATATATACACTAATAAAACAAAGAGCAGATCAATGAATTGGGCATCCAACTAAAAAAATTCACAACTAGGAAAAGAACAAATAAAAAATCCATGATTAAATACCCAATTGTAAATTCTGAAAACCAATGAAGAGATAATTAAATTGAAAGTAAGAAAACCAACAAACTAATAAATGGATTGGAACTGGTATCATGAGAAAATACATAAAAAAAAGGAAAAGATGGAAAGAAAAAGAAAGGAAGGAGGAAAAAAAGGAAAGAAAAGAAAGGAAAGGGAAGGAAGGGAAAGGAAAGAAAGAAATCTTGCCAGTAAGCCCCAAGTTAACTGGGCATCTTCTGGCCATCCAAATTTACCTACCTTTGGATAGGAGAAGGAAGGGAAGGGAGAGAGAAACAGGAGTGGAGGAGCAAAGTTACCAGCTAGTTGGGTCCCCATTCAGTCAGCTGGGTCTACTCACAGATTGTTGTGTTCATCCTATGTTGTTGTAGAAGACCATGCCATCAGAGAAATAATGACATGACTTGCACTTGACTTTGTTTTGAGTGAGGGAAGGCTGTGCAAGGTCACCAGTCTCACTTTCTCCTCTGGAGTCATCTGGATTCAGTGATCAGATATTCATCAGGATGACTGGATATGGTCCAGGATGCAATGGGAGACATTGGTCCCTTTAGACCAAGACCTATTCAGGCACTCACTTAGGGTGGGGTAATGCCCATCCAGTGAATAGACCTGTTTAAGAAGTAGTCAGGGGATTGCCCATAATACAATCAATATAAATCATATGATTATCTCAAAAGATGCAGAAAAAGCCTTTGACAAAATACAATATGTATTCCTATTGAAAACACTAAAGAACATAGGAACAAGTGGATCTTTCCTTAAAATGACAAGTAATATCTACCTAAGTCATCATCAAACATTACCTATAATGGAGATAAGCTAGAAGCCTTCCCAATAAAATCAGGGGTGAAGCAAGGAGACCCATTATCACCACTATTATTCACTGTTGTACTAGTAATGCTAGCTACAGCAATATAAGAAGAAGAATAAATTGAAGGTATTAGAATAGGCAATGAGGAAACAAAGATGTCACTCTTTGCAGATGATATGATGGTATATTACCTAGAGAAGCAATTAAAAAACTGGTTGAAAGAATTAACAATTTCAGCAAAGTTTCAGGATACAAAATATACTTACATAAATCATCATCCTTTCTGTATATTATCAACAAAGTCCAGCAACAAGGGATAGAAAGAGAAATTCAATTTAAATAACTGTAGACAATGTGAAATACTTGGGAGTTCACCTGGCATACTAAAGCCAGAAGCTATATGAACACAATTACAAAATGCTTTTCACACAAAGTCATATCTAAACAACTAGAAAAATATTAATTGCTCATGGGTAGGCTGAGCCAATATAATAAAAATGAAAATTCTACTTAAATTTTTCAGTGCCATACCAATCAAACTACCAAAAATTTATTTTATAGGGCTAGAAACATAATGACAAAATTCCTCTGGAACAACAAAAGGGCATGAATATCAAATGAATTAATGAAAAAAGAAGTAAAGGAAGATAGTCTAGTTATACTAAATCTCAGGCTGTATTATAAATGGTAATCATCCAAAAAAGTCTGGTACTGGCTAAGAAATAAAGTGGTAGATCAGTGGAATAGATTAGGTACACAATACACAATAGTAAATAACTATAATAATCTAAAGTCTGATAAGCCCAAAGATTCAAACTTTTGGGATAAGAAGTCATTATTTGACAAAAACTGCTGGAAAAGCTGGAAAACAATTCAGCAAATCTAGATATAGACCAACATCTCACACTGTATACCAAGATAAGGTCAAAAGAGGTACATAGTTTATACATAAAGGATGATAGCATAAGCCAATTAGGAGAGCATGAAATAGTTTACCTGTAAGATCTATGAATAAGGGAAGAATTTATAACCAAACAAGAGATAACATTAAGAGATGTAAAATGGTTAATTTGGATCCTATTAAATTTACAAAAAGTTTTTGCACAAACAAAACCAGTTGCAGACAAGATTATGAGGAAAGCAGAAATCTGGGTAATTTTTTTTGTAGCAATTATCTTTGATGAAGTCTGCATTTCTCAAATATATAGAAAAATGAATGGAATTTACAAGAATAAAAGTTTTTCCCAAATTGATAAATGGTCAAAGGATATGAGCAGGCAATTTTCAGATGAAATCAAAGCTACCCATAGTCATGTGAAAAAAATACTTTAAATCGCTACTGATTAGAGAAATGCAAATAAAAACAACTCTAAGGTACCACCTCACACCCATCAGATTGAGTAATATGACAGAAAAGGAAAATGATAAATGTTGGAGGAAATGTGAGAAAATTGAGACACTAATGCACTGTTGATGGAGTTGTGCACTTACTGGTCCAACCATTCTGGTGAGCACTTTGGAATCATGCCCAAACAGTGATAAAACTGCATACCCTTTGATTAAGCAATACCAGTTTTAGGTATATAGCCTAAAGTGATCAAAATAAAATGGAAATAACCTATGTGTACAGAAATGTTTACAGACTTGGAATTTGAGGGGATAGCCATCAACTGGGGAATGGTTGAACAAGTTATGGTATGTGATTGCAATGAAATGTGTATGTTAGTTCTTCGTTGCCAAAGAAGACCATGCCATCAGAGAAATGATGACATGACTTGCACTTGACTTTGTTTTGAGTGAGTGAGGGCTGTGCACGTCACCAGCCTCATTTCTGCTCCAGAGCCATTTGAATTCAGTGACTAGATATTCATCAGGATGACTGGAGATGACCCAAGATGAGGCAATTGAGGTTAAGTGATTTGCCAAAGGTCACAGAGCTAGTGAGTGTCAAGTGTTGGTGAGATTTGAACTCAGGTCCTCCTGACTCCTGCACTGGTGCTGTATTCACTGCACCACCTACCTGCCCCTTGTAATGAAGTACTATCGTGTTATAAGAAATGATGAGCAGAATTCTTTCATAAAAATACCTGGGAAGACTTACATGAATTGATGCTGAGTGAAGTGAGCAGAGCCAATCAGGAGAACATTGTACACAGATAAAACAATACTGTACGGTGATCAACTGTGAATGACACTTAGCTGTTTTAAGCAACACAGTGATCCAAGACAACCAAAAGACTTATGATAAAAAATGCTATCCACCTCCAAAGAATTATGGAGTCTGAATGCAGATTGAAGAGTGATATTTTCCATTTTATATTTTTCTGTGTTTTCTTTTGAAGTATCACTAATATGAAAAATGTTCTGCATGATTGAACATGTATAATCTATATCAAATTACTTACCAACTCAAGGAGGGGAATATGAAGGAGAGAGGGAGAGAATTTGGAACTAAAAAAAATAACATTAATTTTTCTACATGTATTTGGTAGAAAAAATAAAGTTATTAAAAAAAGAAAAAAACAATCTATCATCCCTTCTTAGCCAATTGTGAATGTAACTCCTGTACCAAAGCCCATTGATATGGGGCTCTCTCCATACTGGTGCAGATCATTGCCCTGTCATGCATGGGAGGGAGGGTGGAGATGGAGAGTTGAAATTCACTTTCAATCTTTTCTGTATTCTCTTTACATTGCTGGGTTACTTAAGATCCTGCAGTGTCTTTGGGCACTTTTGGTTTCCATCTTTGAGAAAGATGGATGACGCCAATCCCACTTATGACTGATGAAGGGAAAACATCAGAGAAACTGACAGTCTCTATCATGTTCTTAGTACCAGCTTGCTAAACCAGAAACTTTCAGGAACTTGTCCTTGGATGATATCTAGGATGGTTGGTTCCTGATGGAAGAACTTTACACTGTATTGGCTTGGCATATATTCTCTTATGTATATATTCTCTGATTTACATTTTGTTATGATTTGGATAAATGTGTTTATTTGCTATTTACTGTGAGTGTCCACTGTGGACCTGTTATTTGGTGGGGAGTAAAACCTTGGATGTAAGGCTTGGAGTCATCCTGTCCCCCCAGTAATAAAACAGCAATCAGAAGTTAGCTTGAACCTGATTTTTTCTGTTAGGCTAACAAGATAAGGAGCAGAGAGATGTAACTCCAGCCTATTAGTTCCTCTTTCTAAAGAGAGCTGCAAAGCTGAACATCTAGGTCCAGCCTCCTGCTTCCCCTCCTGGTAGAAATCAGTCTCCCTTTGATGTGGGAAGAAAAGGCTAGAGATATCTGTTCTGCCTTCCTTGGAGCAACCCCAATACACCCCCCATGCTACATGCAGGGCATGACACTCAGTACACTTAGGCGACCTCACTACACTTGGGGCCTCATCACATGCATATTTCAAATCCATTTTTTTCTTCTGCCTAACTTGTCTTCAATAGGTAGACTTGAGATGAAAACAACCTGTATTCCTATGATTTTTCGTTGAGTTTGTTGCCTAAATTTTCATCATTTCTCGAGAAACTTTATTGACTTCTTCTAGCAATATCATTTGTGCCCACTTGAACCACCAGCATTAGGTAGAAGTTATGCATTTTGGTAAGTCTTGGCAAGGACTCTATTGTGTTGTCATCCACTACCTGGGAAGATGACTTATCTCTATATTGTTGTTATTAGGTCAACAAATAGCTCTCTCGGTACATCTGGGCCAGTAATCACTAAGCACTGCTACTTTTTGATTCACCATCTTACTCTTATTGGATGATTTTTTTTCATCTAACAGGTTATGTGGGTTTATTGGATTATTTTGTGGAAGACAAGTTGCTACTTCTTCTCAGAGATTCCGCTTCTTTAGGGAGACGTCAAACTTGTTTTTGACTTCAGTATACATTCATCTTTTTTCTTCTTTTCTTCCAATCTTCAACTTCCTGATAAGGATGAAGTTTCCCTTCCAACCCTTCAAATTCATTTTCCTTCTATTGAAGCCCTGCTAGGTGACTAGTCTAACTATGTCCCTTAGTCAAGTCTGGGCTCATTTTCTTTAACTGTAAAAGGAGGGGCATGGAATACTTCCACCACTTCCAAGTACTAATATTCCACAATTCTAAGCAATTTGCATGTATGCACACTGTGTTTCAAAAACAAACATAAGCTTCTCTCATCACTTATTAAGAAGTAAGAATTTGTCTCAGGAGAATACAAACTAGCTACCAGGCTTTTTTCTTTAACTGGAACACTGGGGGTAGGACTTGGATTGAATCATAAAATTCTTTAGCAAATGAATATTGTCCAGTTCAGAAAAAAAGTGGTTATTAAAAATATCCACAAAAAATTTCCATCTTGTGAATCACTCAGACATTGAAAGGGAATGGAATAGAAGCAGACAAGGATGTCACTGGTGAAATTCTTAGTAGTTTGTTTTTTTGGTCCTAGACCTGTGATTTCATCAGGATATGTACGGAGAGAATTCAGGGAGGGTGGACTACTGATGTGGTAACTCCCTGTCTGGAGCACTAAGAGGTTCAATGGTTTGGCATGGTTACATAGTTAGTATGTGGCAAATGCTGAACTTGAACCCAGGTCTTCCTGACTGTGACATTCTTCCATATTATATTGCTTCTCGTAAATGCCTTCTATTCTGAGAGTGTTCCAATACCCCTTCTCCTTCTCTCACAGTTCATTGACGAGATAAAATTGGTTTGGATTATATTTTGAAATAAAATATTTATTTAACCATTCTAAAAAAAAGTGTACAGGAAAAATTACGGGTGAGTTTTCCCAAATTTGATGTCATTTTGTATTAGATTACTCTTGTAATGCCAGAACATAGTGCTCATATGAACCTAAAGTGGAAGGAATTTTCAAATCATGCCAAGCCCATTCTCCATAAGGTGAAAAAACCCACGACTGAGGTGTCTTTGAAAGTGAATGAAATTCCAGCTCTCTCTTGGAAGGAAGATGAGGTGAACTCAGTCCTATTTGGGGTTTGCTGAACATCCTGAATGACACTTACCAAGTGTTCGGAATAAATTCCAAAGCACAATTTGCCAACTGCTTTTTCCGTCACTCAAAACATGTACTTGGTGTTGAATTCAATCCATATGTTTCTCTTTCACTTACACTTAAGACACCAAGATTTTGCTTAACAATACCTATATAATGTGATATGAATTTTTCAAGAGGTTTTATTTTATATATTTTGTAAATTGAAAAGAAAAGTCATATTTTGCCAAGGGAAAGTTAGGTGCTAAAAATCTGACACAAAATCTCATTTTTCTCATTACTTTCAGTCCTAAGGGATATAGTGCAGTGCAATATGAAAAATCCTGAATCCATATTTTGGGTCAAACTTGACTCAAGATAGCTCATTGGTTCAACCTTGTGACAAAATGAAATGCAACACTAGTAGACCACCTACCACTCCCATTGACCCCTATTAAAGATCTGGCTGCAAAGGGAAGTCATTCTATTTTGTCAAGTATATATAATTCCCTATATTATGCACTTAAAACAAGACAAAAGGATAGTCCCTTTGCAGGACCTCTAATTAATTGGCTTTGCAAAAGTAAGTCTTTTCAGAGATTCATAAACCATTGAACTCTAAGGCTAAGAGAACCAGCTTTTCTAGAACTGTTAGCAGCAACCATGGAATGGTGACCCTGGTGGTATCTTTATTCTCCCTGTCAGCCTCTTTGGTCTCATTGGACCTGATCAACCATTATTTCAATAACTCATCAGATTGTTGTTGAAATTTTTACAATTTCCTAACTTTTTTGGTGATGAAAGCTGATTCATTCCCAAATTCCTCTTTTCCCTCATGGGTCAAATCACCTCCTTCTCTGTGGTAATTAGTGTAAGTCAAGCATCTCTTACCACCTGATCCAGTTCACAGTTTTCACCCTTATTTCCACTGCCATTTGCTTTCCCTTATAGGACTTATTCCATTGGGGTTCAACATATTTTCCAGCAAGGTCACTGGTTCATAGATCATATTTTATGCCCTTTGTATAAAGGGCATAGTGGGTTCCCACTTCTGTCAATATGAACTCTTACACCTGTCATGAGTGCCCTTGTGCCTTTCCCTAAAACCAAGAAAATATTCACTTCTCTGCAATTGTTAGATGTTCTGGGATAGTTAGTTTGTTTTCATTTTCCATTAACTGGAGATCCAGCTTTTCTAGGACCGTTAGCAACAACCATGGAATGTTTACCCTGGTGGTATAAAGAATAAAGATTCTTCGCATCAGTCTCCTCATATTTCATTGAATAAAGGTAGGTCCCCCCGCTTCATGTCCCATTAATAAGACTCCCTCTATGTGGCCAGAAGAAAGGTTGCAATAGGTTGCTGGCTCCTGTATTGACCACCTAATCACCTGAGGTTCACTTTTATTTGCATCACTTTTCATTGATTTCAACAGGTAAGACACTTTCAATTTCATTCCTGTTAGTTGTATCAAATACTTTGGACCTGGTCTGACTCAGACTGGCCTGGTAAAGACTTGGGATTGAGCAAAGTGAGACACTCATAGATCATCTAACATTTCCCAGAAATAAATATAGTTCATAAAAGTATGGAAAGGCTTGTAGTCAAGATGATCAGAATTAAAATCTGGAGTCAGACACTGACTAACTTTGTGACCCAGGGCAAGTCACTCAACCTCTGCCCTTATCAGTGCCCTCAGATGTAAAATGTGAATAGTAATTACACTTACCTCTCAAGATTCTTGTGAGGATCAAATAGAATAACATTTGTGAAGTGCTTAGAACAATGTCTTGGACATAGTAGGCACTCAACACATGTGAATTCCTTCCTTCCTTCACCTCCATTTTTGCCATAGTGGCCTTCCTGGTCAGATGAGTACATCTAGTCACATGACGTCATGGAGTTTTTGAAGCCGGAAGAGTTCTAACTCCTTGTGTACTAGGCTTTAGAGTTTTAGTCTACCAGGGAGCTGTCTCAGTGGCGCAAGTCTTAGTCCCAAGGACCTTTGGAGGGAAAAACGTGCCTCACCTTTATGGAGCAGATCTTACTCCAGTTACAAGTGGGCATTCAGAATCCTGAATTTGAGTCTTGGTTCTTCTACTTTTTAGCTAGATACTCTTACATAAGGCATTTGAGCCTCATTTTTCTCATTTATAAAAATTGGAATAGTATATTATTATATAATACAATATATTGGAATGATAATTGCACTATTTTTCCTCTGTACCTAAGGACTATTCTATCAAATTATAGCTTGAACTTTCTAAGTATGTTGTCACCCCCATTTGAATGCGAGCTCCTTGAGAACTGGAGTAGTCTTGTTTTTCTCTTCGCATCCCCAGGTACTAGCACAGTGCTTTGCATATAGTAAGTGGTAGATACATCCTTTATTCATTTAGATGATTGTTCTGAGAAAAATGTTTTGTAAACTACAAAGCATTAAATAAATATGTATTTGTGTATTATTGTTATGACTATGTTTTTTTATTATCTAATTCGGATTGATTTCCTCCTAATAGCTGACTGAGATCTTACCTGACTGAGAGGTTTTATTTGGAACTTATAACATTATTCCTATGGAAAACTGTGTTCTGGGTTTACCATCCTATTCCCAAATTCTCACTTTCAGTTATGGTCCCCTAGAGAAACCCCAGGAATAAGATAATGGATTTGCACTCATGAAACAATAGTTTACACGTTACCACAGATGTGTTTTCCTTGAAAGCCATCCAGGGGACACAATTAGTTCAAGTAAAAAACATTCAAAAAATTGTTTAGTAAGCAGAATAGCTACAAAACAGCTCTAAAATGAGCCCTTAACCTGACTCATATTCTTTTACAAATACATGTGATGCTGGTGGGAAAAGGAGACTTGTGTGGTGTGGAGAGAGTGTCCACTAACATAGAGGTAATTACATAAGTAACACATGTGCCCAAGGCAACCCACACCTCTGGCACTGTAAGGCCCCCAGTCTCTTCTCTAGTAGACAAATAACCCCTTTGTGTTTCCTAGTTTCCACCATCAGCAGCTTCAGAGTCAGTGAAACCTTGACCTGGATCACTACTCTTATCCTTCAAATGCAACTGAAGCTTGTAACATACAGGAGGAAGGAGTCTCAGTTCTAAGTACTAACATTCATTCCCCTCACTATGCATTGTTTTTACATATATCCTGGATTGATTTATTTGTGAAATTTAAGCTCCATAATGATGGTGACTATCTCACTTTTATGCTTGTATACTTAGTATCTAGCACAATGCATACACTATATAATAGATACTTGACAATGTCTAGTGACTAATAAACTGATATAATATGAAGTAGAAAGTGATAAGGTCCAAGGAAAGACTCATATAATTTATCCTATTAATCAACTTTTCAAAATTGGCTGGTAAAATCTGGAGAATGGAAAGTGTTACTCTGGAGGAAATAAGTAAAAGATGAGAAAAGGGACTTGAGCAAAGAAAAAAAAGAAAATTATGGTAAGAGAGGTTGAATTGGGACTAGAGACCATAATCTCACTTGACCAAACCACAAATGAAATGATAAAGAGAGTGATGATGGTGTCTCGTTTGTCTTGGCTTATTTTTGTCCCTTTCAGCAGTGAATACAAAATCTCAACAGTAAATTTCTTAAACTATTATGTTGATATGACCCATTGATTTCAACTGATTCTCCTATTTCATGGAACCACAACTTATTCTAGCCTTGCTTCATGCCTCTCTTTTGTTTCTGAGAAATTGCTTGCATAGTTTCCTTGGAAACAAACAATTTATATTTCTTGTGGGATCTGGGGAGGTGGAGGATAGTTTTCAAGAACACTATACTCTGAAATCCAGTGGAATAAAGATTTCACATTGAAAACTTTCCACTCTCTTATTTCCCTCAATTGGGTGACTACAGGGTTGGCTTTGACTCACTCTGTTCATCTGTATTCCTAACTTTTCCATATCTTTTCAGTACTTCTATAGATATATAACCATTTACCCTCTCTTTTTTTCGGTCTGCATACATAGTAATAATAAATCATATTTCAACAGCAACTTTTCCAGGTAGACAGGACAAGTATTATAATCCCTGTTTTACAGAGAGGTGAAGAGGCTATCTTTTATCAAACATCTCTTAAGAAGGTGAAATCAACATTTGAACCTAACATTGGATTTGCAGGAATTTGAACTCCATTCCTGATCTCTTCCTTTTCTGTTTCCTCTTCCCATTCCCTATATTGCCCTTCTCTCCCCTCACTCTTTCCTATTAAGCACTTACTGTGTGCCAAGTGCCTTATTAAGCATTGGAGATGCAGATCCAAGTCCCTGCCTTTATGATTCTTAAATTCTTATACAGGAAGACAACACGCAAAAAAAGAGCTTAAAAGGTGTTTGTGTGTGGGGAAGGAGTTCCCAGTTTTTTCTGAAGATGGAGTTTTTGGAAAAAAAACTCCCCAGTGGGAGAAGGGGAAAGAGATAGAAGGAGAAGGGAACTGAGACAAAATGGTAAATGGTAGGGGATGAAGGACCACTAGTTTGGTCCTCTGATAAAAATGGAGAGAGAAGGGACCTAAAAGAAGTGGAATAAAAGTCAGAGTGGCAAGGTCTAGAGTTCTAATATCTGTGATGAAAGGAGATCATGTATATAGAACAGAAAAAAACCAACAAAAGCATCTACTTTGAGAATCTGTCATAACAAGTGCATTGAGAGTGGCTGAGTGCAGAAGCCATGGTGGATCACTAGGAAATTCAGACAGAAGCAGCAACTGAGGCAGAAGCTGGAGTCCGATACCAGTTATCTCACTTAGAATGGTAGTAACATCAGTATCCAGACCAACACAATGGTAAAATTAAACAGTAACTTTCCCTGGAGTTGGGCAGAGGATTGACCTAAACAGAGTCTGATATGAGTGATGAGGTTGAAAATATAAGTACACAAACCAACAGAAAATAGTGAACATAAATAAAAAAATACCAAGTGTTAAGGAAAATCCAGGAATAAACCTAGAATAATAGGGTAACTATGCAATAAAGTCAAATAGAGCTTCAAAAAAATTGCTTGACATCAAGGATTATAAATGTGCCTGGAAAAAATGAAACAATGGATTAAAAGCTGAATTTAAAATTCCAGAACAAAATTGGAAAGGAGAATAAATAGCTTAGAATAAAGGGTAGAAAAACTTTCCCTGGTCGTGGAGTCTCTGAAAACCAGAATACACCAAAAAGAACTAAATGATTCCATGATAGAACAAGAAATACTGAAACAAAGTGAATGATAATAATTAAAAAGCAACTATAAAGTATGTAATATTAAAAACAACTGACCTGAAAAGTAGATAGAAGAGAGATACATTGGATTCCTTGAAAATCATGACAAAATAACAACAATAACAAAACCTGATACTCTGTTTCAAAAAATTATTCAGAAATAAAAACCCAACCAGGTCATAAAGTGTTATGCAAATTGTCTGGGACAAAATATAACAATTGCCTTTATTTTCTTAAACAATTAATATTAAAACCTTTTTCATATTAAAAAAAACTTTCAGCATACAACATGTCCTTTTAGGACAATTATTTGTTTTTACATGATTTGGCAAATAGTTTTCAAAATTTTGACAAATATATTTTAATTCTTCATTATGAAACTACATATTATATTGTATATTAAGCACATTTTGCAAATTTATTTTTTCCATGAAAGCTGTTTAAATCAGGTGGTATTGCAGGTCATTGAAGCATGTTTATGTCTATCTCTTAGATAACTTTCTTAACCTTTCATGATATGTGGCATGGTGCAAAAAATCCTACTGCAAAATTCCATTTCCATTTGAGAATTTCTCTAATTCCAGAACAATTGGTGCAATTCTAGGTGTAGTGGGAAAAGATCCTCAAAATTTCGGGGGCAGGCTTATGAAGTTGCCCAGATCTTCTAGGCTATCCTGGAATTCTTGTGACAACAGTTTTGGTATATCCCTGAATTTAAAAAAAATGTTTAATCAGTAAAAATTACCCTTTTCCTCCCAATCTTCAGTACTCCAAGCTTTGTATTGTCTTGCTCCTGATAAACTTTTTAGATGTATATGAACTCATGATTAGAATGAGTCTTCCTCTAGTCTTTGAATTCTTCTTCCAATTTTAAGAAGCCTAAACCACTGGAGAATAATCCCTTTAGCTCTCATTCCCACTCTAATTTCTGTTTTCTAAGAATATAGTTTTTTCAGTTCTTGGCATTGCTTTTATTTTCTGTTGTTGTGAACTACATTTTCTTTTGCATTGCCATGTGATTGATTGTGTTCATCTTGGTCTTCAATTATTCTCTTAACATTTAACTTCTACACACCAAAAATTACTACAATATCTCTAATATTACTTGAAGTACACTATTTAAGTGCTACAGATTTTATTTGCTGCAAATATTAATTTCCTTGTAGTATTGTCCATTCTTTAAAATTCAGTTATGAACATGACAAAAGAGTACAATGAAATATACACATACGTATACATATGTAATATACATACGCACATGTATATATATGTTATATATATATAGTGACATTTAGCACTTTATTGAGAAAACTAAATAAAACTGAGGAAAATAGTCTAATCTGGTTTCATTTGATAAAGGTCTGCTGTTCTAAGGCCAACTAGTGTTACTCTATAGATCCTGTCCTCTGCCTTAGTCACACCATATCAATGGCTGTATTTCCCTTTCTTGGCTCTACATTTTAGGATCGAAATTTATAAACCATGGACCTATAGTAGAGGGTGACTGATATTTTAAACCATGCCATATTAGAATTGTTTGAAGAGACTGAGAGAAGCTCATCCTGGAAAAATTGCAGGGAATAAATGAAAAACTCATATAGAAGAATGCATGAGTAAAAAAAGCATTTATTATTTCATTTTCCTTTGTTTTTTGCTAGGTAGGCATAAGCAATTCAGATATAAAAATGAGACAATACCTAACCTGCAGATACTTGCATTCTAAAACTGGAGACAACACATACAGGGGATTGGTGGCTAGGGAAGGGAGTTTTGGTATTAGGAGTCATAAGAATAGAGTGTATCGTCTCAGGTCAATTTATTGTCACGCTCTTTTCTGAAATAATGATAGTATTTATCTGATTACTATTTGAACATTCTGATTCTGTTACATCCAGACCCAGTATGGGTGAATGGAACATCAGCTCTCATTGCAACCACTTCTAAGTCTTTCGCAGTTGATGATCACTACAATATTTTTTAAATTAATTAATTTATTTAAGTTTTCAATATTCATTACCACAAAATTTTGAGTTCCAAATTTTCTCCCCATTTCTTCCCTCCCCCCACCCCAAAATGCCAAACATTCTAATTACATCACCAATCTGCCCTCCCTTCTAATATCCCTCCCTTCCCTTATCCCCATCTTCTCTTTTGTCCTGTAGGGCAACATAAATTTCTATACCCCATTACCTGTATTTCTTATTTCCTAGTTGTATGCAAGAACAATATTCAACAGTTGTTCCTAAATTTTGAGTTCCAACTTCTCTTCCTCCCTCCCTCCCCACCCTTCCCCATTGGGAAGGCAAGCAATTCAATATAGGCCATATCTGTGTAGTTTTGCAAATGACTTCCGTAATAGTCGTGTTGTATAAGACTAACTATATTTCCCTCCATCCTATCCTGCCCCCCATTTCTTCTATTCTCCCTTTTGACCTTGTCCCTCCCCAAGAGTGTTGACTTCTAATTGCTCCATCTTCCCATTGCCCTCCCTTCCATCATCCCCCTCACCCTGCTTATCCCCTTCTCCCCCACTTTCCTGTATTGTAAGGTAGGTTTTCACACCAAAATGAATGTGCATTTTATTCCTTCCTTAAGTCGAATGTGATGAGAGTAAGCTTCATGTTTTCTCTCTCACCTCCCCACTTTTTCCCTCCACTGAAAAGTCTTTTAATTGCCTCTTTTATGAGAGATAATTCGCCCCATTCCATTTCTCCCTTTCTTCTCCCATTATATTCTTCTCTCACCAATTAATTTCATTTTTTAACATATGATCCCATCCTATCCAACTCACCCTGTGCTCTCTGTCTCTCTCTCTCTATGTGTGTGTGTATGTGTGTGTGTGTGTGTGTGTGTGTGTGTGTGTGTGTGTGTGTGTAATCCCACCAACTACCCAGATACTGAAAAAAAAGTTTCAAGAGTTACAAATATCGTCTTTTCATGTAGGAATGCAAACAGTTCAACTTTAGTAAGTCCCTTAGGATTTCTCTTTCCTGTTTACATTTTCATGCTTCTCTTGATTCTTGTGTTTTAAAGTCAAATTTTCTTTTCAGCTCTGGTCTTTTCATCAAGAATGTTTGAAAGTCCTCTATTTCATTGAACGACCATTTTTTCCCCTGAAGTATTATACAGTTTTGCTGGGTAGGTGATTCTTGGTTTTAGTCCTAGTTCCTTTAACTTCTGGAATATCATATTCCATACTCTTCAGTCCCTTAATGTAGAAGCTGCTAGATCTTGTGTTATCCTGATTGTATTTCCACAATACTCAAATTATTTCTTTCTAACTGCTTGATACATTTTCTCCTTGACCTTGGACTCTGGAATTTGGTTACAGTGTTCCTAGGAGTTTCTCTTTTTGGATCTCTTTTAGGGGGTGATCGGTGGATTTCTTGGATACTTATTTTGCCCTCTGGTTCTAGAATCTCAGGGCAGTTTTCCTTGATAATTTCATGAAAGATGATGTCTAGGCTCTTTTTTTGATCATGACTTTCAGGTAGTCCCATCATTTTAAAATTGTCTCTTTTGGATCTATTTTCCAGGTCAGTTGTTTTTCCAGTGAGATATTTCACATTTATCTTTCATTTTTTCATTCTTTTGGTTTTGTTTTGTGATTTCTTGGTTTCTCATAAAGTCATTAGCCTCTATCTGTTCCATTCTAATTTTGAAAGAACTATTTTCTTCAGTGAGCTTTTGAACCTCCTTTTCCATTTAGCTAATTTTGCTTTTCAAAGCATTCTTCTCCTCATTGGCTTTTTGAACCTCTTTTGCCAATTGAGTTAGCCTATTTTTAAAGGTATGATTTTCTTCAGCACTTTTTGAGGTCTCCTTTAGCAAGTTGTTCACCTGCTTTTCATGATTTTCTTGCATCTCTCTCATTTCTCTTCCCAATTTTTCCTCCACCTCTCTAACTTGATTTTCAAGATCCTTTTTGAGCTGTTTCATGGCCTGAGACCATTGAATATTTATTTTGAATGTTTGGGATACAGAAGTCTTGACTTTTATGTCTTTCCCTGATGGTAAGCATTGTTCTTCTTCATCTGAAAGGATAGGAGAAGATATCTGTTCACCAAGAAGGTAACCTTCTATAGTCTTATTTCCCCTCCTTTTTTGGCATTTTCCCAACCAGTTACTTGACTTTTGGGTCCTTTGTCAAGGGTAGGGTATACTTTGGGGGTCTGTAAGATCTCAGTTCCTCCAAGGTGGTACAATCAAGGGTGTACTCTGGTCTGGGAGCAACTAGAAATTTTTGTGCCCAGAATCTGAGTAATAGAGTTTCTTCTTCATGACCACCTTGCCTCCAGTTCTGCCAAGACAGCACTGAGGGCTGAGATTCAAATAAGTTGCAGAGGCAGGGCTGCCATTCAGTGTGAGATAAAGATCAGCTGCTCAAATCACTCAGGAGTTAGACGGGGGCAGGGCCTCTACACAGGGCTTAGGTAAGAATCAGCAGCTCAGTGCCCCCAGGGGTTTTATGATCCAACAATGGATGTGGGCTGCTGTAGGAGCTGTTGTGGAAGCTGCAGCCCAGTTGATGCTGCCTGAGGCCAGAGCTATGAGAAGGCCCTTCTCCCTTCTCAGCCAGCTGAAAAAACTGTCACTGACCTTTGGAGCATGTGGGTTGAGGGATCTGCAAACTGCTGCTACTGTGACTGGGGATTCCACCCCTGAGGCTTAGTCATGTCCTCCTCCCAGAGCCATGCCACATGCCCAAGGCTGGGCTGGGCTCCACTCCACGTCTGGTGCAACAGATGTTTCCCATCAGCTGTCCAAATCACCCTGGGCTGGAAATCTCCTCCACTTTGTTGTTCTGTGGCTTCTGCTGTTTTAGAATTTCTTGAGAGTCTTTCTTCACAGGTATTTTATGGGCTGTAGGGATAGAGCTAGTATATGTGCATCTCTCTACTCTGCAATCTTGGCTTCACCCCCCACTACAATATTTTTGTTACTGTGTACAAGGTTGTCCTGTTTGTGCTCAATTTACTTTGCTTCAGTTCATGTAAATCTATTCCATCACAATCATATATTGCAATTTATTTAGTCATTACCCAATTGATGGACATTCCCCTCAAATTTCAATTAATTGACACCACAAAAAGAACTATTACAAATATTTTTGAACAAATAGGTCCTCGTACTTTTTTTTATCTCTTCAGGATATAGAACTAGTAGTGGTATTGCTGGGTCAAAGGTTTGGTAATCATTCTGGGCATAGTTCCAAGTTGTTCTTCCAGAATGGTCAGATCAATTCACAACTCTACCAACAATGTATTAGTGTCCCAATTTTTCCCTGTGCACTTTGGCATTTATCATTTTTGAACTAATCTGATAAATGTGAAGTGGTATCTCAGAGTTGTTTTAATTTTCATTTCTTTAATCAATAGTGATTTAGAGCAGTTTTTTCTTTTTTAAAATTAATGTATTTGTTTCAGTTTTCAACAATCACTTCCATAAGCCTTAAATTTTCTCCCCCTCCTTTCTCTCCCCCTCCCTGAAATGGCATTCAATCTTATATGGGTTCTACACATGCATTCTTATTAAATATATTTTTACATTAGTCATGTTGCATAGAAGAATTAAAACAAATGGGAGAAACCATGAGAAAAACCAAACCAAACCAAAACATAACACAAAAGAAAATAGTCTGCTTTATTCTGCATTCCAATTCCATAGTTCTCTCTTTGGATGTGGATGGTATTTTGCCTCAAGAGCCCTATGAGAATGTTTTAGGTCCTTGCATTGCTGTGAGGGGTTGAGTCTATTAGAAACAGTCCTCAAACACTGTGGCTGTTGCTGTGTATACTGTTCTTCTGGTTCTGCTCATTTCACTCAACATCAGTTCACATAAGTCTTTCTTGACTTTTCTGAAGTCCTCCTGTTTGTCATTTCTTATAGCACAATAGTATTCCATTATATTCATATACCACAACTTGTCCAGCCATTCTCCAATTGATGAATGCTTCCTTGATTTCTAGTTCTTGGCCACTACAAAGAGAGCTACTATAAATATTTGTGTGTGTGTGGGACCTTTTCCCTTTTTTATGATCTCTTTGGGATACAGTCAATATTGTTAGGTCAAAGGGAATGCATATTTTTGTAGCCCTTTGGGCATAGTTCCAAATTGCTCTCCAGAATGGTTGGATCAGCTCACAGCTCCACCAACAATGAATTAGTGTTCCAATTCTCCCCCATCTTCTCCAACACTTGTCATCTTCCTGTGTTGTTCTTTTAGCTAATCTGAGAGGTGTGATATACCTCAGAGTTGTTTTGATTTGCATTTCTCTAATCAATAGTGATTTAGAGCATTTTTTCATGTGACTATACATAGTGTTGATTTTTTTCTTCTGAAAACTTGCCTGTTTATAACCTTCAACGATTTATCAATTGAGGAATAGCTCATATTTTTGCAAATTTGACTCAGTTACCTACACATTTGAGAAATGAGACCTTCAGCAGAAAAAATGCTGTAAAAATTTCCCTAGTTTCTATTTTTCTTTTTAATTTTGGCTGTAACAATTTTGTCTGTGACTATTTTTTAATTTCATGGAATCAAGATTAGGCATTTCACTTTCCACGATAAATTTCTCAATCTTTAATTTGGTCATAAATCCTTGCCTTATCCATGGACCTAACAGATAGTTTTTTTTTCCCATGCTTCCCTAATTTGCTTGTGAAATGTACCTTTATGTCCAAATCATGTACCCATTTTGATATTGTCTTAGTATACGGTGTGAGATGTTTGTCTTTGCTTAGTTTTTGCCAAACTGCAGAAACGTCCACTTCCACACTTTTCCACTTTTCTCAGCAATTTTTGTCAAATAATAAGTTCTTGCCCCCAAAACTTGAGTCTTTGGGCTTATCAAACATTAAATTACTATGTCCATTTACTACCATACATTCTGTACCTAATTCATTGCGCTGATCCACCACTCTTAATTGTTGTCTAGTACCACATTGTTTTCAGTATTATTGCTTTGTAATAAAGGACTTCCTTCCTTCATGTTTTCCCCATCAATTTCCTTCTGATTCTAAATTTTTTTTAAAGATGAGTTTTGTTATTTTTTTCTAGTTCCATCAATAAAAGTTACTTAGTATAATTGAAGTGACTGAATATGTAAATTAACTTAGGTACAATTGTCATTTTTATTACATTGGTTCAGTCTACCCACGATCAATTAGCATTTCTCCAATTGTTTAGATTTATATATATTTCTGTGAAAAATGTTGCTTAACTGTGTTCATATAGCTCATGAGTTTGTCTCTCCAGGTAGACTCCCAAGAGTCTGTACTTATTTTAAGTGGAATTTCCCTTTCTCTCTCTTCCTGCTGGGTTTATTGGTAATATACAGAAATGCTGATGCTTTTTGTGGTTTTATTTTATGTCCTGCAACTTTTGACTAATTTTTTACTTGACTCTCTCTAGTTCTCTAAATATGTTGTCATATCATCTGTATAGAGCGATGCTGGTATTTCTTTATCACCTATTTGTATTCCTCTAATTTCTTTTTCTTGCTGCATTGTTATAGCCTGAATTTATAGTACAATATTGAATACCAGCAGCGGTAATGAATATCTTTGCTAACACCTGATCTTATTAAGAAGTCTTTTAATTTATCCCCATTAAAGGTAATACTTGCTTTTGGTTTCAGATAGAAGTTACTCATAATTTTAGAAAAGGCTCCATTTATTCTTATGAAGGGATAGTTTTTTTTTAAAGCCTAAGAATACATGTATGAACTAGTTGTGTGACCCAGGGCAAGTCACTTAATTTCTTTCTCAGTTTCCTCAACTATAAAATGAAGATAATCACTTAACTCATGGGATTGTTATGAGTATCAAATAAGATAATATTTGTAAAAATGATCAACATAGTGCCTGACATATAGCAAACATTTTCTTTCTCTTTCCTTCACCTGCACCATATAATTATAAGTAGATGACATAATTCAGCATTCATTTAGTGCTAAAAGCCCTAAAATTTAGGCAAAGAAAGCAATTTTAATATCATAAACAATATAAGGTTAATAACAAACATCAGAAATATTTGTCATGGAGAAATATTAGAATCTTCTCCAATAGTGAAGAAAGGAAAGAAAGATGCCTTCTCTCACCATAATTATATGATAGTTCTAAAAAATGCTGCCATTAAGAATGAGACAAAAGAAAGCAATTAAAGGCACAAATATCAGCAACAAGGAGATCATAGTACCCACAGATAATCAGTAATGAAGAACCTAATTGAGACAATATCTTCTTTAACATGGTAAGATAAAAAATAAAACTTTAAAAATCATATCAGCATTTCTTTCCATAATGCAATAAAAAATAGCAAGAGGAATTAATAGAGAGAGACATCCTAACAAAATAATATGAAAATATATAATCTATCTGGCAGTCAATCTACAAAAACATAATAAAGACATATACTTGTTTTTTGTTCATTCATAAGAATAAATACATATGAAGAACAGAGAATCATAGATAGACTTGAGTGAACTGATGCAGAGAAATAAACACAGCTAACAAAACACTGTATTAATGGCTACAAAAATGAATGTAAATAAATAGAACAATTAACTAAAACTGAATATTTTGTGACTGTAATGGCAAAACTTGTCTCTGGAGAAGAGATGAGGTAAGGTACTTCTCTCTTTTTCTTCAAGATGTCAGAAACAATCAATTTGCAGTGTGACATACTCTCTTAGATGTCCTGAGACTTAAAAAGGTTTTTTAAAACTTTTGTTGTTGTTGTAAGTGAATATTTACTGCAGGCAGTGGGAAAAGAAATGTTTAGAAATGACTACTTAAAATGAAAGACATCTACACTAAAAGAATTAAAATACTACACAAATATGAGCTCTTACTGGACAAAGACTAATGCAGTTTCTTCTAATAATTTACATTATTTCAGAAAAGTAACTGGCATTTTATGGTAAACTAAGAATAAGACCCTGTCCATTGAGTTTTTTAAAGGGAAGTCTTAAGCTGTAGTTTATCCGCAGTTCTAAAAATTCATTAAGCAGTTAACCTAAAATAAAATGAAACTAGGAAGTCATTTTTAGATTTCTTAATAGCTATTATTTATTTAATTATTTACTATTATCATACAAATTTTATTATAATTTTAAATATTTTCTAGAGATATGTATAAAGTAAGCATTGACTTTGGTAGAATTTTGAACTCAAAATTTTAAAATGAGTGTTAATTTTAGAGAGTTCATTTATTACATTCAATTTTCCCCCTAAAATAAGATTATTAAAATATTCTATTTCTTCTTCTAGTAATATGGACAGTTTATATTTTTGCAAATATCCACTTATGTCATTTAGATTGTCCATTTTACAGACATGTAATTAGGCAAAATAGATTCCAGTAATTGCTTTAATTTCATCTTCATTGGTGGTGCATTCACCATTTTCATTTATGACACGTATAGTTCTATTTCCTTCTTTTTTTTAAATCAAATTAACCAATTTTAATTTTTTCACAAAACCAGCTCCTAGTTTTATGTATTATATATATATGTATATGTGTATGTATATACACATATATATATGTACATATATATATATAAATTTTCAATTCTATTTATCTCTCCTTTGATTTTCAGAATTTCCATTTTGGTGTTTCATTGGTGATTTTTAATTTGTTATTTTTCTAGATTTTTTTAAAGTTGCACACTCAATTTATTTACTTGTTTTTTCTCTTTTTTATTAATGTAAGCATTTAGAGATGTAAAATTTTCCCCAAAATTTTAGCTGTTTTAGCTGCATTCCCCCAAATTTTAGGATGTTGTCTAACTGTTGTCATTCACTTTAATGACATTATGGGTTGTTTCTAAGATTTGTTTTGTGCCCTACTCATTCTTTAAGAGTATATTATTTAGTTCCCAATTAATTTTTAATATACATTTCCATTGCTCTTCACAGAAGGCAAATTTTATTGCATTATGATCTGAAAAGGATGAACTTAATATTTGTGCCTCCCTATGTTTAATTATGAGGTTTTTATGTTCTGATACATGATTAAATTTTGTGAAGGTGCATGTACAACTGAAAAAAAGTATACTCCTTTATATTCCCATTCATTTTCCTCTAGAAGTCTATTATATTTATGTTTCCTAAAATCCTTTCCATCTCCTTAACTTCTTTTAAAATATATTTTATGATTAAATTTATCTGACTATGAATGCGAAAAGTTAAGGTCCCTCAGTATAATTTTGCTATTTTTTTGTGCAATTCATTTCATTTTTCCTTTAAGAATTTGGCTTCCTTGCCATTTGTTTTATATATGTTTAATAACGGTATTACATCACTTTCTGACACCTTTTATCAAGCTGTCAGGTTCCTTCTTATCTGTTTTAATTAGATCTATTTTTGGTTTTACTTTGTTTGAGATCATGATTGCTACCCCTGCTCTTTTTACTTCAGCTGAATCATAATAAATTTCTTTCTGCTCCCTTACTTTAACTCTATGTGTACCTCTCCTTTTCAAGTGTGTTTCTTATAAATATATTTTTGGATTATAGTTTCTAATTCATTCTGCCATCTGCTTCTCTTTCATGAGTGTATTCACCCTATCCACATTGACAGATATGGTTTCTAACTGCATTTTCCTCCATCCTATTTTCTTCTGTTCATCTTTCTTTTCTTTTTATCTTATCCTTTCTTAAAAGTATGGTTTGATTCTGACCACTGCCTACCTTTATCCACCCTCCCTCCCCTCATTTCCTCTTTCTTTTATCCCTCTTTCCTCCTAATTCTTTGTTGGGTAAGATAAAGTTCTATACCTAATTATGTGTATACCTTTTTTTCCTCTCCCAATTAACCAATTAAGATGAGAATGAGAGTTAAGCATTGCCTTTCACCTCCCTCATATTATTCCCTCCATTTTAAAAACTCTTCCTTATGTGCTTTTTTAATGTTCTTTTCCCTTCTCCCAGGGCATCCTTCTTTCTCACCCAGCCATTTTTTTCATCATCCTAATATAATCAATTCACTCCCACAACCTCTCTATTTTTAAAATTCCTTGAATTGAGCTAGTAATGATAAAGTTCTTAGAAGCTGCATGTGCTGTCTTCACAAATATAAATGTAAAGAGCTCAACCCTGTTAAGTTCCTTATGATTTCTCTTCCATGTTTACCTTCTTATGCTTCTCTTGAGTCTTGTATTTGAAAATTGAATTTTGCATTCAGCTCTAGCCTTTTCATCAGCAATGTTTGAAAGTCCTATATTTCATTAAATATCCATTTTCCTTTGAAGGATTCGTACTCAGTTTTGCTGAGTAGGTTATGTTTGGTTATAATACTAATTCTTTTGCCTTCTGAAATATCACATTCAAGTCCTCTGCTCCTTTAACATGGAATCTCCAATATATTGTTTTTCAAGGTCTCTGTTCTTTGAGACTAGAAATGATACTTCTTCTCAGGGTTCATGGTCCCTTGTGATCTAATATGATGCTCTTTCTCAGTGTCTCTGTTCCTTCTTGATTGAAATGCTCCTCTCTGCCTTTGACTTGTGACGTACAAGTGGGTATAGGCAATGGAGTTGCCAAACAGCTTCCAGATCTGTGTCCAGTACTAATACAGAGGTCTGTAAACTCTTTCTGATCAGTTGACGTGTCCCTTTACCATCTCTGCCTTGAGTGCTCCCAAAACTGTTGTTTATTCTGTCACCATCACTTAGTCTAATCATTGGTGGGCCAACCACTACACTCATTCACTGCTCTGATTTTCTAGTCTGCAATATTGTCCTGGGTTGGAAGAATGTCTTACACTGACCCTTTGTTATCTGCTGCACTCCAGAATTCAACTGGAGGTATTATTTTAAAGTTGTTTGGAGGGGAATGTTAGGAGAAGTTGGCTGCATGCTTCCTCTAGTCCACCATCCTGGCTCCTAGGAAGTTCTTAAAATTATTTGCCTCCTTTCAGTTGCTTGAGTGAGCTTCATGATGATTTATCTCATAAAATTAGGAACATATTCAATTAGAGTTTGAGGCTTAAAGTCACATGCTTGGTTTAGTGTATACTACTTCATACTTATGCTATGTGAGAGCAATGCAAATTTTTCTTTCTCTATAGATCCTTTCTTGATTCTATTTTAAAAATCATTTTAATGACTTTAACTATTTGAGGGTGACAAATACCCTTGCTACTAAGCTTTTAGGGCATAACTTGATATAATAATACTCAAATGGATCTGTAATCTCAGTAATTTGATGTTCCTTCAATGATCTAGATTGTAACACTAAAATTAAGTAAGTTAAACCTTAAACAAAAATAAATAGCTTTAATCTAAAAGCTCCACACTTTTGGGAGGGGGAAAGTTGTGTTCCCCAGAGAAGGATGCATTGCTTTCTTTAAATGAGAGAAATTTTGTATTTCATTAAATATTTTAATATTTTCATCATGTTAGTGTGTTAGTGCTAAATGTAATAATAGAATCTTAGATAATCTAGATTCATGAGTATAGTAAAGTGGTATGAATAAAACTGCTACAGAAATAAAAAATAACAACAGATATTGAATTTTCTTCCAGAACTTGGGTAAAACATTTTCCCATTTGCTTACTGATTTATTTTTGTCCCTTTTAATTGAAGTGAATTGAATTTTCTTTTCTTCTCTTTGCATTGGTTTTGTTTCCTGGTGTTAAATTCCAAATTCTCGACTTGAAAAGGACTTTCAGAGATTACTGATTTCACCATTGAGCTAACTTCTAATCTGTATGTTTTGTGTACACAGAGACCAAGGATTAGAAATTTACATGTAACAATTGAATAGCAACCGTAATGCAATGAAACTACATGAGAATTCTCAATAATGTGCATTTTGGTTGCTTGTAACCAAAATAAGATAGTTAAAATGGTTCTACCACTAGCATCTATATAATATTCTCCATTAGCATTTACTTATGCATGAAAACTGTGATCAAAGCCCAAAGGAAACTAGATGGTAAGTCAGTCCAAAGAAAACATGGCAGTTTGTCCATGGTTATTTCTACATTTGCTGTGGCCAAAGAATTTCTTGACTTATCCACTTGTGATTTTTAGTTTTAACCAATCAATCAACTAATATTCTTCCACAGAGGTTCTAAACTGGAAAAGGCCTGGGAGTCTTCTCTCTTTCTATGGAGATGGCTTTCTCAAGAAATCAGAGGTTCAAGTCTTCTGATGACAGATTTAGTGCTCTTTCTTCTGTAACCACACTATTTCTTCATGATACCACTGTTCCTTTGGTTCATCGCCACCAACAACAATAACAAAATTTCCAAATAGAGGAGGAATCCCCCCCATCCCCCTACACACACACACACACACACACACACACACACATACACATACACACACACAGACACTTCTGACCATAATTCTGGATTTTTCACTTTAAAATAATGCCCTTGCCACTCTCTTAAAGTGCAATTTCCTTTAGCACCAGTGGTCTCATCATCCTGCTGTAGTCTTCTTAACCTGGAATAGATGTTTCTAAGGTTCACACTAAAATTTCATTGGTGATTTCCTCCTAGAGTTTCCAAGTGGAGGAGACATAGCTTGTACCATAGTGTCATAGCTTTAGAAAGGCCTGTCTCAGTAGTCTGCCTTGAAGCATAAGAGTGGATACTTACAGGAGGATTTTCATGTAGCATCCAATACTTAACATAAAGATAGCTTCTATCTTGATGTTTTTATTTTTATCCTTTTAATGACTTTATAAACCCTTACTGACAGACTCTTACTTCCAAGGTTTTAGGCTATAATTTGATACATAAATATTCAAATGGATCTGTGATCTCAGTATTTTGATGTTCCTTCAATGATCTATATGGGAATATATTAATATTTTTCCATCTTGTGTACCTTGTGTCCTTGCCTTCCTGTAAGTTTGACATGGGAGAGAAGCACACAGAGGCACAAGAGGTCTTTCTGACTTTATCTTGTTAGTGTAAGGATATCAGTTGAAAACTCACTTTCTATTATCTCCTATACTTCCTACATGACCAGCCCATCTTCTCTTCCTATAATACCTGTTGTATTTTATTCCTGTTCTTTTTTTGAATCTCTTCTTTGTTTGCTTATACATTGAAAAATGTGCATACCCACCATATCTATAGCTCTCCATTTTCTTTCAGATATCATTTGCTTCTATTTCATCTACATTTAATATGTCACTCCCTGCACCCACATCTAGGAGGCCATTTTTATAATAAAGGAAAAAAATACAGTTCAGCAAAAACTAACCAAATACATCAACATTATGCAGAATTCCACCTACTTTCCAAAGAAAGGAAGGAAGGAATATTCTTATCTTTTCTTTCTTCTTTTTATTTTCTTTGCTACTTGGTTATTAGAATTTCACAACATTTGGTTTTCATTGTTTTGTTCTTTCTATTTACATTGTGCAGTCACCATATATATTTGTTAGTTTGCCTTACTTCACTTTCTGTCAGTTCATATAAGTCTTCTCTTGCTTCTCTATATTCTTCTGTATTGGTGGAGAGGCAATGAGAGTATCTAGGAATAGCACTTATTAAGTGCCTAATATATACAAGGCATTGTTCTAAGCACTTTATATGTGTTATCTCATATTATCCTCACAATGGCTCTGTAAGGTAGGTACTATTATTATCCTATTTTTCAACTAAGGAAAGTGAGGCAGATAGAGGTTAAAAGACTTGCCCAAGGTCATACAACTAACATGTTTCTGAGTTTGAATTTGAACTCAGTTCTTCCTGCTTGGTTGTTGTCCTTCATTTTGGAATAGGACTAAAATGACATCACCATGATAAAGGGAAGTTTCAGTGTGTCCGACTGTGGCTGATCAGACCAATGTCAGCTCAGAATGCTCTACCACAGATTGAGCATAGATAGTCCATGTGAATATTTCTGGTGGTTACTCCAAATTTGCATGTTCTACATTTCCTTTGTGCTGTCTCGATTCTGGTTTGCACCTTTTCTGATGTGGTCACTCCATGCTGAGCAGTCCTGTGCCAGTGTCCCCATGTTGCACAGACAAATCCAAAGTTCTTGAGAGTGTCCTTGTATCACTTCTTCTGACCACCATATGATCACCTGCCCCATGTGAGTTCTCCATAAAATAGTCTTTTTGGCAAGCATACTTTTGCATTCAAGCAATAAGGCCAGCCCATCAGAGTTTTGCTCTCTGAAGCATAGTTTGAATGCTTGGCAGTTCAACTCAAGGAAGGACTTCAGTGTCTGGTAGCTTATCCTGTCAGGTGATCCTCAGAATCTTCCTAAGACAGTTCAAATTGAAGTGATTCAGTTTCCTTGCATGGCACTGGTAGACTGTCCATGTTTCACAGGTATACAACCATGAGGTCAGCACAATGGCTCTGTAAACCTTCAGTTTGGTAGTCAGTCTAATGCCTCTTTTCTCCCAAAATTTTCTTTGGAGCCTCCCAAACATTGAGGTAGCTATGGTAGTTCATGTGTCAACCTCATTGCCAATGTGTACATCCCTGGACAATACATTACTAAGGTAAGTGAACTTATCCACAACATTCCAAACATCTTCATTTGTTGTAATTGATGGGTCCACATATACATGGTGTGGTGGTGGCTGATGGAGCATCCGCGTTTTCTTGGTGTTAATTATTAGGCCAAAATTAGTACAGGCAGCAGAGAATTGATCCACACTTTGTTGCATCTCAGCTTCAGAGGTTGCAGTGAGTGCACAATCATCTGCAAACAGAGAATCATGCACCAACACTCCCTCCACTTCGGTCTTGGCTTGTAGCCTTTTCAAATTGAAGAACCTAACATCCATACAGTTGAATCTGAGCTCAGGTCTTCCTAACTCCAGGCTCAATGTCTTATCCACTACATGAACTAGAAGGGAATGCTATTTGCTTTGTCTTGAAATTAAGAGAGCCAATTTGAAAATTTTTCCATTCAAGTGTTTCCTAAAGGTTAACTAAACCTAAGGTCATTTTTTTACTTCCTTTACCTCAGTTTTTGTTAAATATGAGCCAAAAGACCAAAAACAAGACCGTACTATATCAGAGCTCCAAGATGATTGCAGACCAGAAGTTTAAATAGGTTTTGTATTGGTTACAAGTTACTTTAACAAGATGTGGTTGGATTAGGCATTTTCTCCAATTGCCCAAAATAAGACTAATGTGCAAAAGTTAAAGTAATTACAGCTGTTTCCCTGGGCCAAGACACCAAAGCATCTAATGAGGTAATTTAATGAATGAACATCAGAAAAGTTGAATGCCTAATTTATGACATGGCGCATTAGCACTCTCTCCTTTAACAGCCTTCATGCTTTAGCCAAGCAGCACAATCCAAGTTGTAGGCTTGTGCTGTAGGATCCAGTGAGCTGCTTTACTCTTAGCACATCCTTTGCTTGGCTTCATCCAACCATTCTGTGGCAACAAGCAGCAGAACATAACTCTGTTGTCTGTCACCACCTCCAAGTGGTTTCTTAAAAAAACTAAAAAAATTGATAAAGCAATAACCAACCTAATTAAAATAAAAAGGCAAATAAACCCACAAAACAGCAAATGAAAAAAGATGAAATCAAAAGACTGCAATAAAAATAAATATCAGAACCCACTTTGCACAATTATATATAAAACTGAGAACAGAAAAAATGGAATATATTAAAATACAAGCCATCTACACTAACAAAAGAACAAATAGAGATGTTAAATAATCCAATAGCAAAAAAGGAATAAGAGCTAGTTGTAAAGGAACTACAAATAATAAAGCCTTCAGAACCTGTTGGATTCATAGGTGAATTCTCTCACAATTTTAAGAAAACTTATTTCCAACAGTACATAAATAATTCTCTAAAATTGAGAAAGTACTTTACCAGACTACTTTCATATAGCAAATATGATTCTAATACTTGAGTCATGAAAGGATAAAGAAAAAGAGAACTATGGACCAAATGTCATTCATCAATATTGATTCATAAAAATATAGGAGGAAGGCAAAGATGCCCACTTTCTGTGTTATCATTATATAGTCCTAGAAATTCTAGCAAGAGGAGTAAAAAAAAGACAAAGAAGTTAAAGGTGTGCAGATATGCAAAGAGTAGATAAATCTATCCCTATTTGCTGATGTAATGGTTCACTTAGAAAAACTTAGAGGCTTAGAAAAGATAATAATTGAGATAATATTTTCAGCAAAGCTGTATGCTAGAAAAATAGCCCACAAAAATCAATAGCCATTTCATCAACTGAATCCATGATTCAGTAATTTAATAGGGAAATCCCTCTGAAAATGACTACAAAATGCTAAAAATATTTGTGGATGGATTTACTAAAGTAAAAAAAAAAACATTTGGATAGACACGATTGCAGAGTGCTTCTTAAAAAAATGAAAAAATTATGTAGGTGGAAGGATGCTCATTGCTCATGTCTGGGCTGTGCCAAAATAATAAAAATTAAAATACTATCCAAGTTAATCTACATTTTTAGTGCTAAACAAACTCAACTTTAAAAATTCATTTGGAGAAAATAAAGACCTAGACAACCAAGAGAAATAATGGGAAAAAGTGGCTGTGACCTGGAATAGAACATGGAGAAATCAAATTATATTTTACAGTAGTCTCTATCTAAATGATACAAAGTATATCAATGGAACAATGAAGAATTAGAAAAATGGAATGTAATAATCCGTGGTTCAATAAACCTGAAAACATAAATCACTTAGGAAAGAACATATTTCATTAAAAAAAAAACAACCTTTCAAGGAAAACTGAAAAGCAGTCTGGAAATTAGTGTTAGAATAACACCTTTTTCTTTATTTTATAATAAATTTGAAATGACTTTATTATTATTGGTCATAGCATTAAAATTATAAAGAAATAGGTCATATGTCTTTTGTGGCTTTGAGTAGGAAATTTATTATTATTATTTACCAAATAAAGCAGAGAGAAAATTAAAAAGATAAAATAAATAATTTTGACTACATGAAATTGAAAATCTTCTCCTCAAACAAGGTTAATGATTCTAAGACAGGAAGAATGGGAAAATTCTTTCCTGTCACATTTATCAGACAAGTGATATCCAACACACACACACACACACACACACACACACACACACACACACAAAACATGTGCAAAGACATGCATGTACACTCCATTATATATGTGTGGATATGTAATTACATGATAGTTTCTATAAATTCTTTGTATTTTCTTTTGTTCTGTTCTTTAAATCATATTCATTTTTATTTTGTGACTTTTTTATATGTTTTTTTCTTCTTTTATCAGGCTAGCTAAGGGCTTAGTAGGGTTAGCATTTAGATTTATCAATTTTTGATTTTCAATTTTGCTGTTTTCTAGCTTTCAAGATTTCTTTTTTTGTGTTTATTTTAGATTAGTTTCTTTCCTAATTTTAAGATTTCATATTTTTTCATGACTACTATATTTTCTATTTTATTAATTTTTGTCCCTTTGAGTATGTTTCCTTTGCTCACTTCTTAAGATTTGTGACATTTTCACATCAATAGTTAACTTTTGTTCTGCATATATTAATTGCCTTCAAAGTGTGATAGAATGATGAGAAATCCAAACTGAAGCCAAGCAGTCGAACTTAAATCTCACCTCTGACATATACTAGCTATGGCACCTTAAACAAGTTACTTAAGTTTTCTAAGCCACTCTCTTAGACTTTAAATTGTAGAAGAGGGCATTCTCTTACTTGGAGCTACCTAAAGCAATAAAATCACAAACCAATTCTTTTCATGATTTGAGGAAGAACTCAGCCATGTCGTCTTACCCTTATTTAGACTTTTTCTGAACCCTTCCTTCTTCCTTGGTTGCTGCATTGTCACTCTGAGAAATATCCATTCCTGGGCCCTCTTTTACTTGTTGGTAAGTTCCTCACCAGGATCACCATTTTAGGAAAGACTTCTGGCATGCTTCACCTTACTCTCCCATAGAGTCTCCCTATACTCCTCCTTCTCCTCACCTGCCACATTATTCCCACCCAGGTACTAGAATGGTAGTATGCCATGTGGCAGTGATATATGATGATTACTGAAAGAAACTGGAAACTTTTACTTAGGGGAGACATTAATGATTGGCTCCAGGTAATTAAAGGGCTAATATGTGGAGGAAGGATTAGATTTGTTTTGTTTGTCTCCAGATGTTTGAAACAAAAACAATGGGTGAAAATTACAAAGAGGCAACATTAGTCTTACTGTTGGCAAATATTTCCTCACAACTGGAGCTGTCCAAAATTGGAATCACCTACCCTGAGAGAAGATGAGTTCTTCCTCCTCAAAATTTTTCAAATAAAGGTTGTATTATAATTTGTCAGACATTTTATTGTGTGGATTCTTTTTGTTTATAGGTTGGGCTACACAGCTACTGAAATCTCTTCTATTTTTTAAACTGATAGGTGCACTCTTCTTTTTCAATTGATATACTCTTCAGCAGTATCTTCTCCCTTCCTTCTAGAGTGAGATCCCGCCTTTATGTACCCCATATTTGATGAGGTATAAATGCTTTGTTTCATAAGGAAATGGAATCCAAACTAACAAGCTGATAGCATTGAGCCTTCCCCTAACACATGGGGATGAAGATTTAAACAAAACATTAACAATGAGAGAGGTGAATCTGGAAGGGTAGAATTGAAGTTCCATGAGCTAAAGTTCTTTCCTCTTCTATAGGTAAATGGATACCTTTTGTTAATAGAGTTGCAGAGTTGAATGTGACGTAAATAGAGAAAGTCCATGTATGAACAGTGAAGTGAATGGTGTTTCCTACAGTACCTGAGGAATACAGCAATGGGGAAAAGATTACAGGATAATGGGAGAGAGGAAAAAGGGTAGGAACTGAGCCTGGAAGACAGAAAGAAGGATGAGTAGATATTATGAGCTTCTTTAATGAGTAGTGGAATAAAAAGTAAAATGAACTAATTCCATATGAAATAAGTAATTAAGCAATTCACAGATGCATCTGTATAGCTATTTTTACATATAAGGAAATGAGCAAAAGAAATGACAATGGCACTAACTATAATAGGGCAGTTAGGTGGAGCCGTGGACAGGATCCTGGCCGTGGAGTCAGAAAGACTTCTTGAGTTCAAATCTGACCTCAGACACTTACTAGCTGTGTGGTCCCAGGCAAATCACTTAATTCTGTTATGTTCAGTTTCCTCACCTGTAAAATGAGTTGGCAAAGGAAATGGCAAATCATTTCAGTATCTTTGCCAAGAAAACCCCAAGTGAGGTCACAAAGAATCAGACACAAGTGAAAACAACTGAACAGCAACAAAATAATTATAATTTCATCCAAAAGTATAAATTTATTGCTAAAATGAAAAAAAATCCCCAAAAGACTCCAGGAAGAGCCTTAGTGATCAAACATTTGACGTAGTTCCCAAAAAGAAAGAGGGTTGCCAAAGGCAATAACAGATTAGATTATAAACTATTATGTAAAATCTTTCAAAGATGATAGACAATTATGATTAGTAACATATTCCTACAACAGAAGGGAATAAGGTAAAGCCAGTCTAAACAAACATGGTAATATCATCAAGTCATCCCAAGGGAGATCATCAAAATATGATTATGAAAAAGAAAAAGAAAAATGGAAAATATTCATAGAAATTATTATATAATTAAACATAAGCACATTAACAACAGAAGCAACCATGATCTCCAGATGATCTAAAAGAGTCCACATATCTATGAAGAAATACTTCAAGAAGAAATAAATTGAATAAACACCTGAGGTCTTTGTGAATTCCCAAGAGAGCATAAAACAATATTAATATGTCCCAGAATAGTTTAAAAAAGAAATAAGAATTCTCAAAGCAGGACTCTCATATCAACAGCAGAAATAATTGATGGAATAGAAAAAATTGAATCCACCAAGATACATCAGAGAAACAAAAGAGAGAATAACTGATTGAAAAATGCAAATACACAGAAGTAAAAGGCAATCTAGAAGAAGAGAGCAAAAAACCCACAACATTTAAAGAGAATGTGATATCCACGCAAGCAAAATACAGTGACCTCACAGGTATACTGCATAGAGAAAAGTTAAATTATCAATCTACCAGAAAAATACAAATCAAAAAACCTCCATAATACCATAATGCAAGCAATAACTAAAGAACATTTCCCAGAGTTGCTGAACACAGAAAGGAGTTCCAATAGAAAGAATCCACAAATCACCTTCAAAGGAAAATAAATTTTTATTATGTTACAAACTAATTCACATAGTTAAATGTAATAATTTCAACGAAAAACACAAAAGCTTCTATGTGACCAGGAGAAAGACTTTCAAATATAAAGAAAAAGAAATTTGAATAATATTCAAATACTCTACACCCATAAGAAACTGCAAGAGGGAATGTAAAAATAAAATCAAAGAAGTTCAAGATGGCATACATAACCATTAATTAAAAAAAAAACCCTATTCATATAAAAACTCATGTGTAAGCATTTCTCCAGAGAATAATGTACCTGAATGAATGATTTGCTTTTCAAACACACCAGAGAGCAGAAATATAAAATGGTAAGTAAATATAACAACCAATGATGACAACAATAAAACATATCAGGAACACAAGGAGACAAAGGGGAAAAGTGGAAATCATATAGAAGAAGTGATGGAGAAAGAACATGGCTGAAACATCCTGGATAAAATCTTAGCAACATTCCACTTATAGTGGAACTAATTTTTGCATGTGACACAATTTCAGTATTAGAGGATGTGTAAAAGAGGAGAAGGGAAGAAGAAAATAGAGGAGAATATGTGATATAACCTAATCAAGCCTATGGTTAACAATGCAGAGAATATAACCCTTGTACTCTGTCATGTAGAGGGTGGCCAACAGAAGAATTGTATTAGAGTGAAGGATGAGCAAAGGAAGACACTGAAAGAAAATGAAAAGAGAGGAAATCTTGATTCAGTGGTGTTAGAGGTATAAAAAAGGCTCCTGTGAAAGAAGAGAGATATTCCATAAATGAGGGTGAGGACCTCACAATTAGTAGAATTTGGAGAGATTTGGTATTTGGATCACACATCTTGCCTCAGGAGAAAAATAATCAGCACTCTTGGGGGCAACTGAATTGTAGAACTGTCAGTGGACCATTGACCTCCAGAGAAGATTTCATGGAAAAAAGAAAAAAAATAACGGGAAGGACAATTATGAATAATTAATGATCAGAAATGTAGGAAAATTCCTACCATGGGGCAAAGCTTCTATCATCTTTATGAACTGGGATTTGCAAAACAAAACAAAACAAAAAAGGAGCCAAAGGAAAGCATCTACAAGGCATAGAAACATTAAAAACTGGTCAGAAATGGGAAGTTAAAACAGGTACCTGACAAGCTTTAATTTTATGATAAATACAAAACTAAATACAAAATAAAAATACATTACAAAACTAAAGATAAGATAAATAAGTATAAGGGCCATGAATCAAAGAATAAAAATCTAGGATAGACTAAAAGTAAGCCTCCAAAAACAGGGCAAGGGGTAATAAACTGGGAGTAGAGTGAAGCACAGGAGTTTTAGGGTAAAGGAAAGAAAGTTGTTGGAATAGGATTGCCTTAAATACATATTAAGGTAAAATATTCAAATGGAAAAAATAATGTTTTTATAGAGGAAACAGAGCAAAAAAAAACAAAATTGGAAAAATAATGTATTAGAGACACTCGAAGGAAGATTTATATATATATGTATATGTATATGTGTGTACATATACATATATATGTATATATAGATATATACATACATATATATTTGATTCTATAGCTTTAAATGAAAATATAAATGAAATAAAAATATGATAACAATATAATACAAAACCCAATATAATACAAATGCCCCTCAAAAAAGCAGACAGTTACAAAATAGACAACTTGCTGTGCATCAGATCAATCCAAAGAAATGAGGAGTTGCAATCATGCTGTAAAACATGTCAAAAACAAACAAACAAAATAAATGACATAAAAAGAGATGAACGAGGTTAAGCTACATTATACTAAAAGGGAGCACATAAAACAAACCATGATAAGTATTAAACTCTAATGATAGAAATGCTGTAGATTCTAAATTCCTAAAAGAATCATTAACTGGGTTACAAAAAGACAAAATAATATTAAAATGGCAAGAGATTTCAATATCCTCTCTTTGTCTTGGATAAACCTAATAGAATTATAAATAGTAGTAAAATAGAGAATTGAAAAAAATACTGGAAACAGAGCAAAAAATATTAATAGTATTTTCTTCTAAAAATAAAATTTTTCATATAACTATACTTCTATCCCTTCATAATGCAAATATAGTTCAAATACCAAAATCATAGATGCATATAACATAGAAGAATAAGACATTAATGAATATTGATAAGAATAAAATCCTGTCATGCAAAGTACAGAAATTCATGAAAATAATCATTTATTATTACCAAGTTGGATTTATATCTGTTATGCAAGCTCACTTCAACTTTGGGAAAGCAATGTAATCATATAAAAATTAAGTCATATAATTATCTTAATAGATGGAGAAAAGGTCTTTGATAGTACAATATTCATTTTTGCTAAAAAAAAAATACCTTACAAAGTGTTGGCATAGGAGAACCTTATTTTAATATCAGATTAAAGTATCTATCTAAAATTAAAAGCAAGCATGATATACCACAGGGATAGACTAAAACTTTCCCTGTTAATTCAAAGGTAAAGCAAAGTCAACAATTCCTCCTACTATTCTTTGATAAGATCTGGAAATGTTGGTGATAGAAATAAGACAGAAGAACTTAAAGGCATAAATTAATGGTTTATTTAGAAAATACTATAAGGATAAGCAAAGATACTAATTAGGACAGTAGTTTCAGCAAAGTTGTTATCCATTAAATAAATACCTCAAAATCAATAGCACTTCTATGGCAATAATAAAAATAACAATAATACAATCAAAGAGATATTCATAGAAAGGGAAACTCCCTTTCAAATAATTGCAAAATGCTAAAATATCTCAGGATCAATACGCAAAATGCAAGTGTAGATTCAATTGCAGATTGTCTCTTAAAGAAATAAAATAATAAGTAGCTGGAAGAGAGAAAGAAAAGAAAGCATGGTTATGAGGCTACAGTAAGGAATGACAGGGAAAAATCTAGGATGTTCTTCTGTTTCCCTCACAGTGTGAAGATAAAATGAGGAAGACCTCTATCTCCTGGGACAAACTTTGTGGAGATTATAAACAAGAATCACCAGATATGAAATGATGTGTGGGATGGGATATACATTGTTGAGGGTTACTCCTGAACCAATGAGATCAATGATCCATTTGAAGATAAATAGACAGAGAGACCGATCGATCGATATATAGAGATATTGATAGTGCGATAAGCTACACATAATGTGATAGAGACCAAATGCTTTAGGAAAATGTTTGGATGAAAGGTATATTTTTAATTTCACCACAATTAAGTATGTATAAAAATATCTTGGAATGAGAGGAAGGGAAAAAGCAAAGACGCTTCAAAAATTTTAAGCCTTTTGAGTGTAGGCAACTGGGAGGGTAGGGCTACATTCAGAAGAAAGAGGGGAGATTTCATGATGATCTGGGATTCAATAAAGATGATCAAAAGAAAAGAATAATATGTCCTAGTATCAAACCTGGAGAGCCATCCACGTGTATGTGATGGGAGAATAACAAATAGAAAGGGAATAAGACAAGTAACATGGAAGCAAAAGAAGATGGCACATATATATATATAATATTATATATATATATAGAGAGAGACTATGTAATATACATGTGATATGGAATGTACTATATAAATTATATTTCAGGTGTCCCCAAAGTCTTAGAACGCTTTTAAGTTTTGAGGATTCTTCCATACGTTCATCAGATACTGTATCTTCCTTTAGGATATTGTTTATGTGTATGTGTGTGTGTGTACGTGTGTGTGTGTGTGTGTGTGTGTGTGTGTGTGTGTATACTTTTAAATATTCACTATTTTTCTATTTGTCTATCTAAAATAAGTCCTAGAAATTGGGCAGCCAGGTGGCGCACCTGATAGAGTGCCTGACCTAGTGTCTGGAATACTTCTCTTCATGAGCTCAAATTTGCTCTCAGACGCTTACTAGCTATGTGAACTCAGGAAAATCACTTAACCTTATTTGCCTCAGTTTCTTCATCTGTACAATGAGCTGGAGAAGGAAATGGCAAACCACTCCAGTATCTTAGCCTTGAAAACCCCAAATAGGGTCACAAAGAGTTGGACATGACTCAAATGACTGAAGAGCAAAAAGGACATATACACATGCTTATACACATATATAAATTCCTTACCTTTCAGTGACTACTATGAGTCAGGCACTGCGCTAAGTGTTTTATAGATAATCTCATTTGATCCTCTGAGAGGTAGGTGTTAATATAAACTCCATTTTACAGTTGATGAAACTAAGGTAGACAGAGGTTAAGGCACTTGCCAAGGCTCACACAATCAGTCAGTGTTTGAGGCTGGATTTGAACTTAAGGGTTCCTAACTCCCAGTCTAGTGCTTCATAAAAATCACCACTGAGAGAAGTGAATTGATTTGTCCAAGATCAATGACACTTCCAGGCCTATGGTTTCACAGTTCACACCATAAAATAGAGATGGTTCTGGGAAGCAAAGACTATTTAGATCATTAATGTACAGAGGTACTCAACAAAACTCCATTTAAAAGTTTTTACCGTACTGAATCTTGCAGTAAACTGACATTACCCTTTCCCTCACAGAACTCTCACTAGCCTAAATTCCAAACAATCAAAATAATCACAGATGTTTTATCTGAGTTATGAACAATAATATCATTTACATGGTACTTTGAGATTTGAATTGATTCTCACAACTATCTTAGAACCCACTTTTCTTTGTTACCCACATTCTAGTAGAATTGTTAATTAATATAAAATTCAGAGACTGTATAATTCATTGTTTTAGACATCTATAATTTATTAGACTTAGAAATAACACATTTAATTCATAGAATAAGGAACCTAATTTCCCCATTCAAGAATATTTGTTAAAATTATTCAGGTACAGAGGATCCTGGGAAAATGGCAGAGTAGATTAGAAAATTTCAGGCTCTCCGAATTTCCCCCACAATAAAAGACAGAACATTACCTCAAAGTGAGAGTAGAACAACAGAAATAAAAAAAAAGTTGGGACAAAGCAGTTGTCCTAAGGCAACTTGAGATGACCACAGCAGACTGGACTTTCAGAGGCTGAGGTTTGGTCAAAGTGAAGTTCAAACATCTCCAAGTAGACTCTGCTGAATCAACAAATAAGCCCTTGGAGGAAGCTGGGTGGGAGGCAGCCTCGGCCTCAGCAACTCTCACCTCACAATGTGAGGGTCAGATAGCTGAGTAGGGAAAGACTGAACGACCTTCTGCTGTCTTCCTGTCTTGGGACAACAGACTCCACCGTACTGACCAGATCCATTCCCAGGCTGTGGCTATGGGCAAGAAAGAGTGAGCACATACTTGGTGAGTGAGGTAGAGGAGGGACTGAGAGTCTGTTGGCTGGGGGCACTTCTAGGAGACCAGATTTCTGGGTTCAATTACAGGTGAAAGGGGAGGGCTGAACTTTACAGTCATGGGAGAGACTGTAGGCACCTGGGGGCCCTAGCCATGGCTTGGGGGTGGAGAGGAGTTCCTGAGGTTAATTCCAAGGACAGAGCTCAGAAGAAAATTGGAAGAAGGACCGAAGGCCTATAGCACCACTCCCCACTATTATAGATTAGAGTTTGATTTCAATAATAATCCACTAAAAATAAACTAAAACAGAACAAAAATGAGCAACCAAGGAAGAAAGAACCTGATCATAGATAGGGACTATGGGGATAGAGAAGATCTGGGTTCATATTCAGAGGAAAATAGTGAAGTTAAAAAAGCCACTCATTTCAACGAGGAATGTCAAATGATCATAAGCTCAAAAAGAGTTCTTGAATGAACTTAAAGGGACTTCAAAAATCATGGAAGAGAGATTGGGGAAAAATTAGGAAACAAGATAAGAGCAATCTAAGAAAATTATGAAAAGAAAGAAAGTCAACTGATTGGAAAAAAGAGTTCCAAAAACTTAAGAAAGAAAATAATTCCTTTAAAACTAGAATTGAGCAAAGGGAATCTAATGACATTTTAAGACACTAAGAAATAATAAAACAAAATCAAATGAATGAAAAAATAGAAGAAAATGTCAGACATTAAAAAATCCACTGATTTAGAAAGCAGATCAAGAAGAAACAACATAAGAATTATTGGGCTACTTTGATGGGGTACAGACTCTGGGAACCTCCTTGAACTCCCCTTGGATCATTCCACTTAATCTGGCCTTTCATACTCAAATCAAATTACCCTCAATTTAGCCTGATCCTCTATTGTCTGTTACCTCTGGATTGCCTCACCTACTTTCCACCCAAAACCCCCATTATCTGATACCTCTCAATTGCTTCCAACTGTTTCCCATCCTTGATTACATCACTAGTTACCCCAATATCATCAAGATCCTCCTTAGACCCTCCTCCCAGACTACTACCTCTAGATCTCCCCCCTCCCAGTTTTTTCTGTATATAAATTCTACCTCACCTCCATGAAGGGGCTCCTATCCAATCCAGCTTGAACTCTGCCTAGCTCAGATTGTATCTGGCCCTCTTGTCAATACAAGCATCACAAATGGTTAGGCTTCCTAAGAGTCAACTCAATATGGTGAACCTTTAATAAACTTTGATTTACTTTGACTGAAAGAAATCTTGAGTCAAATTCATTCATCAGGACCAGGAGTGTCAACATTTTGTTCCCAAGCACCCCAAACTTCATCAGTATGGTTCCCAAACCTCAACAACCTGAAAGCTGCAATAAAAAAGAGTCAATACAATATTACAAGAAATTATTAAGGAAAATTGTTCTGAAGTATAAGAATCAGAGGGTAAAGTAGGAACAGAAAAAATCCACCCAACATCACCAAAAGAGAACCCAGGATGAAAACTTACAGGAATATGATAGCCAAGTTTCAAATCTCCAAGGTTAAGGAGAAAATACTACAAGCAACAAGAAAAAAAACAATTTAAATGCCATGGAACTACAATGAGAATCACTCTAAACCTAGCAGCTTTTACATTAAAATGTCATATGTCTTGGACCATTATATTTCAAAGAACAGAAGAATTGGGGTTGCAACCAAAAATAACTTACTCAGCAAAGTTGAGCATTAATCCTGAATAGAAAAAAAGGGACATATAGTGAACTGAGAGACTTTCAGGTATTTCAGACAAAAAGATAGAAACTCAATGGAAAATTCAACATATTAGATCCAGGAGAAACATAAGATAAACATTAAAGACTATTTAAAAGAGACTCAATAAGGTCAAACTGTTTACTTCTTGTATGTCAAAATGTTATCAATATTCTTAGAACTGCCACCACTACATGAGTAATTTGAAAGAAAAGCTTGGGCTGAGCTAAGTATGATGCTTTGAGTCTAAAAAATAAAACTTGGTAGGGAGAGGTTAAAAAAGAGTAATTATCTCATGCAAATGAAGCCTGAAAAGAAAAAAATGATACAGACTAAGCAAATAGGTGTAGAGGGCTGGTAGTGCTAGAATCTTACTCTCATAGGAACTGGGTTAAAGAGGGAATAACGTATACATCTAGAAAAGAGCAAATTGTTCAAATTTTATGAAGTAATAAGAAAGTGAGGAAATAATACAAGGGCATGAAGATTAAGAATTAGGAAGGTGAGGGAGAAGATAAGGGAAGGACTCTTAGTGGGAAGGTTTTAGATTAAGGTAGACGGTGGGAAGAAAGGATAAGAAAAAGATTCTTACAAGGGTTTGTAGATTAAGAAATGAGAAGGCAAAATGGTAGTTAGAAGCAAATTAGATGACTTAAGGAGGAATAGGGCAAATAGAATGAGAAGGATAGTGAGGAAAAAGAAGATGGAGGGAAATGTATAAGAAGTAATCATAATTTTAAATGTGAATGGGATGAATTTACCCATAAAACATAGACAGCAGAATTGATTAAAAATCAGAATCCAACAATATGTTGTTTACAAGAAACACAATTAAAAACAGAGTTAAAATAAAGAGCCAAAGCAGAATTTATTATGCTTCAGCTGAGGTAAAAAAAGGAGGGGTAGCTATCATGATCTCAGATGAAGTTGAAGCTAAAATAGATTTAATTAAAAGAGATAAACAGAAAAACTACACTATATGTCACCAATAATATTAAATACTGCTTTAGAAATACTAGAAATAGTAACAAGAGAAGAAAAAGAAGTGAGAATAAACCATCTCTTTTTGCAGATGATATGATGATATATTTGGGATTCAACTACAAGTTAATTGAAGCAATAGTTTTTGTCAAGTTGCAGGATGTAAAATAAAGTCACATAAGTCATCAGTATTTTTATATGCCACCAAAACTCCAAAAGAAAAGATAACAAGAGAAACTTCATTCAAAATAACTGCAGAGAGTATAAAATACCTACCAAAATAGACCCAAGATACAATGAAACCTCATTATAAAAAAAGGTCAGATTTACATAATTGTGGAAATATTAATTGTTCATGGGTAGGCAAAGAATATAATAAAAATGCTAATTTTAACTAACTGATCTATTTATTTGATGCCATCTCAATTAAATTACTAAAAAAATCATTTTATTGAGTTAGAAAAAATAATAAAATTCATTTGGAAGAACAAAGGATCAGGATGTGAAAGAAACTAATCCAAAAAAATGTAAAGGAAGCAAATTCAGTAGACCAGATCTTAAACTGTACTAGAAGATAATAAATACCAAAATTATCTGCTACAGTCTAAGAAATAAAAAGGTAGATCGGTGGTACAGAGTAGACATATAATGCGTAACACTAAAGGATTACAGTAATCTTGTGTTTGACAAATGCAAAGATTAAGTTTTGAGGATAAGAATGCATTATTTATTTTAAAAAATTGTTGGGAAACCTGGAAAGTGGTCTGTCAGAACTTGTGCATAGAACAATATGTTACACCATTTACTGAAGTAAGATCAAAATGGAGGCAAAATCTAGATATAAAAGGAGATATTACCAAAAAAAAAATGAGAAGAGCATGGAACACATTCACTATCAGACTTATGGATAATAGAATAACTTATGAATAAATAAGCAATAGAGAGCCTTGAGGTATAAAATGGATTATTTCAACTCTATTAAATTAAAAAGGTTTTTATAAAAGTAGAGTAGGCAAGATTAGAGGAAAGGGAGAAAATTGAGGAAGTTTTTTCAAAGCCTTTCAGATGAAGATCTCATTTCTCAAACATATAAAAAAGCTGTCAGATTTTTAAGAATATAAGTCATTTCCCAATTAATAGTTGATCAAAGGTATAAACAAGCAGTTTTTTTGAAGAAATCAAAATTATATATAGTTACATGAAAGAATGCTCTAAATCATTATTGATTAGAGAAATGCAAATGAAAATAACTTTAAAATATCATCTTACTCATAGATTGGCTGAAATGATAGATGCCTTTTAATTGGAGAATGGCTAAACAACTTGTGGTATATGATTGTTGTGGAATATTGTTCTATAAGAAGCAATGAACTGATTGATTTTAGGGAAAAATATGAAAAGATGAATGAAATGATGAAAATTGAAATAAACATATATGTGTGTATGTGTCTGTGGGTATGTGTGAAGGAGGGAGAAAAAATAGTGCATAAAAGAGAACAGAAGAAAACTTAGAAGGAAGCACAGAAAAGCAGGACAGCTTTGAAAACACAATGTAGTGTGATTTTTCTCTGTTAAAGTAAACAGTCTGAAATGGAAATTAGTGGTTCTAGATTAAATTCTCTCTCCGTTTCGCTGTACGTGGAAATGTTCTTCCACCTGCCTCCTTTTTTATTTAAGTTCAAAATGAATTTTTAAAAGTAAAAAATTTTTTAAAGTAAAAAAAAGAGTCAGCTGCCTTTTATCCCAGTACAGTCATTCTTTAGAATGACTAATTATAGGTCAAGGGAAATGATAACTCAGTAAAGAAGTTTCTTCATTCATTCTTATCTGTCACTATCTCATTTTCTCCCACTTCCAAACCTTGCATTTCCAAGTACCTTTTACAACTCTGTCTCCAAGTCACAGAATAACAGATTCTCAGATCTATAATGGAATGCAGTTCCCATCTATTCCAATCTATACCTTAACATTAATCTCCTCCATAATATCACAAACAAGTGGTAATCCAGTCTCTACAGTACTCTACAGCCTACCAAGACAGCCCATTACACTTTGACACAGCTATTATTGATTAGGAAGTTTTTCTTACAATGATCCTAAATCTTGGAATAATGTTTTCAAATGCGTAAAATAAAATACATCGGCTTATTAAGGAAACCAGTCATACTGAAATATAATTATTAAATAAATATGTAGATATAATATACAATATATAATATAATATACAATTAATGCAAATACAAAGATAAAAATATACAATGTATAACATATTACAAAAATATATAGTTTGTAAATAAAAAAAGTTCTCGAATCCTTTTAAGAACTCCTGCAAACATCTTCTCTAGATTAAGCATTCCTGATTCCTTTAATAGATACTTTAATAGACTTATATGGCATAGTCTCTCATCCTTTTATCATCCTGATCACCCTCTGATGGAAGAACTTTGGCTTGTCAATAGACTTCCTAAAAACGTGATGCTAACCACGATACGGCCAACATGAGCAGACCAGAGCACACAAGGGACAGCGTACACATTGTCGGACCCTCTTGGGCACACTTACTTGTTTTCTTTTCCCAAGTTAGAAAGCTGTCCTGGAGTGGGAAGGGGATGAATTTTGAGAAGTCTTAAAGGGGGAAAGTGGTCAGAAAATGATCTCATAAATGGAGGGAATTTAGTGTTTCATAGCTGGAGTGGAGGAGAGGAGGAAAAAGTCAGTGAAATATGAGACACTGGGGATGGTGAAGAGAGAATTATGACAAATGCTGAAAGTCATGTGGGTAGCAGATTTGCAGGGAGTATCAATGAATTTTGGAGTAGAGAGGAAATCTGTAATAGTCGAAAGAGTATAGGACTTTGAGTGAGAATATCTAGTTTATAGTTCTTACCGGAATACTGTCATGCTACCACTTGCAAGTTCTGTAACCTTGAAATGAGGAAATAGCCATGGTAATCATGCCAAGAGCACTGAATTTTGTGTCAGGAGACTCAGTTGAAATCCTGACTTAGTTGTTATGTGACCCTAGGCTAGGCACAACCTCTCTGGACCTTAGCTTCCTCACTTGTTGGAAAAGAAAGGGGTTGAAGCTAAGGTTCTTTTTTGTATTACTTCTGGATCCTCTGGTAACATCCTCTCAACTTTAGTTTTGTCATCAGCAAAGGGAGACTAATATTGCCTCTGCTTTATCTCAAAAGGTTTTTGTTGAGAGATCATATATGGGAAAGTCATATAACATTATACCTCTATGTGAGTTATTTTATTTTTTATTTTTATTTATTTATTTTATATAGCAATAAATACTATTTATTATTATTTGATTTTTATTTATTTTTCCAGGGTGTGCTTTTTTAGGTATCATGGATTTATAAACTCCCCCAATGCAAAGAATAAGTACACAATATGCTGCTTTCAGTTCTTGAAATCAACTTATTAAATTTGAAATTTAGATGGAAATTCAATATTCTGGTCTACCAATGAAAGGAAAAAGTAGAAAAATATCATGGTCTGATTATGGAATAAAAATTCTTTATATTATGGAATCAGGCTGCAGAAGCTCTAAGTCCTTCAGTTCTGTTACTCATAATCCTTTTCTAAATAGACATTAGTTATGATGTTTCTAAAGGATTCATGTAAAGCTGAGAAGCTGCAGATACACCACAGAGATCCAGAATAGAACTGACATCCCTAATTGATTTAAAGAAGAAAAAAAATCACAGCTAGCATTCAGTATTATAGGGTTTTCATTGGCTGCTCTTGCATAAAATAATGTCGTTATCTAAGCAAGATCTAGATTCTCCTAAATTAACCAGAATACTTTGCTCATTGAATTTATACAATGAAATATGAAGCTTTTCCATGAAGCATTTTATTTATTTATTTATTTTTCTCTATTGCCAGGGAATTTTGTCCTTTTTCATTCTCTCCATGGTACATTAGGGAAGATTCTTCTGGCCACAACTTATGTTATTTTTTCATTTATTTATTTTTAAATTTTTTACTGGTTACTTATAAAAACAATTTTAACATCCAGTTTTAAAACTCTGAGTTCCAAATTCTCTTCCTTTCTCCTTTCCCACTCCACATCTTATGTTATTACCAACAAAGTTGATTGAGACAGAAAACAACCTTTGAAGCTAAGGTAAGCTTTGCTTTCAGGCCAGTGTATGAAGTCAGCAAGAAAAAGGTCTCTTGCACATTATTGAATACAATAAGAGAAAGCTAATTTCTAATTTTATCCAGGAAAAAGCAAATGGGATGATCTTCCAGAATTAATCTGAATATTGGGAGAGCATTCTATGCTACTAGGTAATACAAAAAGACAAATGTGTCAGTATGTGGGGAATTAGGATAGTTTAGGTGATGAGGGAGAATTCCCTTACTCTTTTCGAAATGTTTAGTGGAAAATTCAGAGAAAATGAATTTCAAATTATGGGTCAATGACATAGATTCAAAACATATGGGCTTCAACTTGGAGGATTCTAATTTCTAAAGACTAATTTTGATAACCCAACCTCCATTTCTAATTTCAGGTATTTTGTTCCCTGTTGTACTTCATTCTATGTTTCCGGTTTTATATACAAACTATCAGAATTGCAGTGATTTAAAATATGTGACAAATCCTTTAAGTCAGAATGGAAAAAAGTTCAAAGGGAATGAAAAATAAATGTGATGATTTCCTCATTGTTTTCTTCTCTCTTAAAATCATCAGAGTTTACTTCTGAATGAGAATGGACATGAAATAATTACAACTGTTGTAATAGGTCAAGAAACCAAGAAGTTTAGGAGGTAATACATAATCTCTAACATACTCACTTAGCATTTAAAAACATTATCAAGCCAACACATAAACAAACTTCAAATTGTACAAAAGAGGAGATGCTAAAAATTAGAGAAAGGAAAATGATAAAAGACTATAAAATGATAAAGAAAGCTCAGAGATGGGTCTTGAAGTAGAATAACATAATTACAATAAAGTAGACAAATCAAGAAAATAATCTGGTTTGTCCTTTATTCTTGAAAAGGACCAAAGACATCAATAGGGTAATGCTTTGACATGCAATTGAATTGGATTTAAGTGAGGCATGGTAGTGCAAAGTCATCGGCTTCACTCCCTCCTCCAGGGCTATTTGAATCCAGTGGCAAAACATAGGTCAGTATGACTGGAGATGACCCCAGATGTAGTGGATGGCCTTGGCTTTTTTAAGCTAAGGTCTTTCCTAGGTCTCAGGTTCTCTGAGGCAACACCCATTCAGTGATTTAAGGCTAGTTAAGAAATGAGGCAAAAGATGACCTAGTCTGTCTACTAAAAAAAAAAATCAAACTGGTAGAGGAAGACCCTCAAGGGTTCTGACCAGGAGAAAAAAACATTGCTATTTACACTCATGCTAAGCCAAGACTGCATAACCTATGATCCTTGGGTTGCTTGCAGCCCACCAAAGAATTTCAGGCAACTGTTACATGACCTACAGCAACCAGCCATCATCAGTCTGTCTCCAGTTTAACCTGTCTGTGGCCTGAAGAAGTTTACGAGTTGTGAAGTTCTGTTCTACACCATCAAATCTAAACAATGAAAAAGTGAAGCTTGGATTGGAATCTCTTATTGGCCAGTCAATGAGAGCCAGCATGATCTGAATTTAAGGCATGGTCCAGTAGTTCCATTTGAATCCCAATGGTCTTTATCAAAGCCTGGTTTTCCAGAGCTGTATTTCAAGAAATTATAAATGAAGCTACAGAGGATAAAATAGTTAATTATCACAGTTTTTTTTAAAGATAGCATAAATAACTAGGGAAGAGAAAAATAATCTATCCCCCAAATCCCAAGATACCACATGAAGTTTCAGTGATCAAAATTTAGAATTATTTTTGGGCCTAATACTCACAAATAAGGTTATGATTCTCCATGTGGACAGAGGGAAAGGAGGGAAGGAGGGAGGAGCATTGCCTAACTGGAGCTGGCCAGTTGAGTCTCTAGTGGGACAGCTACTACTATTCACAGATTATTGTTTGTCCTTCATTTTGGAAGAGGTCCATTGACATCAGGAGGGTAGTATCTTAACTTGCAAGTGAATTGGATTTAAGTGAGGATTTAAGTGTGCAAAGTCATCACCTTCCCTGTTTCCTCCAGGGTATTCTGAATACAGTAGCAAGACATAGGTCAGGATGACTAGAGATGAACCCAGATGTGGTAGGAGACTTTGACCTTTTTTAAACCAAGGTCTTTCCCAGGTCTCAAGTTGCTAGAGAAATTCATTGTTTATGGATGGACTGTGGCAATATAATGAAAATGACAATAGTTTTAGCCTACTGATCATGCTTTCAAAAAGAACACTTTATAGAATTCTTTAAAATGATTAAATTCACCTGGAGAAATAAAAATCCTAGAGATAAACAATGAAAAAAATCATAGAAATGAAGGAAGAAAGAGCACTTCCAGAGCTTGAACTATATCATGAATCAATAGTCACATAAATATTTGCTATTGCTTTAAAAATAGAGAAATAAATCAATGGAAATGACAACATAAGGGATGATCAGAAACAACAAGACACAATACAGTGTATGTTGAACCTGAAAACAAATTACTTAGGACATAATTATTTTTGATAAAAAAAAATGTTGTCAAAACTGGAAAGCAGTCTGGCACAAATTTGGCTTAAGAGAACATATTATGCCATATGCCACTATAAATTCAAGGTGGTTGTGCAATTTTAATGTTAAAGATTATACTCTAGGAAATAATTTCTATTGTATATAAAAATATATATATGTTTATATAGGAGAAACAAATCTTTACCTTTCACAAATAGTGGTAGGAGATATAGGAAACAAAAATGAAGCTTGTAGGAAGATAGAGTTATGAATCAATACAACAGTTTCAGGAAGCAATTTGTTATTATGTAAATGAAAAGACTAAAATGTACATATTTATTGATCCAGGGAATGTACTACTAGGCATCTATCCCAAGAAGATCACCGATAAGAAGAAAGTTCCCATATATACCAAAATGTTTTTAGCAATACTTTTTGTGATAGCAAATAGCTATCACATTATGTATTGATGTATGAATGGATAAATAAATCTGGTGTATGCATGTAATGGAATATCGCTATGCTGTAAGAAATAATGAATATGATGACTGTAGAGAAGCATCAAAAGAATTACATGACTTGATGCAGTGAGGTAAATAGAGCCAGGAAAACAAGAAACTCAAGGGCTACGACACTGTAAAGGAAAAGAACATTAACTAAAAAAAAATCAAAAGTGAATATTGCAAAATTGCAGAAATTAAGTAAGTCCCAAAAGAGGTGATATAAGAAAACACCATCAATGGAGACAGCTAGATAGTGTAGTAGATAGAGCATTGGACCTCTAATTAGGAAAACCTGAGTTCAAATTTAGACTCAGACATTTACTGTGTGACCCTAGGCAAGTTGCTTAACATTTGTCTGCCTCAGATTTCCCTTCTGAAAAAGGGGGATAATATTAGAACCTATTTCCCAGGGTTATTTTGAGGATAAAATGAAATTATATTTCTAAAGTGCTTAGCAGAATGCCTTGTACCTCTGCCCACCAAGACTGTTGACTTTATTGACAAGAAAACAAAACCTCTTTACGAGGGCAGTAGATGTCTTTCTGCTAAGTTTATCCAAATGACATAAAAGAGACCAGAAGTGGGGACTTATGAGAGGGGAAACCACTCCCGGGACCCATCCAGAAAAGCCAATAACTATAGTCACTGAAATTTATGGGACAGGAAGCATGGTGGGGTGCAGATAAGGAGGTCTGAGTAAAAATGATGATGGTGAGGGGAAGATAGGGGTTGCAGCAAAAATCTTTCCTCTTGTTAAGGTGTGGAAAGGAAGGAAAGAACATTTCCCACTTGGTGATGCTGTGAAGACCCATTTCAGGAGCCAAAAGGCACTAGCATCAGGCATAGGACTCACAAGAAGGCTTCACACCATTCTCGGAGGCAGCCACAGCACACCCAAGGCATTGGATCCACAGATATCTTTGACCTGCTCCCAGGAGAGGTCTTCATCTTTTTTCAATACCAAGAACTGTCCCAGGACCACTTAGGTCTTCTCAAAGCCCTTGCCATTGACTTTTGATTGAAGAATTGCTTTGATTCAAGAAATATTGCAAGGATCTGAATCCAGTGCCTCAGGAGAGGCTGGTGACCTTGCACAGCCCTTCTTCACTCAAATCAAATTCAACCGCAGGTTATGTCATCATCTTGATGTCATGGTCCTCTTGGAGAACAAAGGACACACATAACAACAACAGCAGTTGCAAGGATGAAATAAACACACGTTAGGAACATATTAGGGGTAAAAAAATACATATTATTTCTCCAGTTTGGATATTAAATTCAAGAAATTGTTCTGATTGATGAACAAGGAGCAGTATAGGATTTGAAATCAGGATAAACCTGGGTTTGATTTTTTTTTTGCCTCTGATCTTCCCTAGTTCTATAACAATGTATAAGCTCCTCAGCCTTTCTGCGACTCAGACTCCTTATCTTTAAAATGGCCATAATTCTCTGATAATTTGTTGCATGAGTTAAATTAGATAATGTACACAAAGTATTTTGCAAGGCATAAAACACTACATTAATACCAGTAATTATTGTTATTTTCCCACCAAAGTCCTCCTTCAATGCTTTAGATTATTAAAAGCTATCCTGGTAAAGCAAAGACTTTGGAAAATTCTGCCAAGCTGGAAGAGTTGCAAATATAGGCCCTGTAAAGTTATATCTATTGTCTGATGACCAGCTTAGCAATATTCAGAGAGGGGTCATCACTGTGTTTGTCAAAGGATGAAGACATTTTTAGCCGCAGTCATACCCTGAAACATCATTCACTAAGTTTTAGAGGGGATACCCAGATCATGATGCTGATATGACCTGCATCTGTGAAGGGAGTATCCACATCAACGCCACCAGAAAATTTTAAACTATTAAAATAAATATTATTTTATATTGTTAATGTTATTCTTTTGTATTGCTGTCATTTCTTGGGAACTATTTAAATGATAAGTTTCTTACCTGAAAAACCCACCAAGAAGCTCATGAGTAAGAAATAGGCCAGTGGTAAATACAGAAGCCACTTCATCATCACCATCTGAAAGAAGAGGCTTTTAAATTTTATTTGCTAAAGGAAGAAAAGGAGGCAACTATTGAAAAAGCCATTTACAATGCATGTTGGTATTAAAGAAAGATCAAAAGAAGTAGGAAAAAAAAGTGATCTGTTAAAGCTCAAGGAGTGCCCAGCTTCGTACATTGATCTCATATCTCTCTCTCTCCAGCCTGTTACAATCAGTCAGTCACACACACTAAAGTTCACACTGGGTGGTCTCTTTGGAATTTTTCCTTTTCTGAATAAGAGTAAGCTTTACAAGGCTGTTAGAAACTGACCAGCTAGATTAAAATTCCTTGTTAAGCCATTTTCAGCACATTTTGCATCCTGAAGGTCAAAAATGATATCTGACAAAGTAAAAATAGTGCAAACTTGACTATGCTACCTTAATACTAATTTTTCAAAGGTTTTCTGTATCTGGCCTGAGCAGTGGAGTGTCCCTTCATGAGAATTGAGAATTTCAGAAAATAAAGCGGATGCAGATGATTCTGTGTTTTGTGTGTGTGTGTGTGTGTGTGTGTGTGTGTGTGAGAGAGAGAGAGAGAGAGAGAGAGACAGAGAGACAGAGAGACAGACAGAGACAGAGACAGACAGAGACAGAGACAGAGACAGACTGAGAGACAGAAAGAGAAAAAGAGAGTCTTCACCTGGGGAGGTGAAGAATTTCTCAGGATGTTGGTTATAAAATTAACCCCCTGTGTCTATGAAGTTGGAGAATAAGTATGATTACCTCTATCCTGGGATTTATAACCTGAAACAGAAGCCCTAGTCACTGTTTTGAAAAACATTGAGTCTCATCCTAGGAGTCCCCAGTTTTCTTCCTTTACCTCTCCCTTAGCTTACCCTGTCAGTACATGTTTGATTCATTTTGCTACCTTAATAGTACTCAATTCTTTATCTGAGCAGTTTGAAACACATAACACTCTCAAGCACTTGACTGCAGGTGCCCAGACACAAGGGTCCATAGTGGCACTACAACTTGCATAGAATTATGAATCTCCTTTTTGCAAAACACTGCATTAGGTTTTGGAGGAATGATGCCAGGATGAAATCAGTTGCAATCCTTGCCCTCAGAGAACTCACAACCTAAAAGAACAGTAGATTATTTTATTAATATTGAAAAATCTGTGAAGAACTCTATTATAAATAGGACATTTGCAGTCCCACTACATTGAGATCCACTTATTAAAACCCAAGCTATAGCACAAATTTCTCACATAATATTTCTTGTCATGATCCCAGAAACCTTTTTGTTAGGTGCTGAGGGTGGGAGGGGGGAGGGAAGAGCCCAACGTAAGACAAGAGATCCTTGTTTCTCACTGAGCATATGTTCATCAACTTATTTTGAACAGAGCATCTGATGATCATTTTCTACACCTTGCCTTTTTTTCAGTTCCTTGACTTAGAGCTTATCTGAGAAGCTTTTGTTTAGTCTCATAATTATTCAGTGAGTCAGTAGCCCACAAACATTATGAGTTGAGCCAGACATGATCAGCCAGCTTTTTGGACCACCTGTTCCAAGTAGTTTCCTGTGTGGGCGGCAAGTTCAGAGGGAGTTAAAATATGAGTTACAGTAAATGTTCTTTAACCTTGGCAGTCAGCATTGTTGAAAGGAGATGGAATCTCACTTGACTGTGTTCAGACCAGACAGATTTCATTATTGTTGTTTGCATATATATTAAAAACTTGTATGCCACATAGAATGACTTTCCCAACATGCTGTGTAACATGACATTGCAATAACAGAGAAAATGTTTAATGTTTGACCTATTAAATCAATTTTGTGAATACAAAGTGCTTTTGGAAGGGACAAGGTTGCTAATTAAAATGGTATTGTTTGTTCTTGCCACGTCCTGTGTGATGTCTTGAGGTGACTAAATACGGGAGGGATGCAGGAGGACATATTGAAATTGCTATGAATTTGTTATTAGAAGTCTCTCATGAAATGATTAAATACCAAAAGAACACAATTCAAAGTACTTGTTTTGGGTCACGAAGCACAAAAAAGCAGTTAGCTTCACTTAAGCTTTTATTTTTTGACTAATTTAATCACAGTATATGAACTTGAATTCGATCACAAGACTAATTTTCTCATTAAGGCAACCTCTCTCTCAATAGGGAGATCTTAACCTTTTTTCCTTAATAAAACCCATCTTCCTGATCTTATCTTATGATATGAGACTTTTTGTGAAATGGCTACAGTTTAGGATATTGAGAAACAGTCCTCCTAATACTGTTATTTAATATGATATAGTAGGAAAACACCTGAAAAGGGAAGAAGATCCTAAGGTCTAGTCCTGGGTTGGCCACTATATAGCTGTATGACCTATATTGCCTCATGTGTGAAATGACAAGGTCCCTTCTGGCTCCAACATTTTAGGAATCTAAGTATTTCATGAATTTAATAATGTGTGTCAGACCCATAGACTAGTTTTTCAAAGGGATGCAAATTCAGAAATTAAAAAAAAGACCCTCAGAATAATAAGAAAACACAAAGTAGATGATATTTTATAATTCTGGCATTCTAGGATACTAAATATATCATACTGGAATATCAGCAAGTATATAATCTTGTTCAGACTAGAGAGAGAATTTCAGAGAAGTCAAGATGGATTACTCAGACTTTCTGGCACAAGCCTAAGGGAGTGAAGGTATTTGATAAGTACTTTTTCACTCTAGTTTCTCGTCATCTCTAAACAAGTGGAGTGTCCTCATTCTATGGCCTAGTGATAGGAATGATAGACTGGAATTCCTGGAGGCTCATTCCAACTTGTGGGAGTCATTAAAAACGTTCTGTACCTCAGGTTTTCAATGGGAATAGGCCTTTACAAATCAGAATCACCCATCTACCTTGCAGGTAGAGCGATTACTAGTCATTTTGTTGAGAAATAGGAAATTCAGTCTCATGCCAACTGTGTAATTCATGATATGAAAATAATACAAGAAGTACTAAAATAGAAAATCAACTAACTGAGAAAATACAATTGCTTCAATGATGCTGAAAACGTGCTTTATTTGGCATTCTCTAAATTTCAGTGTTCTGGTACAAACTTTAACTTCCCCGTCACATCATTACAGTTATGGCTTTGCTTTGAGGATAGAGGAGAAAAGCAGTGCACTAATACCATCTTTTCATTTAGAGCTAGAAGTGTCCTTAAATATTATCTTGTTCAATTACATCAGTTGACAGATTAAAAAACTGAATAGTAAGAATAAGAATAAATTATATAATTTTTAATGTTTGCAAAGTGCTTTACAACTATTATTTTGTCTCCACACCAATCTTGGCAGGTGGTGTGATTATTATTCCCATTTTGGAGGTGAGGAAACTGAGGCAAACAATGACTGTAATAAGGTCACACAACTAGTAAGTGTCTGAGGCCAAATCTGAAATTAAGTCTTCCTGCCTTCAGACCCAGTGCTCTGTCCCATGTGCCACTTAACTGCTCCTAAGGTCCAGAGAGTTTACGTCTTGCCCCAGGTGACATAGGCAGATAGTAAATAGCCTAGATGTTGTTGCTTTATGACAATATTCTAATGAAAGTTAAGATTTAACTTAAGTATTGCATTTTGTTCTTGCAAAGGTGACCCCCCCCCCCCCCCCAGGCTTCTGTTTCACTTAGCAGTCCAATGACACTACTATAACCTGTTGTACTAGTCCAGGGGTTGGGAACGTATGCCTCAAGGCCACATCTGGCTTTCTAGGTCCTCAAGATGGCCCTTTGACTGAATCCAAACTTCACGGAACAAATTCCTTTAATAAAAGGATTTATTCTATAAAACTTAGACTCAGTCACAAGGCCTCACCGAAGCACCTAGAAGACCACAGGTGGCCTCGAGGCTGCAGGTTCCCCACCCCTGTTCTAGTAAATGCTTTTTGAGTGGTTGTTAATAGGGGAGGTAAAGTCTTGGTTTTAACATTAAGTGATAATCATCAGGAGGAAAGAACAATATGTTTGTTTATACTACTAGACAGAAAGAAATCTAATTGAGATAAAAAATAAATATTCATGGAAAAGAGGAAATTGGGAATTCTAAAGTGAGATAAAAGAATACTTTTTAATATTCTTTCTAGAGAGTTATTTTAACATCCACAGACCTTTGAAACAGATTCAAAATGATAATTTGTATTTCTTGCTTCACAGAATTACAAAATTTGAGAGCTCCATGGTCCATATTTCTTTAATCTAAGTAGGGAAAAGATCATTAGACATTAATCAGATACATTTTCAGAGGACTCTGAGGTAGGTAGAGGATAAAAATTGCCCCTTTTACAAGTAGTAAAACTGATTTACAGGAAAAGTAGCCTTTTGAAGCTGTGAGAGTACCAGCCTCATATTACCAGAATTCTTGTCCTATTTATAGGTGTGTAAATCTAATCAAATGACTTCACTTCCCTTGGACTCAGTTTCCTCATTTGCAAAATGAGAAGTTGAGAGTAGATTCCTAATATCTTTTCCAACTCTGAAATTCTAAGTTTCTAGGTAAGCAAAGAATATCATTCATAGCATATCATAGTAGGCATATTTAATCTCCACAAAAAAAGCAGGAAAGATATGAAAATAAGAGGATATCCCATAACGTATATTAATGAATTTCAGAAGTGAAAATGAACCCAGAGGCTATCCAATCTAACACATACATTTACAAGAATTGTCTTCACTTTATTCCTAAATGGTTATGCAGACTTTGCTTTAAGACTCCAGTGAACTGGAAGTCACTATCCCTGATTAACCCATTCCTCTTTGGAATATTAGGTTCTAACTGCGAGGAAGTGCTTTACATTGAGGCGTAAATCTGTATTCTTGCAACTTGTACTCACTGCTTCTAGTTTTACCTTTAGGGGACAAAGAAGCAAAAAATAAAATAAAACAAATCTATCTTTCAGAAGACAATACTCCAGAGGCTTGGAGATATGTATCATACCATCTATAATTCTTCTCTTCCCTAGGCTAGGTAAAATTGATCTGATCTTCACTTAGCATGAACCTGAGACCTTTCACTGTCTTGCTCAGTCTCTCCTGGACACTCTTCAGCTTTTCGGTGTCTGACTTTAAATGTACCTCTCAGACCTGAACATAGCACTTGAGATAGGGTCTGACTAGCGCAGAGACTCATAAAATATCATATATTATATTTAATTATTTCTGCTGGAGGGAGTTATTTTTTAACTTATTTTTCTAAAAATGACTGTTTTCAAGGACATCTGCCAGACACTGTGGGGAACACCATATTTAGAAAATTTAACAGCATCAAGTACATAAAATTGAAGATGTATGTTTAGCAAAGGCAGAAAGAAAAACCCAAATTCTCCCATAGTCCCACAAAACTGTTTGTTATAATTTACCACTCTTCTTGAATTAGTCTCCTTTTCTTTGATGTGTCTATGAAAGGTTTTTATTTTCCTATCTTTTCTTTTATTTCACCAAATTAGAAAAACGAGAGTTTTGTCCACATTGAATGAAGTTTCCTGCACTTTCATGTATTAATTTTTCTATTGATTTGTTGTGAGCATTTCCAAAGATGATTTTTCACAAGGCGTAAAATGGAACAATCTGAAGCCACTGAGAAAAAAAAAGTCATTTTCAGTCATGCAAAAACATAACCACCAAGTTTCATGAGGTCTTCTTAGGACAGAATATCATGCTGCATTGTTGGGCCAAATACCAGAACATGCCCCTTATCATGCTATTTATAGCATATATTTTCTTTTTTCCTTTGAGTAAATTCAATAAGCCAGTGTCATTATTATAGACTCTCTAATTGGAAGGGACCTCAGAGGTCATAAGATTTGGGGATTATAGGATCATCCATTTAGAGTTGGATCTACTTGTCCAATACTTTCATTTTGCATATGAGAAAACTGAGGCACTGGGAAGTTAAGTGACTTAAGTCTGAATAAATAGTTTAAGTGGAAGAGGCAGGATTTGAGCCCAAGTTCTTTGAATCCAAAAGACAGCACTTTTCCCACAATACCACAATGCCTCCATCTAGTCATCTAGTCCAACCTAAACGTGAACAAAAATGTTTCTTTATATTTCTGCCTATAAATCTTAGATCTAAAAGATTGACAGTAGCGTCAAGAAAATTGTTTCTTTCTCCAAATAATACTATTACTTTATTATTACACACAGAGAGAATGATGATGGGATACCTGTTAGAGTTCTTTCTGTTTAGAGAATACCAACTAATAAAATTTTGACTGGTCTTACTTATAATTTTGTCCTTCAACAAGAGGAAGAAGCATTATTCAGGATCTGATTTTCACTAGTAGAGGATTGAGATCCCTAGAGGGAAGTTATCAGCTCATTCTACAATTTGTGATAGAAGAGAAGAAATATGGATATAAGGTAGACAGACAGATAGACAGACAGACAGACAGACAGACAGACAGACAGATAGATAGATAGATAGATAGATATCTCTGAAATTTGGGGAAAAGTGATTTTAAAAGATTTGGAGAAAAAAATGTAGCATCCTAAAAAATATAGCTGAGGCTAGCAAAGAATCTCAGGACAACAAACAGGATGGTGGTTATTTTTAGGAGAAAAGGGAATTAAAAATAAGAGATAGGAACTTTGCTAAAGGAGATAGGATGAAGATAACTTAAAACAGGAAGGAGACAGGGCTTCTCAAATCTTATTTTGATTCTGGGTTCTTTATAAAGAAGAACAAACTTTACACTGGGAATGGTAATGCAAAAGTAACAAGAAATTGATACCCAAGATTAAAGAGATAAAGAGTATTTAGTTGCGGTGAAGTCAAGTCACTTGTCCTAGATGAATGACTTCCTTCGGTTTGTATTGATGGAACTTTGTGGGTGATAGTTAAAAAAAAATATGGAAAATGAGAATATTACCATGAGGCTGAAGAAAGATGATATCCCAGTTTAAAAAAAATGCTGGGAGGAGGGAGAAACAGAGCCTATAAACTACAGGCCAATGAGTTTGACTTAATTTCCTCAGATTTTAGAATGGTTCATTAAAGAGATGGTTGATGAATACATAGGGAAGCACTGATAGCAAAGAGCCAGCTTTGCATCATCAAGAACAAGTCATGTCATACTTAACTAATTTCCTTTTTTTTTACAAGATAACTAAACTACTAGATGAAGGGAATACTGATGTTTGGCTATTGATATCTTGATATTAGCAAAGCTGAGGTATAATAAAATATTTCATACTATTACTATGGGGAAAAATAGAGAGATATAGATTAGAAAATCACATGGTCAGATGTTTTTAGAACTGGTTTGATGGCCATACTCAAAAAGTGGTTGCTAATATCCAGTACCAACATGACAAGTCTCCAGTTTAGTACACCATAGATCTGCGCTTAGCGTCATGTTGGTTAACATTATTATCAGTGACTTAGACATAGATGATATGTATATATGGCAGCTAGGTGGCACAGTAAAGTGACAGACCTGGAGTCAGGAAGGAGTGAGTTCAAATCTAACCGCAGACACTGAGCAAGTCACTTAACCCTGTTTTCTTATATGTAAAATGAGCTTGATAAGGAAATGGCAAATCATTCCAATATCTTTGCAAGAAAACCCCAAATGAGGTCATGAAGAGTCAGGCGTGACTGAAATGACTCAACAATGATGACAATATTTGTATAGTTTGCATTGTATTGCTTGCCTTCTTGGTAAGTGGGGTAAGGCTGGGGAGAGGGAGAGAATTTGGAACTCAAAAAAAGATGTCAAAATAAATAATAAACAAAAAGAAAAACAAAAGACTAGATAATATGAGCATCAGAATAGTACATTTCATAAACTTATGAGGGATAACCAACCTCATAGAGTCAGGATCCAAAAGGGTCTTATAGGCTGTAGCACTGAGCATTCAGCGATGAAACGAAATGGGGATAAATGTAAAGCTTCAAAGCTGGGTACAAAAAAAAAATCAACATTGTAATTATAATATGAAGAAGGTATAGTTGAGTAGCAATTGTTCTGATAAAAATTACTGAGTTTACTGCAAAATATGAATCATCTCTGTGACACAGAAACTAGAAAAGTTAAAAACATCATCTCTAAGAGATGCTGATATCAGAATAGAGAAGTAAGAGTCTCACCCTGCCATGTCCTTCCTTTTTAGACCTTGTCTGGACTATTATCTTCAATTCTGGGCCCTACAGTTTTAGGACATGGAGAAGCTAGAGTCTGTCCAGAAGAGGGCAACTAGGATGGTGAAGAGTCTTAAGCATGTATCATATTAGGTTAAATTGAAGGAACTAGGGATAGTTAGCCTGAAGAAGAGGGACTTGCATTGAATAAATATGTAAAGAGCTAACAAGTGGAGTAGGGATTATTCTATTTGGAACAAGAGGGCAGAAATAGGAAAAATGGATGGAAGGGGCAGAGTTGATTTTAGGTGTGATGTCAGGAAAAAAGTACTCTAACTCTAAAAGTGGAATGGGTGGCCTTGAGAGGTGGTGGGTCACTCCTCGGAGATTTTCAGTCACCTGTCAGACATGTTATCATGGGGAGTCATTTTGTGTATGATTTGGAATAAATATCCTTCTTAATTCCCTCCAAAGACTCAAGTCCCATGATTCTGGTTTTTTGTTCTTCTGTGCTTTTAAGAGGAAATATACATAGGCTAGATCTAGGTCATTTGGGAAAGGAATTACATGACAGAATAGATAATCTGATTCAGAAGCCACATTGCTTATTGTTTTATACAAACATCTTAATTTATTTAATTTTGAGAAATAATTTTAAGCAAGAGCAAATGTAAATATTAAATATCATATCTTAAAATTTTATCCATTGCTAAAAATCATAATCCCAAATACTTTCTTTTCCTTCTTCTTTTTAAAAGAGACAGTGAACCAAAATCTTCATGAAAAGAAACAACCTTCATCTTCAATTTTCTATCTATTCCCCTCTTAGCAAGAGACCTGAGTACCTACAGAATCACAGCCTAGGCTAGAACAGTTTATTCTGGGACATTTTAATCTCGTGCTAACAAAAGAAAGGGTAGAACAGTACTTCAAATATATGATTTGTAATTTGTTTATATGAACTACCTTTAAAGATTTAACAGAGTTAGCTGCCAAGTTGGGAGATGTTGTAGGACTGAGTTAGTAACTGTTCTGACTCTAGTTAGAACAAACAACAAATTGTTACTCAAGGGTCAGGCTTTAGAGAAAGAAACTAAGGATTGAAGTAAGAGGGATGCTTAGCAGTGAAGACAGAAGATATAAGATTGAAAAATACATTCTATGGGACAAGAATGATCCTCTAAGCAGATACTGTATGACTTCTCTCACCTTCCCTTATTAAAAGTATGATATCCTAACTATTCATGTCCAAGAATCAACAATGTTATAGGTTCTGAAGAGGGATAGTGAATTCGTATGTGTGGACACACAGTATTTATTATTGTGACTGTTACAGTTTATTAATAAAATGGTAGGCAAGTTAGTTCTTTTTATGTAAATAGTATTTTATTTTTCTAATTACATGTAAAGTTAGTTTTCAACAATAATTTTTATAAGATTTTGAGTTCCAAATTTTTCTCCCTGTCCCCTTATTTCACCCCTTCTTTCCCCAAGACATCAACCAATCTGATATAGGCTATACATGTGCAATCATGTTAAACATATTTCTACTTTAATCATGTTGTGGAACAAGAAACAAAACAAAAATAACTCCCACATCCCCCGAAAACACAAAGAAAGGGAAAATAGTGTGCTTTGATCTGCATTCAGACTCTTTTCAGTTCTTTCTCAGGACATGGATAGCATTTTCCATCAAGAGTCTTTTGAAATTGTTTTGGATCATTGTATTGCCAAGAAGAGCTAGGTCTATCATAGTTCACCATTACACAATTTTGCTGTTACTATGTACAATGTTCTCGTGGTTCTTATCAGTTCATGTAAATCTTTCCAGGTTATTCTGAAATCTATCTGTTCCTCATTTCTTATAGCACAATAGTATTCCATTGCATTCATATACCACAACTTGTTCAGCCACTCCAGAATTGGTGGACATTCCCTCAATTTCCAGTTCCTTGCTACCACAAAAAGAGCTGCTTTAAATATTTTTCTACATGTAAGCCCTTTCCCTCCTTTCTGTGATCTCTTTGGGATACAGACCTAGTAGTGCTATCACTGAATTAAAATGTGCAGTTGTTTGCCCTTTGGGCATAGTTCTGAAGAATGTCATAGTTCTGAATTGTTCTCCAGAATAGTTCAATCACTCATAATTCAACCAACAATATATGTGTTCCAATTTTCACAAATCTCCAACATTTATTATTTTTCTTTTCTGTCATATTAGGCAATCTGATAGCTGTGAGGTGGTACCTCAGAGTTGTTTTAATTTGCATTTCTCTAATCAATAATGATTTAGAACATTTTTATATCCTTATGGATAGTTTTAATTTCTTCATCTGAAAACTGCCTGCTCATATCCTTGGACTATTTATTTGTCAATTGGGGAATGACTTGCATTCTTATGAATTTGACTCAGTCCTCTATATATTTGAGAAATGAAACCTTTATCAGAAATGCTTGCTATAGAATTGTTTCCCAGCTTTCTGCTTTCCTTTTAATCTTGGTTGCATTAATTTTGTTTGTGCAAAACCTTTTAAATTTAATTAATTAAAACAATCTACTTTGAATTTCATAATGCTCTCTATCTCGTTTGAGATAGATCTGACAGCTAAACTATTCCTTGCTCTCCTAATTTGTTTACGGTATCATTTTTTTAATATCTAAATCATGTACCCATTTTGACCGTATCTTTTTATATGGTGTGAGATGATCTATATCAAGTTTCTGCCATACTGTTTTGCAATTTTCCCAGCAATTTTTGTCAAATAGTGAGTCCAAATTAGTTCTATGTTTCTGAAAAAGAAATGTTTCTGAACGTGCATAAATAGAGATAGAGACTGGATCTATGATTTCATTAGTATAGGGAGCTCTTCAATGATGGAATTTCTTCTGCCAGGCAATTTGAAATTTTCTTTATAATTTGTAGTCTTAGAGAAATGCCTGGAGATTCAATGACTTGCTCAGGGTCACACAGCAAATATACGTCAGTGGAGGAACTTGAACCTATGCTCGTGCCTATGAATCTGGTTCATTAGCTACTAAACCACATTGTCTTTCAATTCAAACATTAGTTCAAATTTATATAGTGCAGCAAAAGTCACAGAACACTTCACAGTTTTCATCTCTTAGCATATCTTATGGGGGGGGGTCACTCACATCACTACCCTTATTTTACAAATGAAGAAACTGAGGTTCAGAGATGGATGGGATTGAACTCTCCTTTATGCCAAGTCTAGCACTGTTTTCACTACATCGTCTTCTCTTTTGCTATGCTGCTTGCTGGTTAAGCTGTTTGGGCTTTGTGCCACTGAGCATCATGAGATTTGAATTTTATTTCCAACTAACCTTTTTTATCTTGGAAAAGACAATTCACCCCTGTGGGCTACGTTGTACCCTTTTGCAAAATGTGAGAGTTCGAGTAAATGGTCTTTATTATCACTATCAAATGTAACATTCTATTTATCTAGCTTGGCTACAATTTTATTTGACTCATTGCCAGGGAAACTGTCTAAATTATAGACATAGAAGAAATGTTACTTGATGTTCAGGAGAAAATGTTTCTTATAGGAAGGGTGAGGTACTTTGATTGATTAATCTGACATTAGGAAAAATGAGCTTTGAATCCTTCAGACAACAGTTGTATCAAAAGCTACTGAGCCTCAGTATCATTATCTGTAGAATAGGGACAATAAGCATTTAAGCTCATGGGATTATTGCAAATATATATGCATGTATGTGTAAATATGCATATATACATACAAGCATGTATACATCATATAAAAATATAAATGTATATATAGAGAAATGTATGTGCATTTATATATTTGAATAAATGTATATATGTGGAGAGAGTGAGACAGAGAGAGAGACAGAGAGAGAGAGAGAGAGAGAGAGAGAGAGAGAAGGACAGAGACAGAGCAACAGAGAGATGGGGGGAGGAAAAATGAGACTTAAGGGACACCCTCTACATACACATACATATGTCAGTTGTCAGTTACTAATTTGATTTTGACTTGAACAAATAGAATCATCTATAAAAAATGAGTAAGAAAAATCTGTCTTCTTCTACAGCAGATTTGGAAGTGAGAATTTTAAAAAGTTTCTAAAGATGCTGTTAATTGTTCAATACTTTCTGTTCACTTTTAAAGTATTCCAGAATCCCATATATCATGTCACCCATTTCTGTGACTATTAGTTTCCACCTACAGCTTTCTTTCCTGCACAAAATCATGGCTATTCTAAAATATAAAGCCTTGTAAGTGCCTATAAGGAGAACTAAACCACATTGTAAAATAGTACTAGGAAAAGTAAAGCCACTGGCAAAATTTTTTTTTAAAGTTTTCTGAAGAGTTTCAGATATTTGGAATGCATGAAAAAGCTTTCCCTCAAAGTGTTTCCAACCCACAATTTACAATGTTTTCAGGATTAACTTCATAGATACATGAAACAGAACCTGAACTGGGCAACATTCCCCTAATAGACATTTCCAGTCTTTTGCTTCTGTGGGTGATGTTGGTATTAGGGAGGGGGAAAGTGGGAGAAAAAGGCTTTTGTCTGTTCTTTTAATTCCTTTGGGATTTACCAGGGAATGAATTCATATTACATGCCATGTCTCACCTTGTGGCATTATCCCCCAGGAACATAGTTCATCAATGATGCAATCCCATAATTATTTAAGGGATATTATAGAGGTTCTTTGATTCTCACAAAAGCCTTCTTGAAAATAAAGCATAGCTTGTCATCTTTTTTTTTTTTTTTTAACATACCTCAAGACCATTTATAGCTCCTGCAAGCCAGGATTGCATCATCTTTCGGAGATATGTTCCAAGGGAAAAGTTGAGAATATACCATTGTTGTGTGGGTGGGGAATATTAAGCAATACGGATTAAGTTAATATTATTATTGAGGACAAAATATGTTTTGTGTGCTTTTACTAATTTTCACAAATGTTGAGCTGGTGTTGTGGAAAGAAGGTTATCGCTGGAATCAGAGGACCTGAGTTTGAATCCTGACTCTGTGACTTACTGCTTCTGTGACCATGGGAAAATGTCATATTACTGCTGTACCTCAGTCTGCTTTCTAAGTAAAATGAAAGCATTGAAGTAGATAACCTCTGTTTCCCCTCAAGCTCAAAGTCAATTATCCTGATCCATGATTCTATATAAAACTGACATTTTGGAGGAAATACAGGTGGTAAAACACTGACTCGGAAACAAAATTTTTGGCAAGTCAATTTCTCCTCTCTGAAAACTTGAATATTCTGGTTTCAAGGCCACTACAGTATACACTCCACCATGATGGCTCATTTTATTCATTCTGTTTGAGAGATTAAGAAACTGAGGTTACAGTGGAAAGGTAGCAGAAATTCCAGGATTGAAATCTAGGTCGTAGAATCAATCAATCAACAAATAATTATTAAGCACTTACTATGTGTCAGGCACTATGCTAACCACTGCAGACAGAAATATACAATGAATGAAATTATCCCAACTTAGAAGGCAAAGAGCATGTATTCTAAGAGGGGAGACAATATGCGCATATATAAGCATATGTAAGTATATGTAGAATATACATAAAGAACACAAAATCGTTAAATGCAAGGTAGTTTGGGAGGGAAGACACTAAAAATTAGGGATCCAAGGAAATCTTTTGGAAGATGGTGATTAAGGTTCATCTGGAAGGAAAAGAATGATTTTTTGAGTTGAAGGTGAGACTGGAGATTTCAATAATATAGAATGACAAATGAAAAGACTTGTAGATGTAATGTTGAATGTTGTGCATAAAAAACAGAGAGGAAGCCACTTTGCTAGATCACAGTGTGAAGGAGTGGGGAATGATGGAACATTGAGGATAGAAAAAAGGATAGAGGCTAGATTATATAGACGTTTAAGAGCTAAACAGAGATTTTTTTTATTAGAGTTGATTGAATTTGGAAGTGACATGGTTATATCTTGGCATAAGGAAAATACCTTTGTCAGCAATGTGGAAGCTAGAATGGAACGGGGAAGATTTGAAACAAGAAGACTAATTCTAGTTGCACTCATCTATATGAGAGGTGATGAGGGCCTGAAGTAAAGTGGTACCTGTATAAGTAGAAAGAAGGGGTCAAGTGTAAGTGATGTTGTGGACTTAAAAAAAACAAGATCTGGCAATTGATTAGATATGTGAGGTAAGGGAGAGTCAATAGTTGAGGACAGTATAGAAGTTATGAATGTGGGCAACTAGGAGAAAGGTGGCAGTTTTAGTAGAGATGAGAAGTCTTGAGAGCTTAGAAGAAGGATGGATTTTTGGGAAAAGGTATTGAATTTTGAACATATTGAGTTTATGTCTACAATAGATCCAGTATAAATGTCCAGTAGATAATTGGTAATGCTGAATTGAAACTCAGGAAAGAGTTTCTGGGTCTGAAAACATAGATCTGTAAGTCACTGGCACAGAGATTATAAATAAGTCCATGGAAACTGATCAGGTTACCAAAAGAAAGTGTAAAGAGACAAATTGGGGCTAAAATGGAGCCTTGGGGAACCCCTCAAGTAAGAATGCCTGAAAAGAATGGTAACCATCACAGAAGACTGAGAAGTGGTTAGATAGGTAAAGGGAGAATCAAGAGGAATGATATCAACAAACTCAAAGAGGAGAAAGAATTAGCAGTCAATAATTATGAAGATAAAAATAATACCTTGAAAAAAACACTACCAGATTTTGCAATTAAGAAATTATTAGTAACTATGGGGAAAGTTATTTCTGTGAAGGGTAGGGTCAGAATCCACATCGCAAATGGTTGAGAGATAAGTGAGAGGGTAAGGAGGCAGTGAGAGTAAGGAGGCAGCTTCCGCCAGGAGTTTAGTTTAAGATACGAGAAATATAGGACAAATCTAGTGAAGGCATTTTTAAGAATGGGGGAGATAAGGGTGTTTAAAAGCACTAGGGAAGAAATAATATCAAAATTCATTTGGAAGGATAAAAGGTCCAGAATATCAAGGAAACTAATAAAAAGAAATGCCAGAGAATGCAGCCTAGTCATGCCAGATCTTAAATTGCATTATAAAGCAATAATCATCAAAATTACTTGGTACTGGCTAAGAAACAGTAGGGTACATCAGTGGAATAGGTTAGGAACACAAGACACAGTAGCTGATGATTATAGCAATCTACTACTTGATAAATCCAAAAACCCCAGCTTCTGGGATAAGAACTCACTATTTCATAAAAACTGCTGGGAAAACTGGAAAATAGTATGGCAGAAACTGGGCATAGACCAATGCCTGGCAGAGTATAACAAAATAAAGTCTAAATGATTTCATAATTTAAGTAGAAAGGCTGATTCTATAAACAAATTAGGGGACTATGGAATAGTTTATCTTTCAGGTTTATGGAGAATGGTGGAATTTATAACCAAATCAGAGATAGAGAACATTATGAAATGCAAAATGGATAATTTTGATTATATAAAACTGAAAAGTTTTTGCCCAAACAAAACCAATGTAATCAAAATTAAGGGGGGAAGCAGAAAACTGGGAAAGAATTTTTATAACTAGTGTCTATGATAAAGGCCTCATTTCTAAAATATAGAGAGAACTGAGTCAAATTTATACGAATACATGTCATTCCCCAATTGGTGAATGACCAAAAGATATGAACAGGCAGTTTTCAGAAGAAGAAATTAAAGTTATGTGTAGTCCTATGAAAAAATGCTCTAAATCACTATTGATTAGAGATATGCAAATCTAAACAACTCTGAGGAACCATATCACACCTATCACATTGGCTAACATGACAAAACAGGAAAATGACAAATGTTGGAGAGGTTGTAAAAAAGTTGGTGGTGTTGTGAGCTGATACAACCATTCTGCAGAGCAATTTGGAACTATGGTCAAAGGTTTATAAAAATGTGCATACCATTTGATCTAGCAATACCACTTCTAGGGTTGTGTCCCAAAGAGATCATAAAAATGGGAAAAGGACCCACATGTGCAAAAATATTTACAGCAACTCTTTTTGTGGTGGTCAAGAACTGGAAATTGGGGGAGGAGCCAAGATGGCAGAGTAGTAAGATACACATATGTTAGCTCTGAACCCACAGCCCATAAAATATCTGTAAAGAAGAACTCCCAACAAATTCTGGAGCAACAGAAGCCACAGAACAACAGAGTGAAGGAGATTTCTGTTCCAGAGAGACCTGAAAAACTGACAAGAAAGGTCTGTTTGCCCCTGCCAAAAGCCCTGAGGCTAGGAAGCAGCATTTGAATCTCAGCCCCCAAGCACTAGTTGGGCGGAACTGGAGGTGAGATGGGTGTGGAGAGGAAACTCAAAAGTTAAGTAACTGGCTGGGAAAATGCCCAGAAAAGGGGAAAAAAATAAGACCATAGAAGGTTACTTTCTTGGTAAACAGCTATCTCCTCCCATCCTTTCTGATGAGGCAGAACAATGCTTACCATCAGGGAAAGACATAGAAGTCAAGGTTTCTGTATCCCAAACATCCAAAATAAATATTCAGTGGGCTCAGGCCATGGAAGAGCTCAAAAAAGATTTTGAAAATCAAGTTAGAGAGGTGGAGGAAAAACTGGGAAGAACTGGAAATTGAAGGGGTGCTCAATCGGGGAATGACTGAACAAGTTATGGCATATGAAGGTAATGGAATACTATTGTGCCATAAGAAATGATTAACAGTCAGACTTCAGAAAAAAAATGGAAAGACTTATATGGACTGATGTGGAGTGAAGTGAAAAGAATCAGAACATTTTTCACAGAAACAGCCGTGTAATGACTGATTTTGCATTACATAGCGTGTAATGACTGATTTTGACAGACTTAGCTTTTCTCAGAAATGCAAGGACCTAAAACAGTTCCAAAGGACTCATAATGGTAATTGACATCCACATGCAGAGAAATAACTATGGAGTCAGAAGGCAGAGAGAAGCAGTCTATTCTCTTTTTGTTTTGTCTTTCCTTTCTCATGTTCTATCACATTCATTATAATATTTCTACACAACATGACTAATATGAAAATGTGTTTAATAGCAATCATATTGCTTGCTGTCCTGGGCAGAGAGAATGGAGGGAGGAGGAGAAAATTCAAAACTTATGGAAGTGATTGTTGAAAACTAAAAATAAATAATTTTTAAAAATACTCTAGGGAAGGGATCAGTGGATAGGGAGAGGTTGAAGGTTAGAGAGAAGGAGAGGATTTAGGGTGTAATGTGGTGGAGCCAGGGAGGAGAAAATCCTCATCAATGTCAAAGACTGAGATAAAGGAGGAGAGAAGTCTTAGAAGAGTTGCAATCTGGGTTGGTGGTAGATTCTTACTCAAATGTTTCGTTGAAGTATTAAATGAGATTTTAGATTAAATAAGTAGCCATCCAAGAGCATTCATGTATACTATATTTCAATGGTTGTTTATAAAAACTTTCATACTTTTGTGTCCCATATCAGCATGGTTTTTTGTATAGTCAGTACATATGTGGAAAAGCAATTGGTGGAGATGTAATAAATTCTAGTAATATAGCATGATAAACTTTTTCATCTATATCCTAAAAAAATAATAGCAGACACTTTAGCCTAAAGCCTCCTAGTACAGCCTTGAATCTAAATCTGAAAAGTGCAGGATTCCCAAGACACACCCAAGGGTGAGACCAATTGTTTGGGAAAACACTGAAATTTTTCTTCCTTTAAAAAAATTCATGTATTTTAATGGGAAAATTATACACAAGTTCAATGCCTTTTGAATTAACTTATTCAACACAAATGTTATTTTTTAAGAGGTACTTGATGCTTAATAAGCCAAGGAAACCTTTTTTTTTGATACTTAGTTAAATATTTTCTCCTCTAAAAAAAGTAGGTCACTTTGTGCCAAGGGTAAACTATCTTTATGATTCAGAAATCTCAGTTTATTTTCTCCATGTTAAATTTCCTCTTAAATTATATCTCAGCAAACTAACTTTGATTCAAAATTAGCTCCCCCATCCTCCCTCTCTTTGTCTCTGTTTTTGTCTCTCTCTTCTCCTTCCTTCTCTGTCCGTCTGTCCCTCTGTGTGTATATGTATACGTATATATATATGTGTGTGTGTGTGTGTGTGTGTGTGTGTGTGTGTGTGTGTGTGTGTGTGTAAATAAAATATATACATACACACATATATACATATATAAGATATATAATGTATATGTATGTATATGTGTATATATGCGTGTGTGTGTATGTGTATGTGTGTGTTTGTGTGTGTGTATGTGTATTTTTTGTTTCTAGAAGGAAACTCTTACTCCTTAGTAGAGCTGACTAGAATTTGCTTGGCTTGAGCAAATTCAGAATCCCAAGGAAACAAAACAATTATGAAGAGTGGAAACTTAACATGACTTAGGTTGGGTAAAATGATAGAGAGAGAAATAGTCTTGGAGACCTGGATATGTTAACATTTTCTGTGTGACCTTGGGCAAGTTGCTTGATATCTCTGATTCTAAGTTTCTATCTACATAGAATTATCACACTAATATTTGTTCCTATAAATCATAGAGCTAGTGTGAAAAAAAAATAAGATAATACATTTATAACATAATGAAGTCTTCATAAAGCTACCTATCTAGCACTATGGCTAGATAGGGAAAAGGAGAACCAAGAGAGAATAGTATCCATAAGCCCAAAGAGGAGAGAGAAAACATTAGCAGTCAATAGCTACAAAGAGACATTTAACAATGGATAGTAGTAAGGGTCCAAAAGAATATTAACAGACCAGAATTTCAGACCAACTGATTTCTGCTAGTCCAAGAAGTAATCACTGACAATAAGGTGTCAAACTAAGTATAAAGATAGATGCACTCCAAGAAACTAAAAAAAAGAAGGTAACAGAAATGAAAGACCTTGCTGTGCTAACAAGGTGTTAACTCTATGTCACCCTTTTATGATGTGTGAAGTCCTGCCTGATGGAATTAGAAATGCAGCTCATTACTTACGCAAAGAAATTTGGCCATACCCCTAATGGTCTTTTAAAAATATAGCTTGCTAAACTCTGCAGTATGTAGTAATGGGAGCAACTTTGTGGAATGTAATGTCTATGTCAAAAGGCAGTGGGGAGGGGAGGAGATGATTTCTTTTACTTTCCTCCTTCCCCAGGTTGGGCATGGTAGTTTTCATCACAACTACTTATCTACAGGAGACACTCCATTCAGCAGTTTGAAAGACTGTGAGTTCAAGGTACATCTGAAATTCATTCAGCAGGGAGCAGAAACACTCTTTATGGAGACACAGATGTAATGCAAAGCAGTATTCAAGGCAGGAAGCAGCTTTATAGTGTAAGACCTCTGACTGGAAAGAAGAAAGATGACTGTAGACCTATAGATTCAAGGGAGAAGTTGTCTTATCAATCAAGCGTTGATCTATAAATAGGAGCAAACCCTAGGATACCAGGTGAATGATTCCCCTCCTCTTCAAGAGACATGATATATCCAGGGGAAGCAGTATGAAAACTCCAGAAGGTGAGAAAGATCATCAGGTCTGAAGTATCGGAGATAGGAGCTTCCTTGCCCATGTGTTTTATTTAACAACTGTGCTCTGTGCACACTCTTCCCACAGACACTGTGGGTTTTGTAGGTACTGTTCTTTCTTTTCTTTTTTTGTGAAGGTAAATGCTTTTGCTTAGAACAAATTTCATCTACTGTCAGGCAATTAGAGCTAGCTTACTGGTGGGGCCTCATTTTAGGAAAGCAGAGTCACTGGAGACCTGCTAAATCTTGTTAGAATAGTAGTATTCCCCAGAGTCCCAACCTGAAAACCTGAGAGTTCTGAGTTGGAGAATTAGTCTAGAGTTGTTGTTACACATAAAAGATGAAATTAACAGGTAGTAAAGGTGAAGCAACATTAATAAGTTTAAACATATCACTTTCTTCAGTAGAAAAGGCATGGCTAGACAGAAATTCATGTGAAAAATATTTGGGTTTTTCATGTACTGTAAGCTCAATATGAGTCAAATGTATGATATGATAATTTAAAAAACTAATGCATTCACAGGCTGAATTTCAAGTACTGTAGCTTCCAGTATTAAAAAGGGAATAATTCTGGTGCACTTGGCCTTGGTCAGAACTCATCTGGAGAACTGTGTTCTGTCTGGAATACCACATTATAAGAAAGATGCAGAAAATCTGAACGACACTCAGAGCATATAGACCAGGATGGTGATTATTCCATAAGAAGATCACTTCAAAGACCTGAAAATAGTTCACTTGAAAGAAGAAACTTTGGGAGAACATGGGAGTTTTTCAATTATTTGAAAGGCTGTCATGTGCAAGAGGGATTCAGACCATATGCTGTTTGGTTTTATAGTAAACAATTGATAACAGTGGGTAAAAATCGTAGCATAACAGACAGGCTTCATGTAAAAAACAAACAAACAAATCTTTAAATTTATTTATTTAACTTTTAACATTCATTTTCACAAAATTTTGGGTTACAAATTTTCTCCCCTTTTATCCCCTCCCCCCCCAAACCCAAGCATTCTAATTGCCCCTGTGACCAATCTGCTCTCTCCTCTATCCTTCCTCCCTGCCCTTGTCTCTGTCTTCTCTTTTGTCCTGTAGGGCCAGATAGCTTTCTATACCCCTTTACCTGTATTTCTTATTTCCTAGTGGCAAGAACATTACTTGACAGTGGATCCTAACACTTTGAGTTCCAACTTCTTTACCTCCCTCCCTCTCCACCCCTTCCCTTTGGAAGGCAAGCAATTCAATATAGGCCAAATCTGTGTAGTTTTGCAAATGACTTCCATAGTAGTTGTGTTGTATAGGACTAACTATATTTCCCTCCATCCTATCCTGTCCCCCATTACTCCTATTCTCTTTTGATCCTATCCCTCCCCATGAGTGTCATCCTCAAATTGCACTCTCCTCCCGGTGCCCTCCCTTCTATCAATACCCCCACCCTGCTTGTCCCCTTATCCCCCACTTTCCTGTATTGTGAGATAGGTTTTCCTACCAAAATGAGTGTGCATTTTATTCTTTCCTTTAGTGGAATGTGATGAGAGTAGACTTCATGTTTTTCTCTCACCTCCCCTCTTTATCCCTCCACTAATGAGTCTTTTGCTTGCTTCTTTTATGAGAGATAATTTGCCCCATTCAATTTCTCCCTTTCTCCTCCCAATATATTTCTCTCTCACTGCTTGATTTCATTTTTTTTTAAGATATGATCCCATCCTCTTCAGTTCACTCTGTGCACTCTGTCTCTATGTATGTGTGCATGTGTGCATGTGTGTGTGTGTAATCCCACCCAGTACCCAGATACTGAAATGTTTCAAGAGTTACAAATATTGTCTTTCCATGTAGGAATGTAAACAGTTCAGCTTTAGTAAGTCCCTTATGACTTCTCTTTGCTGTTCACCTTTTCATGGTTCTCTTCATTCTTGTGTTTGAAAGTCAAATTTTCTTTTCAGCTCTGGTCTTTTCATCAAGAATACTTGAAAATCCTCAATTTCATTGAGAGACCAATTTTTCCCCTGAAGTATTATACTCAGTTTTGCTGGGTAGGTGACTCTTGGTTTTAGTCCTAGTTCCTTTGACTTCTGGAATATCCTATTCCATGCCCTTTGATCCCTTAATGTAGAGGCTGCTAGATCTTGTGTTATCCTGATTGTATTTCCACAATACTTGAATTGCTTCTTTCTAGCTGCTTGCAATATTTTCTCCATGACCTGGGAACTCTGGAATTTGGCCACAATGTTCCTAGGAGTTTCTCTTTTTGGATCTCTTTCAGGCGGTGTTCTGTGGATTCCTTGAATACTTATTTTGCCCTTTGGTTCTAGAATCTCAGGGCAGTTTTCCTTGATAATTTCATGAAAGATGATGTCTAGGCTCTTCTTTTGATCATGGCTTTCAGGTAGTCCCATAATTTTTAAATTGTCTCTCCTGGATCTATTTTCCAGGTCTGTTGTTTTTCCAATGAGATATTTCACATTATCTTCCATTTTTCCATTCTTCTCTCTTTGTTCTGTGATTTCTTGGTTTTGCATAAAGTCATTAGCCTCCATCTGTGCCATTCTAATTTTGAAAGAACTATTTTCTTCAGTAAGCTTTTGAATCTCCTTTTCCATTTGGCTAATTCTGCTTTTGAAAGCATTCTTCTCCTCATTGGCTTTTTGAACCTCTTTTGCCAGTTGAGTTAGGCTAGTTTTCAAGGTGTTAATTTCTTCAACATTTTTTTGGGTCTCCTTTAGCAGGGAGCTGATTTGCTGTTCATGCTTTGACTTCATGTCTCTCATTTCTCTTCCCAGCTTTTCCTCTACCTCTCTAACTTGATTTTCAAAATTCTTTTTGAGCTCTTCCATGGCCTGAGCCCATTGGGTGGGCTGGGACACAGAAGCCTTGATTTTTGTGTCTTTGCCTGATGGTAAGCATTGTTCTTCCTCATCAGAAAGGAAGGGAGGAAATGCCTGTTCACCAAGAAAGTAGCCTTCTATAGTCTTATTTCTTTTCCCTTTCTGGGCATTTTCCCAGCCAGTGACTTGACCTCTGAATATTCTCCTCACACCCACCTCGCCTCCTGATCCTCCCAGCCAGCATTTGGGTTCTGAGATTCAAATGCTGCTTCCAGCCTTAAGGCTTTTGGAAGGGGTAGGGCTGCTATTCAGTGTGAGATTAAGTTCAGGTGGTCAGGTCAGGGCAGGGCTGCCTCTCAGGCTCAGTTCCCTCAGGGGGTTTATGCACAGACCTTCCACAATGGATCCAGGCTCCTGCCTCCTTGGGGAGCCCCTGTCTGCAGCAGCCTCTCAGCTTCTTCCTCCCGGGGGGGGGGTGCCTGAGTTATGGGGGCACCCCACTCCCCTCTCAACCCACCAAAGAGACTCTCTCACCGACCCCCATCACCTGTGGGTGGAGGGACTTGTGCGGCCGCTGGAGATCCCATCCCTGAAGCCTGCTCGGATCTGTATCTCTCGGTGCCGCGGCCGTGGCAGGTCTGGGCTGGGCTCCGCGTCTGCAGCGCGACGGACCTTTTGCTAGAGGTTTGAAGGTCCCTCTGTGGGTGAGGGGACCCGCGTGGCCACTGGAGACCCCGTCCCTGAAGCCCCCTCGGATCTTTTCCTCTCAGTGCCTCGGCCGCGGCAGGGCTGCACTCAGCTCCCAGTCCCGGTGCCCAGTCCGCAGCGCGAAGGACCCCCCGCGAGAGGTTTGCAGGTCTCTCCAGAACAGAAATCTCCCTTGCTCCCCAAACAAACAAATCTTACTAACCATTAGAACTATTGAAGTAGAACAGGGTTGTCTTGTGAGATAATAAATTTCCCCTAAGTGGAGGCTGATTGTCCACATGTTGAGGCATCTGTAATGAAGATCCTAAATGTTACATTTTTGAATTGATGGTTTCTTTGGTGTCTTCTCACTCTGAAGTTTTGTGACCAGAACACTACTATGGTATTTTTCCTATTACACTGCTTTAATCATGTGAGTTGTTGCTTATAATCCTTCAGTGTGCCTATCAAATAAAGTTTATTTAAAAATTAAAGTATTGTACTATGTGTATCATGCCTATCTTATCACCCATCTATCACCCACTCTCATTACTCTCTCCTCCTAGCATGTCCTTGCTTCTCTCTTTTTTCCATCTTTGTAGTCCTGTCTATTCTTCAAGTTCTAGATCCGATGTTTTTCTCTTTTCCAGGAAGCCTTCCTGATTTTCTCCACCTAGACTGAATTTTCAGTCCTACATATGCTTAAACTACCTTGTTCATAGTTCTAAATTCCATTTTATATTATAATTTTGGGAGCACATCATAAATCCTGATATTATATTCTAAGCTTCTGGACAGAAATCCTTTTTTAGGTACCTTTGTGTCCTCTTTGGTGCCCAGCATAGTGCCTTGCATGTAGTAGATGGCAGAAGGCAGGATGTTGTAATATATATAGTCATGGACTCAATGCCAAGAAGACTGAGGTTCACATAAACAAATTGTGGGAGCATGAAATAGTTTACCTGTCAGATCTACGGATAAGAAAAGAATTCAGGAAAAAACAAGATATAGAGAACATTTTGAAATGTAAAATGGATAATTTTGATTGTATACATTTAAAACATTTTTGCACAAACAAATCAATGCAACTAAAAATGAGAAAGAAAGCAAAAACCTGGGGAAAATTGCAACATATATCTTTAATAGAAGTCTCATTTCTCAACTATATAAAGAAATAAGCCAAATATATGAGAATATAAGATATTTCCTAATTAATGAATTATCAAGTGATGTGAATAGGCAGTTTTCATATGAAGAAATCAAAGCTATCCCTAGTCATATGAAAAAATGTTCAAAATCATTATTGATTAGAAAAATGCAAATAAAAAACTGAGGTACCATCTCACATCTATCAGATTGGCTAATGTGACCAGAAAGGAAAATGATAAATATTGGATGATATGTGGGAAAATGGGAATGTTAATACACTGTTGGTGGAGTTGTGAACTGATCCCACCATTATGAAGAGCAGTTTGTAACTATGTCCAAAAGTCTATAAAACTGTGCATATCCTTTGACCCAGCAATACCACTACTAGGTGTGTCTTCCAAAAAGATCAAAGAAAGGGGAAAAGGACCTACTTGTACAAAAATATTTATAGCATCTTTTTTTTTTTTTTTTTGTGGTGGCAAAGAATTAGAAATGAAGGGGCCGCCCATCAATTAGGGAATGGCTGAACAAATTGTGGTATGTGATTGTGACATAACAATATTGTGCTATAAGAAATGGCAAGCAGGATGATTTCAAGAAAGTTTGGAAAAACTTACATGAACTGATGCAAAGTGAAGTGAGCAGAACCAGGAGAATGTTGTACGTAGTAACAGCAATAGTATTATACAATGAAGAATTGTGCATGACTTAGTGATTCTCAGCATTAGAATGATCCAAGACAATCCCAAAAGATTTGTAATGAAAAATGTTTTCTGCTTCTAGAGAAGAACCGATGTCTGAATACAGACCAAAGTATGCTAGTTTTCTTTCCCTCTTTCTTCCTTTCTAGTATTCTTATACAAAATGCCTAATATGAAAATGTTTACATAATTCCACAAGTATAATATATAACAGATTGCTTACCATCTCAGGAAGAGGGGAAGGGAGGAAATAAAAAAGGAATAAAATTTAGAGCTCAAAACTTAAAAAAAATGTTAACAGATGTTTAACATGTAATTGGGTCTGGGAGCCAAGAAGATAAAATGAACAGTAAATTGCTGTAACTCTCCATGTTTGTCTCCAAAACTAACAAAGTAGCCTCCCAAAACAAATAATGCAATGGCAGAACCAATAAAAAGATGGGGTGAAGCAATCTTTTAGCCTCAAAACTTGGAAAATCAACAGAAAAGTTCTTTCTCATTCAGGTGAAAGGGGACTACAGGCCAGGCCAGGAAGTATTACAGTAAGTCAGCAGCAAATCCCAGGTGAGCAAACCAGAGGGAGAGCCTCAGCCTCAGTGTGGAAGAGCAGGAAATGCCAACACCAGTCCCCCAAATTGCACCCCACACACATGCGGCAGCCACACACATGTGGCAGCATAGTCAGGGAAATGGACAGACTTCAGTGGCTAGACTGCCATGTGCTTCAATGTAGCCACATGAAAATACAGAAAACCCCCACTAGCCTCGGCACATGCCAGATACCAGCGTTAGGATCCTGGCTCAGCACCAGGTAAACCTCTAGATTCCTATAGCCTCCAGAAGTACTAGTCACACCCACAACCCCATCCCTTCAGTGCAGCACCAGAAACAAGGGCCCCTGTGAGCCTCAGGGGAATATCAGTGCTGCACTAGGTAAACAGCCAGGGCCTGCAACCTCTGGCACAAGAAGCATGAGACAGTGACCCTTCTACCCTGGGAGCAGTGCTCAAATTTAAAAGAAAATAAAAAGACCAAAAAGATGAAAAATAAGAAGAATATGACCATAGAAAGTTATTATGGTGACAGGAAAGATCAAGGCACAAACTCAGGAAAGGACATCAATGTCAAAACATCTATAAGCAAAGCCCCAAGCAAAAACAGGAAATGGTCTTAAGGCCAAAAAGAACTCATGGAAGACTCAAAATGGAGCTTAAAATCATTTGAGAAGTAGAAAGAAAAATTGGAAAAAGAAATGAAAGGGATGTAAGAAACTTACAAGAAAAGAGTCAACAATTTAGAAAAAGAAAACAATTGAAAGGAAGAGTTGGTGAAAAGGAAAAGGAGTTGCAGAAATGCACTGAAATAAACATCTCCTTAAAAACAATTGGCCAAATAGAAATTGAAGTATAAAAGCTAACTGAGGAAAACAACTCCTTAAAAGTTAGAATCAGGCAAGTGGAAGCTAATGATTCTATGAGACATCAAGAACCAATAAAAAAATTCAAAAAGAAGGAAAAAACGAAGGAAGTGTAAAATATTTCATTGGAAAAACAACTGACTTGGAAAACTGATACAGGAGAGACAATGTTAGAATTATTGGGCTACCTAAAAGCCAAAACCAAAAGGAGCACCTGGGTGACATCTTTCCAGAAATTATCAAGTAGACTGTCCTGATCTCCAGGAACTGTACTTCAAAATAGATATTGAAGAATCCAACAGTCACCTCAGGAAAGAGATCCCAAAATAATAGTCCCAAGGGACATTATCACCAAATTTCAGAACTATTGGGTCAAGGAAAAAATACTGTACGTGATCAGAAAGAAACAATTCAAACATCAGGAAGCCATAAGCAAGTTTACACAGGATTTGGCAGGTGCAACATTAAAGGATTGGAGATCATGGAACATGATATTCCAGAAGGCAAAGTAGCTAGAACTACAACCAAGAATCACCTCCCCAGTGAAATTAAGCATAGTATTCCAAGGGGGAAAGTGGTCATTCAATGAATAGAAGGATTCAAGCTTTCAGAAGGAGAAGGACACAATGGAGCAAAAAATTGATTTCTAATCTCAAGATCCAAGAGAAACCTAAAAAGGTTAAAAGATAAAAGAAACCATAAGGGATTCAATGGAGCTAACCCATTTATATCCTTGCAAGAGAAGATCATACTTGTAATTTTTAAAAATGGTATCACAAACAGTACAGCTAGAAGGAATATACATAGACACATGGTATAGGTATAAGGTGAACTGGAGGAGATGGCATAAAAATAATTAAGCCATGAGAAAGAGGAGTACACTGGGTGTAGAAGGAAAGGAAAGGTAGAATGGGGTAAATTATTTCACATGAAGAGGCACAAAAAATCTATTACATTGGAGGGAAAGATGTGAGAGTGTGTTATGGGCATCACTTGAACCCTACCATCATCAGTATTGGTTCAAAGAAGGAACAGTATACACAATCAGTTCAACATAGAAATCTATCTTACCTGGCAGGAAAGTAGAGGGAAGGAGATTAGGTAAAAACATGGTGCTGACAGAAAAGAGGACAGATAGAGAGGGGTGATAGAAACAAAATACTGTCAATGAGGGAAAGACTGAAAGGAGAGAGGAGAAACAGGAGTAAAATAGGAAAGAGGGAAATACACATTTAATAATCATAACTGAATGTGAATAGGGTGAACTCTCCCATAAAACAGAGTAGTGGTAATTTAAATGAGAAGATCTTTTCCATTCATTAATAGGGTGATGTGACTTGCTTAAATCACATGGAACCCTAAGTCATATGTGGTGGGAGCAGCGTGCTGAGTGGGTGGAACAGGAAAGGTGGAGTAGAACTGGGAGGAAGTTGGTGAGAGCAGTGAAGGGCAGAGGAGAGAGAACACAGGAAGGCACAGGTAGTCTTGTGAGTGTTTGTGGGAAGGTCCCAGCAAGGGGTGAGGAGGGAGGCTTGGGAATGGCTTTTTCCCCTGCAGGGCTAATGTGTATTGACATTTTGGTTACTATGATGGATTTGGCTTTCTGATGTCTGAATAAATGTTTTTCTTCTGCCTTCTAAATGGAGAGTCTGTTATACTTTGTGATTCAGAACTACTCCATCATATGCATAGTTAACATCTGTGCTGTGAATATTGCCTTGGCAATACAAACAGAAGTGGAAAGAAGAATGGATCAAAAATCAGAATCTGACAATATTTTGTTTAAAAGAAATACACATGAAGCAAAGAGATGCACACAGAGTAAAGGTAAGAGGCTAGAGCTGAAACTATTATACTTCTGCTGAAGTAAAAAAAAATTTAAAAGCAGGTGTAGCAATCTTCATCTCAGACAAAGTAAAAGCAAAAATAGACCTAATTAAAAAAGAAAAAGAGGGAAACTACGTCTTGCTAAAAGGTGCCATAGACAATGAAGTAATATGAATACTAAACATATATGGGTCAAGTGTTATAGCATCCAAATTCTTACAGGAGAAAATAAATGAGTTACAGGAAGAAATAGACAGTAATACTATACTAGTAGGGGACCTCTACTGTACCCTCTCAAAACTTGATAAATCCAACCAAAAAATAAACAACAAAGAAACTAAGGAGGTGAATAAAATATTATAAAGTTAGATGTGATAGACGTTTGAGGAAAAACAACTGAATAGAAACAGAAAAGAATATACCTTTTTCTCAGTGGTACATGGTGCCTACAAAAAAATTGACCATATACTAGGGCATTAAAACCTCACAATTAAATACAGAAAGGTAGAAATATTAAATATACTCTTTTTGGATCATAATGCAATAAAATTATATTTGAAAAAGGGCAGTAGAAAGATAGATTAAAAATTAATTGGAAACTAAATAATCTAATCCTAAAGAATAAGTGGGTCAATGACTTAAATCATAGAAAAAACCAACAATTTCATCAAAGAGAATGAAAACAATGAGACAACCTCCCAAAATTTATGGGATGCAGTCAAAACAGTACTTAGGAGAAATATACTTCTCTGAATTATTTTATTAAGAATATAGAGAAAAATCAGATCAATGAATTGGGCATGGAACTGAAAAACAACTAGAAAAAGAAAAAAATTGAAAAATCCCATTTGAGCACCAAATAGGAAATCCTGAAAATCCAAGATGAGAGTAATAAAATTAAAGGTAAAAAATGTATTTTGAGCTAATAAATAAAACCAGGAGCTGATTTTATTTAAAAAAACAAAACACCAAAAGATAGATAACCCATTGGCTAATTTTATTTAAAAAAAAAAGAAAGTCAAGTATCCAGTATAAAAAATTAAAAAAGTGAATTCACCACTAACAAAGAAGAAATTTACAAAATCATTTGGAAATATCTTGCTCAATTATATACCAATAGATCTGACAATCTGAGTGAAATTGATGAATATTTACAAATATATATATATACATATATCCATATGTGTGTGTGTATCTGTGTGTGTGTATGTGTGTATGTATTACCCAGATTAACAAATCAGGAAATAGAATGTGTAAATAGAACCATCTTAGAAAAAGCAATTGAACAAGTCATTAATAAATTCCCTAAGAAAAATATCCCCAGGGACAGATTGGTTCACAAGAGAATTGTATCAAACATTTAAAGTACAATTACTTCTACTACTATATAAATTATTTGGAAAAATGGTGAAGGAGTCCTACAAAACTCCTTTTATGACACATATATGATACTGACACCTAAACAAGGAGGAGATAAAAACAGAGAAAGAAAATTATAGACCAATTTTCCTAAAAATATTGATGTAAAAAGTTTTTACAAAATACTAGCTAGACAAGTATAACAATATATTACAAGGATTACATATTAGGACCGGGTGGATTTATAACAGGAATGCAGAGTTTATTCAATATTAGGAAAACTATCAACATCATTGACCATATCAATAATAAAACCAACAGAAATCTCAGTAGATGCTGAAAAACTTTTAACAAAAAGCAGCACCCATTCCTATTAAAAACACTAGAAAGCATAGACATAAAGGGACCATTCCTTAGGATGATAAGCAGTATCTATCTAAAATCATCAGCAAGCATTATCTATAATGGAATTAAGCTAGGAGATTTCCCAATAAGATCAGGGTGAAGCAAAGATGCACATAATCACTAATATTTTTCAATATAGAAATAGAAATATAAGCTATAGCATTAAGAGAAGAAAAGGAAATAGAAGAAATTAGAATAGGCAAAGAGGAAACAAAACTATCACTTTTTTTCTAATTAGTTAATTTATTTTTAGTTTTCGACATTCGCTTCCACAAGATTTTGACTTCCAAATTTTCTCCACATCTCTCTCCTCCCTCCACTCCAAGACAGGATGCATTCTGATTACTCCTTCACCCAATCTACCATTCCTTCTATCACACCTACCCTTTTTTCTTATCCCCTTTCTCTCTATTTTTTTGTAGGGTAAGATAGATTTTCCTGTATGTCTTATTCCCCAATTGCATGTAAAAACAGTTTTTAGCATTCATTTTTGAAACTTTGAGTTCCAACTTCTCTCCCTTCCTTCTCCCCTCTCCTCCCAAGAAGGCAAGCAATTCCATGTAGGTTATACCTATGTAGTCAAGGAAAACACTTCCATAATAGTCATGTTGTGAAAGACTACCTATACTTCCCTCCATCCTATTCTGTCCTCCCACATTCATTCTATTCTTTTTTTTACTCCATAAGTCTTTAAAAGTGTTTACTTTTGATTACCTAGTCCTAGCATTTGACATCCCTTCTATCACCCCCCGCCCCCGCCTTCTTATCCCCTTCCTCCCTACTTTCCTGAAGGGTGAAATAGATTTTCATACCAATTGAGTGCCTATGTTATTCCCTTCTTAAGCCAGATCTGATGGGAATAAAGTTCACTCTTTCCCTCTCACCTTCACCATCTTCCCCTCCATTGTGAAAACTTTTTCTTGCCTCTTTTATGTGTGAGATGATTTACTCCATTCTATTTCTCCTTTTCTCTTTTCCCTAATATATTCTTCTGTCATCTCTCAATTTTATTTTTTTAGATATCACCCCTTCTTATTCAACTCACCCTGTACCCTCTGTTTATGTGTGTATATTTGTGTGTGTATGTGTGTGTGTGTGTGTGTGTGTGTGTGTGTGTGTGTATGCCCTCCAACTACTCTAATACTGAATTACTATCTTTCTATGTAGGAATATAAAGAGTTCAACCTTAGTAAATCCCCTATGATTTGTCTTTTCTATTTACCTTTTCATGTTTCTCTTGATTCTTGTATTTGAAAGTCAGATTTTTTATTCAGCTCTGGTCTTTTCATCAAGAATGCTTGAAAGTTCTTTATTTAATTAAACAGCCTTGTTTTCCCCTGAAGGATTACACTCAGTTTTTCTGGGTAAGAGATTCTTGGTCTTACTCCTCACTCCTTTGAACTCTGGAATATCATATTGCAAGCCTTTTGATTCCTTACTGTAGAAACTGCTAGATCTTGTGCTATTCTGATTGTATTTCCACCATACTCTAATGGTTTCCTTCTGGCTGCTTGCAATACTTTCTCCCCGACCTTGGAACTCTAGAATTTGGCTACAATATTCCTAGGATTGTTCCTTTTGGGATCTCTTTCAGGAGATGATTGGTGGATTCTTTCCATTTCTATTTTACCCTCTGGTTCTAAAATATCAGTGCAGTTTTCCTTGATAATTTCTTGAAAGATGATGCATGCATAGGCTCTCTTTTTAAATCATGGCTTTCAGTAGTTCAATCATTTCAAAATTGTCTCTCCTGGTTCTATTTTCCAGGTCAGTTTTTTTTTCCATTGAGATACTACACATTGTCTTCTATTTTCTCATTTGTTTAGTTTTGTTTTATAATTTTTTGATTTTTTTATAAAGTCATTAGCTTCCATCTCCTCTATTCTAATTTTTGAGGAATCATTTTCTTCAGTGAGCTTTTGGACCTCCTTTTCTATTTGGCCAATTCTTCTTTTTAAGGCATTTTTCTTGTCATTGGCTTTTTTGACTCTCTTGCCATTTGGGTTAGTTTGTTTTTTAAGGTGTCATTTTCTTCAGCATTTTTAGCACCCTTCTAGGAAGCAGTTGACTTGTTTTCATGATTTTCTTGCATCACTCTCATTTCTCTTCCCAATTTTTCCTCTACTTCTCTTATTTAATTTTCAAAACCCTTTTTGAACTCTTCCATGGCCTGAGGCCAATTCATGTTTCTTTGAGGCTTTGGATGTAGGAGCTCTTACTTTGTTGGTTTCTTCTGTTTGTATGTTTTGATCTTCCTTGTCACCAAAGTAAGATTCTGTAATCTGTTTTCCCCCTAGTTTTTGCTCATTTCTCCAGCTGACTTTTGTGCTCTTTGTCAAGGCAGTTCTCTGTTTCCAGTGGGGATTGGAGGGAATGTACAATCAGCAGCTTGATCCTCCCATAATCTGTCAACCTAGAACTCCAGTAACAGCCTCTGCAGTAGCTGCTGCTGCTGCTGTGGGCTCCTCTGCCCCCTCTGCCACCCTGGTGCTGGGGCCAGACCACACTCCTCTTTCATACATGTCTAGCAGGCTTTTTCCACTGACTTTTCAAGTTGTCCTCAGTGTTTTGGGTTGAGAAGTCTGGAAACTGCCACAGATTCCAGTGATTCAGTTCCCCCAAGGCCTTCTCAGGCCTTCTCTGTGCCAGTGGGGCACATGCTAGACTATGTTTTGCTCTCAGCCCAGCATGATAGATGCTTCTAGTCAACCTATTAGGCTGTCTTGGGCTAGAGATTTGCTTCACACCTATCATTCTGTGAGTTCTGCTGCTCCAGAATTTGTTTAGAGTCATTTTTGCAGGTATTTGGAGGGTTTGGGGGGAGAGCCCAAATAAGTCCCTGCTTTTACTCTGCTATCTTGGTTCTGCCCCCAAACCTTCACTCTTTGCACATGATACGTTGGTATATTTAGAGAACCCCAGAGAATCACCTAAAAATTGCTTGAAATAACCCATAACTTTAGCAAAGTGACAGGATATCAGATAAACCCACATGAATCATCAGCATTTTTATATGATTAACAAAGCCCATAAGCAAGAGATAGAAAGATAAATTCCATTTAAAAATTGCTGTGGACATTATAAAATATTTAGGAATGTATCTGCCAAGGCAATTCAGAAGCTATATGAGCACAGTTAAGAAACACTTTTCAGACAAATAAAGTCAAATGTAAACAACTGAAGAATGTCAATTACTCATGGGTAGGTCAATTCAATGTAATAAAAATGACAATTTTTACCTAAGCTAATTTACTTATTCAGTGCCATACCAATCAAACTACCTAAAGTTGTTTCATAGAACTGGAAATAATAAAAATAAAGTCGATCTGTAAGAATAAAAGGTCAAGAATATCAAGAAATTAATGAAAAAATACAAAAAATGGTGGCCTAGGAATATCAGATCTCAAACTCTGTTATGGAGTAGTAATCATCAAAACTATCTGGTACTGGCAAAGAAATAGAGTGGTGAATCAATTGCTTAGATTAGGGACACAAGATGCAGTAGTAAATAACCACAGTAACCTAGTATTTGATTAAGCAAAGACTCAAGCCTTTGGGATAAGAATTTACATTGGATAAAATTGCTGACAAAATTGGAAAACAGCAGGATGCAAACTAGGTATAGACAAAAACTCTCGAGACCAGACCAGTATGGGGAGCACAGACCAACACAGAGTACAGACCAGCATGGAGTGCAGAGTCTCATGGAGCAGCAGGTACAGGACCCAGAACAGGATTTACGGCTCGGCCAGTAGCAGTTCCCAGATTCCTCAACCCACAAATGCCATACACAGCTTCAAAGGTCAGTGGGAAGGCTTCTTCACCCAGGAGAGGGGAGCCCAGTCTGGGCCTCTGGCAGCAGGCACTACAGTGGCAGTTGCCACTTTCAGAGCCCTCCTCCTAGAGCTCCTGGGGATATTGAAGGGCTGATCAAAGCTCAGCCCTGAGTAGCAGCCTTCGGAGACCTCAACCTAAAGTTCCTGGGGGAATTGAGCCACTGATCTGATTCTCAGTCCTGAACTCCACACAGGGATGAGGAGGAGCATTGCCAGTGGAGCTGGAGGTGATTGTGGTAAAGGAATTCAACTGCAGATTCTGGATAGAAAAAGTTTTTGGTTGCTCTTAGACCAGTGTGCAGGTCAGGAGAGGAGTAAACACCTCTCTCTTGATTGTGCCACCTTGCAGGAACTGAGAACTTATAGGTCCCCAGAATATACCTTCCTCTCAACAAAATCTCAAAAGTCAAGTAACTGGCTGGGAAAATGCCCCAAAAAGGGAGAAAAATAAGACTATGGAAAGTGATTTTCTTGGTGAACAGATATTTTCTTCCAACCTTTCAGATGAAGAAGAACAAAGCATAGCATCAGAGGAAGACATAAAAGTCAAGTCTTTTACATCAAAAACCTCCAAAAAATATGCAATGGTCTCAGGTCATGGAAGAGCTCAAAGAGAATTTTGAAAATCAAGTAAGAGAGGTGGAGGAAAAATTGGGAAGAGAAATGAGAGTGATACAAGAAAATCATGAAAAGTGAGTCAACAGCCGGCTAAAGGAGACCCAAAAAAATACTGAAGAAAATAACACCTTTAAAAATAGGCTAACCCAATTGGCAAAAGAGGTCCAAAAAGCCAATGAGGAGAAGAACACTTTAAAAAACAGAATTAGTCAAATGGAAAAGGAGGTTCAAAAGCTCACTGAAGAAAAATAGCTCTTTAAAAATTAGAGTGGAACAGATGGAAGCTAATGACTTTATGAGAATCCAAGAAATTACAAAACAAAGCCAAAAGAATGAAAAAATAGAAGATAATGTGAAGTATCTCACTGGAAAAACAACTGACCTGTAAAATAGACTTAGGAGAGAAAATTTAAAAATTATGGGGCTACCTAAAAGACATGATGAAAAAAGAGCTTAGACATCACCTTTCATGAAATTATCAAGGAAAACTGCCCTGATATTCTAGAACCAGGGGGTAAAATAAATATTGAAAGAATTCACAGATCACCTCCCAAAAGAGATCCAAAAAGAACCTCATAGGATTATTGTAGCCAAATTCCAGAGTTCCCAGGTCAAGGATAAAGCACTACAAGCACCCAGAAAGCAACAGTTCAAGTATTGTGGAATACCAATCAAAATAGCCCAAAATATAGCAGTTTCTTCATTAAGGGATCAAAGGGCTTGGAATATGATATTGCAGAAGTCAAAGGAATCGGGATTAAAACCAAGAATCATCTACCCTGCAAAACTGAGTATAATACTTTGGGGAAAAAATAGTCATTCAATGCAACAGAGAACTTTCAAGCATTCTTGATGAAAAGACCAGAACTGAATAGAAAATTTGACTTTCAAACACAAGAATCAAGAGAAGTATGAAAAGGCAAACAGGAAAGAGAAATCATAAGGGACTTACTAAAGCTGAACTGTTTACATTCCTACATGGAAAGATAATATTTATAACTCTTGAGACTTTTTTTTCAGTATTTGGGTGGTTTGAAGGATTACACACACACACACACACACACACACACACACACACACACACACACAAACACATATAGACAGAGCACACTGAATTGAATGAGAAAGGATGATATCTATAAAAAATAAAATTAAGGGGTGACAGAGGAATATTTTGGGAGGAGAAAGGGAGAAATGGAATGGGGCAAATTATCACTTATCAAGGAGGCAAAAAAAGTTTCTACAGTGGAGTAGAAAAGGGAGGAAGTGAGAGGGAAAAAAGGAAGTTTACTCCCTTCACTTTTGGCTTCAGGGAATGACATAATCAGTTTGGTATGAAAGTATATCTTGTACTACAGAAGGGTAGAGGAGAAGGGGACAAGCGGGGTAAGGGGGATGATAGAAGGGAGAGTAAATGGGAAAAGGGAGTAATCAGAAGTAAACCCTTTCGGGGAGGGACAAGGTCAAAAGAGAGAATAGAATAAATGAGGAGTAGGATAGATGGAGGCAAATATAGTTAGTCTTACATAGTATGACTATTATGGAAAATCTTTTGCAAAACTACACATATACAACCTATACTGAATTGCCTGCCTTCTCAGTGGTGATTGGTAGGGAGGGAGGAAGGGAGAGAAGTTGGAATTCAAAGTATTAGGAATGAATGTTGTGAATTGCTTTTGCATACAACTGAGAAATAAGAAATACAGGTAACGGGGTATAGAAACCTATCTTGCCCTACAAGGAAAGAGAGAAGAAGGGAATAAGGGAAGGGAGGGGTATGATAGAAGGGAGGGCATATTGAGGGAAGGGATAGTCAGAGCACAAGGTGTTAAGGGTGGGGGGAGGGGAGAGATGGGGAGATAATTTGGAACTCAAAATTTTGTGGAAATGAATGTTGAAAACTAAAAATAAATAAACATTAAAAAAAGAGACAAAAACTCTCACTGTATACCAAAATAAGGTCAAAATGAATACATGATTCAGGCATAAAAGATGACACCATAAGCAAATAAAAGATCAAGGAATAATGTACCCATGAGACCTAAGAAAGAAAGAATTCATGATCAAACAAGAAATAGAGAAAATTATGAAATGCTAAATAGATAATTTTGATTATATTATATAAAAAACTTTTGCAAAAATAAAACCTATGCAATCAAAATTAGAATGAAAACAAAAGCTGAGAAATAATGTTTACAGCATGTTACTCTGATAAAGGTCTCATTTCTCAAATATATAGAAAACTGAGTCAAATTTATAAGAGTGCAAGTTATTCTTCACTTGAGTAATGGTCAAAGGATATGAACAGGCAGTTTTATTTAGTGGAAGAGATTAAAATTATCTATAATCATACGAAATGTTTAAATCACTATTTTCTTTTAGAGAAATCCAAATTAAAACAACGTGAGGTCCCACCTCATACCTATTCAATTGACCAATATAACAAAAAAGAAAAATCAAAACTGTTGGAGAAGATGTGGGAAAATCATGACACTAATGCACTGTTGGTGGGGTTATATACTGATCGAACCATTTTGGAGAGTGATTTGAGGCTGTGCCCAAAGGACAATGAAACTATGCATATTTTTTAGCCCATTCACTACTAGGTCCACATCCCAAAGAGATCATAAGAAAAGTGAAAATATTTATAGGAGCACTTTTTGTGGTACAAAATATTGGAAATTGAGGGGATGCCCACCATTTGTGGAATGACTGAACAAGCTGTGGTATATGAATATAGTGGAATACTATTTGGCAATAAGAAGTGAGGAACAAGCAGGTTTTCAGAAAACCTTGAAAATATTTACAAGAACTGATGCTGAGTGAAGTGAGATGAACCAAGAAAGCATTGTATACAGTATCAGCATCATTATGTGATGTTCAACTATGAATGACTCACCCTTCTCAGCAAGACAATGATGCAGGATAAGTACAAAGAATGAAGGAAAATGTTGTCCATATCCAGATAAAGAAATGATGAAGTTTGAAATAAGATCAAAGCATACTTTAAATTTTTATTTTATTATTTTTTCCTTTTGATCTGTTGCTTCTTTCACAATTATGACTAAAATGGAGATGTATTTTACATGATAGCAGATGTCTAATTTATATTAAATTGCCTGCCATTTTAGGAAGGGGGAAGGGACAAGATGGAGGGAAAGAAGTAAGAAGAGAGGAAGAGAAATTTAGAATTCAAAATCTGATAAAAATGAATGCTAAAAATTATTTTAGCTTGTAACTGGAAAATATTATTAAAGCATGTAATCAAGGAAAATAAAATATTAAAACAGACTAGCATTTAAATTCTATCACTAGCATATACTACCTGTGTGATTCTGGCCTTTGAAATTCACTTTCCTGACATACAAAATGGGGATAGAACTTTACCTTGCAGGATTATTGTAAGGCTCCAATGATACACAGTGCATGTAAGTATAAGCATAATAAGTATATGCAGAGCACTATGCTAACTTTAAAACATTATATAAATGTTAGCAAGTGTGAATGAAGCCAAATTTCTTGAATATATAAAAGTGTGATGTGATATTTCCTATTAAGAGCATGTATTTACTCATAATATCTAGGCCTAATTTCTGTTAGACCACTTTCTACTTATATCAATTTTTGTAAAGTAGGTAATTGTTTCCGAAGTAATTTATGTTTTTGGTTAATGAAACATTGATTGTTGAGGTCCATTGTTTGGTCTACGTCTACCTTGTCTCGTCTCTGCAGTTGATGTGCATTCCTATTTTATTTTATCTAGTAGCATGTGGATTTGAGGATTGATGTTTTTTAGTAGTTTTAGGTCTGAAAATGCTATTTCTCTTTGTTTTCTTCCTATTTTCATCATTTTCTTGTTAGTTTAGATATTTTTTTCTGAATGATTTTGCATAACTTGATCAAGTTCTGTAAATTATTACTTTAATACTTTCAAGGTTATAGCAATGAAATTGTGAACTAACTATGCCATTTTCATTATATTGGCATGGCCAAGCTGTGAGCAATGAGTAATTCTCCAGGTACTGAAGTTATTTATTTCTTTAAGACGTGATTTTTAGTTGAATATCTCTCTCTCTCTCTCTCTCTCTCTCTCTCTCTCTCTCTCTCTCTCTCTCTCTCTCTCTCTCTCTCTCTCTCTCTGCTTGTCTGTCTCTCTTTCTCTGTCTTTCTCCACTCAGGAACATTCAGTTGTAGTTTCATGTTCTCTTGACAATCTACAGTCTTCTCTGTTTTATCAGGTGTTCATTTGTTTTCCTTTGCCTTGAAATATTTATTTATAGATATCTAGAGGACATTTTCCCTTACGTTAAAATATCTTATCTGTTGGTTTATTTTCTTGTGCTCAAAGTTTTATCTGGGTTTTCTTCCTGTGATTTTTGTTATTTTTAGGCTCCCTCCCTGCTACTGTTTCCCTATTGCTCACTTTCTGGCTCCTTCCCTTTTTCTTGTGTTATTTTCCCCATATTTGGACCTCAATATTTTCTCAACTCCTTCCAATCTGAACAATAAATGTTTAATTGGCCTTTGATGCTGCCCCAAGTGTGTTCTGGGTGGGATAAAGCTGACCTCAGTTTTCTTCAGCCTTGTGAATTCATATGCATACTGGCTGTCTTCCTACCCCATTTTCTTCTGTTCCTAGTACCCTGGATGTACACTGTTGTAGTATTTAGTGCTACCATACTGCAGTACTAATAAGAGAAAAATAAACTTTTGCTTTTTGCTTTTATATAACTCAAGGAGGAAGGAAGTAGGGCAGAGATGAATTGTGTTGCAATCTTGTGGTTGACCTTGATCAGTTATGGTAGTTGAAAAGGTGCTGGGGGATTACTAGGGAATTAGGGATTAACCTTTTCCATTGTTAATTTCATAGGATTGTTGCCTTAGTATTTTCTGTGTATGTCTGTGTGTATTTGTGTGTGTTCGACTATAGAGTCAGTTGAAAATACTTTATATCTTGTACATAATTCTTAAATTAGAGAGATCTGAGAAGTCATAAAAGTCAGAGAAAGTATTTATTCCTCCATCTTTTTGGTCATGTACATTTAGTGTTTTTTTTTTTTTTTTCTAACAAAACATACTCCTGTTGAATTGTTCAATACTGTGTGGATGCCAGATTTTCTGTTTATTCTCCCTCTCCTTGCACCAGGCAGAATCTATTTTCTAGTTGATCCTCCTCCCCTCAATTTCTACAGAGAACGTTCACTGTACACACATGGGTGGGAAAGCAATGGTACCCTACATAATGTCACCCAGAATAAGAGTGGCTCAGATTTCACATATGGTGGGGAGACCCAGATTGAAGTTTACCCTTTTTCTGGCTATTCATATGGAATATAATTCTAAAAGTACCAATAATTTTCTAATTTAGCTTGGGAGCCCCACTTAAAAAGGTGATAAGAACTCCTCCTGGCCTGACTTTTAGCTAGAAGATGTCTTCTCTGTTTATCTTTATTTTTTTTTATTTTTATTTATTTTTAACACAGTTTATAACAGATAAAGCAATTCAGACTTTTGGCCAGGTGATACATCTTCTTAAAGCATTTACAATATGGACCACAAAATAATTTTATTTTTTTAAACATAAGCCAACTGAGACACAGATAATATTTATGTTGCTAACTTGACGTCTCTTGATCTAATTGTCTCCACAGTATTACTAAGAATAAAAGGACCCTAACTTAATGTTGTTGGTCTAAAGTCCTATACCTAATAGCTTAATTTTAGATGGACTCGGATGTTCCTCTACCCAAATTGAATAGATTTGGTATTAAGCTTATAAACCTTTTGACTATAGGAAATTGCCACCAAGAGTAGGGATATTGCAGGGAAACAATATCTCCCCAACTTCACGTCTTTTCCAGGCAGGAGTAGATTGTCTACTTGCATTCAATCAGGCTTAAAGTCTGTCAGTGGGGAAATTAAGTCTGGAGTATCCCACCTCAGCCCATGCTGAACAGTTGCTCTCCCACTCTTCCCTTGAGATCACCTATGCAGTTCATACCAGCATCTCATGAGCATCCTGGCATCATGTAATGGAGGCTCGGATCGCCTTTCTTGCTTCCCATACCTGGAGTTAGACTCAGAAGAACAGTCATTTAGTAGTCCCATAGCATCTAAAAATGGCAAGTTCCTATAACCAGGTTTAAAATATGATTATAGTTTCACTTTGGCTAAGGAACATCTTTTAGGCAAGTCTTAAGTGGCTTACATGTCTTTCTATACACGTTCTAGTTCCTGATTAAATGGCAATCATAAAATCTAATTTACCATTAAAACCTTGACTTTTCCATCAATGCCAAATTTTATCAGAGGTTTCCTTCCTCTTGGAAAGTTAGACTGAAATTCTTTTCTCCAAACTAAAGATGTCATTGATTTATTCTCAGTAATTAATTCAGTCTATTGTTTTAATACTAATTGCTTTTACCTCACTTTGTAACATGAGCAATTTTTCTCCCCATCACCTCCCTCCCCCCACTTCCTAATACCTTGCATTCTGGTTGCTCCTTCCCTCAATGTACCCTCCCCTCCATCACACCCCACCCCTGTCCTATCCCCATCTTCTCTCTTTTATTTCAGGGCAAGATAAATTTCCATACCCCTATCCCTGTAATTCTTATTTCCCGATTATATGCAGTAAAAATTCTCAACATTCATTTCTACTACTCTGAATTTGCACTTCTCTCCCTCCCCCCTCCCTCCCCAGCCCCACTAAGAAGGAAAGCAATTCAATACAGATTAAACATGTGTTGCTTTGCAAAAGACTTCCATAGTAATCGTGTTGTGTAATACTAATTATATTGCCCTCTGACCTACCCTATCCTCCTTATTTTCCCCCCCTACAATTGACCTTGTCCCTTCTTGAAAGTGTTTATTTCTAGTGACTCCCTTCTCCCATTTGCCCTCCCTTCTAACATTCCCTTCACTCCACTTATTGCCTCCTCTCCTACTTTCCTGTGGTGTGATATAAATTTTCATATCAAATTTAGTGAGCATGTTATTCCCTCCTTCAGCCACACGTGGGGAGAGTAGCTTTATTTCCCCCCCTCCCCTTCTCTCTTATCTCCTCCATTGAATAAGATTTTTCTTATCTCTTTTATGAGTTATAGCCTGCCACATTTCATTGCTCCCTTTCTCACCCCTTAATTTTTATTTTATTTATTGTGTGTGTGTGTGTGTGTGTATATATCATCTCTTCTGATATAACACACCCTGTACTCTCTATCTCTATGTGTGTGTGTGTGTGTGTGTGTGTGTGTGTGTGTGTGTGTGTGTGTGTACAATCTCTCCAAGTACCCAAATACTGAGAAAAGATTCATGAGTTAAAAATATTTTCTTTCCATATAGTAATGTACCAGTTCAGCTTTAGAGAGTCTTTTATGATTTTTTTTTTATTTCCCCTTTTTACCTTTTCATGCTTCTCTTGATTCTTGTCTTGGGAAGTCAAAATTCCAAATACAGTTCTGGTCCTTTCTTTAACATGAAATCTTCAAATTTGTCTCTATAACTGAATGTCCTTTTTTTTCCGTGAAGTATTATATTCAGATATGCTGGGTAGGTGATTCTTGGCTTCAATCCCAGTTCCTTTGACTCCTGAAATATCCTACTCCAACCCCTTTGATCCGTTAATGTTGAAGCTGCCATATCCTGTGTTATCCTGATTGTATTTCCATAGTACTCAAATTGTTTCTTTCTAGCTGTTTGAAGTATTTTCTCCTTGATCTGAGAACTCTGAAATTTGGCCACAATATTCCTAGGAGTTTCTCTGATCGGGTTTCTTTCAGGGGGTGATCAATGAATTTTTTCAATATCCATTTTGCCCTCTGATTATATAACATCATGGCAGTTTGCCTTGATAATTTCATGGAAGATAGTGTCTAGGCTCTTTTTTTGATCATGGGTTTCAGGTAGCCCAATAATTTTTAAATTATTTCTCCTGGATCTGTTTTCCAGGTCAGCTGGTTTTCCAATGAGTTCTTTCACATCATCTTTTAGTTTTTTAAATTTTTGGTTTTGTTTACTAACTTCTTGGTTTAACTCATAGTCATTCTTTTCCCTGGACTCAATTCTCTCTTTCAATGAATTATTTTGTTCAGTGAGCTTTTGAACCTTCCCCTCCATTTGGCTAATTCTGTTTTTCAAAACCTCCTTCTCCTCATTGGCTTTTTGGACCTCTTTTTCCAATTGAGTTAGCTTTTTTTTAAAGCTGCTATTTTCCTCAGCATTTTTTTGGTTCTCCTTTAGTAAACTGCTAACTTGTTTTTTAAGGTCTTCTATTTCCTGAGCCAAGTTTAAGTCCCCTTTGGAGGGAGGGTCCTTGACTTCCTCTGGCAGTATGCCTTGTTCTTCCTCATCCGAAGGGATGGGGGGAGACACCTGTTCCCCAAGAAAGTAACCTTCTATGTTCTTATTTTTTTCCCCCCTTTTCTGGGTATTTTCCCAGCCAGTGACTTGACTTCTGAGTTTCCTTTCCACACCCACCTCACCTCCAGACCTGCCCAGCCATGGCTTGGGGTCTGAGATTCAAATGCTGCTTCCCAGCCTTAGGGCTTTTGGTGGGGGTGAGGCTGCTATTCAGTGTGGGATTAAGTTCAGGTGCTCAAGTCTGGGCAAGGATGCCACACAGGGCTTAGTTCCCTCAGGGGTTTTATGTGGAGACCTTCAACAAGGGATCTGGGCTCCTGCCTGCTTTGGGAGCCCCTGTCTGCTGCTGCCTCCACTGCTGCCTCCTGAGGGGGGCTGAGTTATGGGGACACCCCGCTCCTCTCTCGGCAAGCTGAAAAGACCCTCATTGACCTTTGGCACCTGTGGGTGGAGGCACCTGTGCTGCCACTGGAGATTCTGTCCCTGAAGCCTGCTTTGATCTGCTCCCCTCGGTGTCGAGTGGCCACAGCAGGGCTGGGCTCTGCTCCGGATCCAGTGCACGACAGACCTTTGTTTTTGGTTCTGCAGGTCTCTCTGGAATAGAAATCTCCTCCACTCTGTTGTTCTGTGACTTCTGCTGCTCCAGAATTTGTTGAGACTTCTTCTTTACAGGTATTTTATGGGCCGTGGGTTAGGAGCTAGCATATGTGTGTCTTTCTACTCTGCCATCTTGGCTCCTCCCCCTAATTAATGCTTGTTGATTAATGGATTTATTCATTCATTGAAGATGTAAAGTCCCTTCAATTATATTTCATTGACAAAGTTAGCCCCTTTTTTCTGACTCTGATGTCTTTTTAAGAAATTGTGAAATCACTCTCTCCTGGATAAACATTACAGTTGGGATAATTCATTGAGTCAGTACTGAACACACACATGAGCTTGACTTTAAAAGAATATCTGAAGAACAGAGGACAAAAGTGAGAGGAACAAGATCTGATAAGGTCAGAGGGAAGATCTCATAAGGTCACAGACATACACACACTCAGGGTCCCTAGAGTGAAATGTTTATGGGCCCCATTGACCTGTATTTTTCTCTTGTGAATAATTACATAGGAAACATGTGACTCCAGAAGAATAAAAAGTGGCATGGTATTCCTAGGACAGGCTGAAGAAACTAGAATCAGCAGTAATGGCAAAGCAATCATAGAAAAACAGAGAAATGTAAGATCAAGCTTTCTGTTTATAAAAAAGGAGTTCCTATACAATGGAAAGTTCTTGGATAAAGTTGTCTAAAGATCAGAAGAGGCATTTATGGATAATATCAAATTTCAAGTTGCTTAGAGTTCTTAGAAGAAGGAGGAGGTATGTGGATCAGGAACCAGGATCTAAAAGGACAGAATTATGAATTATAAATATGTTCCAGATTCTAGGAAAAGGGGTTAGTTTTTATCTTGAGAATATTTTCTCTTGCTTGGAGGTTTGAAATTTAGGGTAGTACTATAAGTTGGAGGACTGTATAGGTGACTGGGAGCAAGAGACACATAAGGAAGGAAAGAAAAGGATCCATGACTTTTTTTTTTAAGTAGGTAGAGTTTTTGTGTTGACATTTTTTATGTAAGGTTGAATAAAGCATATCAAATTTCTATATACTATTGACTAAGTATTTGTATGGAAACTGAACTCCATTTCTCTTATGTTGTAGAAACTAAAACACGTAATTATTTTTTCACTTTAATTTTTATTTTTCTCAATTACATATAAAATTTTTTTTTAATTTGTTATTTTAACTTTGAGTTCCATCTCCTCTTCCTCTTTCCCATTCTCTTCCTTGATAATTTGATGTGGATTATACAGATGCCATCATGCAAAAAGTTTTCAGATTACCCATATTGCTAGCATAAATAGATACTAAAAAAACTCCAAGAGTACTAAAGAAAGTCTTGAATATGTTTTGATTTCTGGAGGTGGATAGCATTTTTCATCATATGTCCTTCAAAATTGTATGACTATAATTCTGATAAACTTAGTAAAAAGTCAAGGTGGGGTCAAGAGCCAGTGAAAGATTTAGGTGTAAAGTCTCCAAGATTAACTTTTTGTGCCAACCAAGGTCTTCTGTTCTGACAGTGAGTTAGTGAATCCATGCTGAACCTCAGAGATTATTATCTTCTTTCTATGGGCTCAGAAATAATCTCTTCAATCAACTAATCAAGAATTTTATGGGATATTTATGTAAAATTCATTGGTTGGTAGGTTCTCTAGACCACCATTTCTCTCTTTTTGAAAATAGATGTTTGGTAATGCCTGTTTTTAACATTTCTCCGGTTTTCAATATTTAAGATCAAAATTTTATTTTACTTCTAGTATATACTAGACAATCTAATAGGTATGAGTTGTTTTAATTTGCACTTCTCTAATCAATATTCATTTAGAACATTTTTATATGACTAGAAATAGCTTTGATTTCTTCTTCTGAAAACATTATATATTTTGGCCATTTATCAATTGGGGAATGCCTCATATTCTTAAATATTTCACTGAGTTCTCCATATATTTAAGAAATGAACCCTTCATCAGAGAAACTTGTTATAATTCTCTCCTGCTCCAAAGTTTTCTGCTATACTAAACTTGGCTGCATTTGTTTTGTTTGTGCAAAATTTTTTAAATGTATTGTAATCAAAATTATTCACTTCACATCTTATGGATGCTATCTCTTATTTGGTCTTATACATAGATCTGACAGGTGAAGTATTCCAATCTCCCCTAATTTGTGTCTAAAACGTACCAATTTTGACCTTATCTTGGTATACATTTTTGAGATAATACTTTATACCAAGTTTCTGTCAAAATGCTTTCCAATTTTGACTGAAATTTTTTTTGAAATAGTGATTTATTTTCCTAAAAGCTTAAATCTTTGGGTTATCAAACCAAAATTAGTACAGTCATTTATTTCTGTGAAGTGTTTACCTAACCTATTTCAATGATCCATCACATGATTTCTTACCCAGTACCAAATTGTTGTGATGATTACTGTCTAAGTATATAGTTTGAAATCTGGTAATTCTAGGTCACCTTCCTTCACACTTTTTTCATTGATTCCCTTGATATTCTTGACTTTTTTCTTCTAGATTAATTTTGCTACTATTTTTTCTTTCTATAAAAATATTTTTTGTTAGTTTGATTGGCAGGACACTGAATGAGTAAATTAATTTAGGTAGAAGTATCATTTTAATTTTATTGGCTCAGCCTATCCATGAACAATTAATATTTCCCCAATCTTTTAGATCTCTATTTGTGGAAAAGTGTTTTGTAATAATGTTCAAATAGTTCCTGGGTTTGTCTAAGCAGGTAAGATTTCCAAGTATTTTTTATTGTCTACAAATTGTATACAAGGGGGTATGTGATGTTAAATGAGCACTAGCACCTTCAGTGTGTGGGCTTACTGAGCCCTTCTCACGGTATTCACTTTTAGTGTTCAGTGGGTAACCCAGTTCTCACCAATGACTCCAAGAAGCTGTAGTATGTACAGCAGCCACACCCTGGTAAAAGTCCCCTGGAAGATCCAAAAAACCAGTTTGAGGGTAACTGACAAGCATCAAAAACATCAGTGAGTTAGGGGATGTTTACACCAAGTACATGAAAACTTCCCCCTGATGGAATGGGTGGATGAGAATAATTTGTTAAAGAGGAATTAAAGGATGCTGAAACTCATAGAGCTTGGTCAGATACCAAAAACACCAAGGTAACTCACTGAATTCCAGTCCATCACCAGTTTTCTTTACTTTTGTCTAGTTACTGGAAGAGAGAGTGAGGCTGACAACTTTGTGCCACTCTGTCTTACTTAAATCCAGTTCATGAACAAGTCAAGACATCATCCTGTGATATCATTGATCCTCTTTGAAAATGAAGGACAAACAACATATTGTTTACAGTTATTTTAAATAGAATTTCCCTTTCTATCTCTTCCAGCTGGACTTTGTTGGTAATATATGGAAATGTTGATCATTTACGCAGCTTTATTTTATATCACACAACTTTCTAAAGTTGTTCATTATTTCAATTAGTTTTTCATTTGATACTCTAGAGTTCTCTAAGTATACCATAATATTACCTTCGAAGAGTAATAGTTTTGTTTCTTGTCTATTCTAATTCCTTCAATTTATTTTCTTCTCTTATTGCTATACATATAGCACATCTAGTACAACGTTGAATAATAGTGGCGATGATGGATATTCTTGTTCTGATCTTATTAGGAAGACTTCTAGCTTATCCCCAATACAACTAATGCTTGCTAATGGCTTTAGATAGATAACAACTTTTCATTTTATTGAAGCCTCCATTAATCCCTAAGCTTTCTAGTGTTTATTTTTAAATAGGAGTGAAATTTCCAATTTGTTCAAAACTTTTTCTGTATCTATTGAGATGATCATGTGGGTTTTGTAATTGATGAAAAACAATTCTGCTAACAGTTTTCTTAATATTGAAGCATCCCTGCATTCCTGGTGTAAATCCCACCTGGTCATAAAGTATGATTTTTATGTTGTATTGCTGTAGTCTCCTTGCATTTTGTTTATTTAAATTTAATTAATTAATTTTATTTAAAAATTTTGCATTAGTGTTCTTTAGGGAAACTGTTCTATTGTTTTCCCTCTGTTTTTGCTTTCCCAGTTTATGTATAAGAAACATTTGTATCAGTAAAGGAATTTGATAGGACTCCTTCTTTATCTACTTTCCCAAATAGTTTATGTAGTATTGAGAATAATTGTTCTTTACACATTTGGTAGAATTCACTTGTGAATCCATCTGTTCTTGGTGATTTTTTTCTTAGGAAGTTCTTTTATGGTTTGTTCAACTTCTTTTTTCCAAGATAAGGTTATGTAAGTGTCCTACCTCCTGTTCTAATCATCTAGGCAACTGATATTTTTGCAAATACACATCACTTTCATCTAGATTGTTAGAATTATTGGCATATAATTGAGCAAGATAGCTACTAATGAATGTTTTAATTTCATTTTCACTGGTGGTGATTAGCAGCATAAGATGCTGCTAATTTGATATTCCTTTTCTAAAAAAATCAAATTATTTAATGGTTTACTATTTTTTCTATACAACCAGCTAGCTACTAGTTTTATTTAAAAGTTTAATGATTTTTTACTTTTGATTTTATTAATCTTTCTTTTGATTACCAGTATTTACAATTTGATGCTTAATGAGGGATTTTTAATTTGTTCTTTTTCTGGTTTTTGTTGTTGTTGCATGCCCAGTTCATTGATGTACCCTTTGTGTCTTTTATTGAAGCAAACATTTAGAGATATGATTTCCCCATAATTACTGCTTTGGCTGCATCCTATAAATTTTGGTATATTGTTTCATTGTTCTGATTCTCTTTCTTTTTAATTAAATCATTTAGTCTTTCTATAATTTGTTATTTGACCCACTCATTCTTTATAATTACATTATTTAGTTTCCAAATAATTTCAATCTGCTTTCAAAGCCTTTTATTGAATGTAACTTTTATTGCCTTATGAACTGGAAAGGATGCATTTAATATTTCTTCATTTTTGCATTTGTTTGTAAGATTTTTATGTCCCAATACACCATCAATATTTGTGTAGGTACCATGTATCATTGAGAAAAAGATATATTTCTTTCTATTTTCATACATTTTTCTCCAGAGGTCTATTAGACCTAATTTTAATTTTTTAAATTCATCTTCTTTGCTTCTTCCTTGTTTATTTTTTGTTAGATTTATCTAGTCCTGCAAGGGGGAAGTTGAAGTACCACTAGTATAATTATGCTATGTACTCTTCTCATATTTTATTTTTCTTTTAAGAATTAGGTTGCTATATCCTTTGGTGCATATATACTTAGTATTTATATTGCTTCATTTATTTATGATACATTTTAGCAAAATGTAGATTCCCTGCTTATCTCTTTTAATTAGATCAGTATTTGCTTTTGCTTTGTCCAAGATCATAATTGCTACTGCTGCTTTTTTTTCTGCTTCAGCTGAAGCATAATAGATTCTGCTCCAGTCCCTTTCCTTAAGCCTGTGTGTATCTCTTTGTTTCAAGCATGGTTTTTTTGTAAACAGTACATTGTTGAATTATGATTTCTATTCCATTCTGCTATTTTCTTCCATTTTATGAGTGAGTTCATCCCATTCACATTCACAGCTATGGTTGCTAACTATGTATTTCCCTCCATCGTATTTCCCCCCCATTTATCCTTCTTTTTCTACTTTCAACCTGTCCCTTCTCAAAAACGTTTTTTTTTTTTATCACCACCTCCCCTAACCTGCCCTCATTTCTGTCAACCCCTTCTTTCTCTTGCCACCCTAGCTTCCTACTTCCTTGAAGGGCATAATTGATTTCTATGTACAGCTGATTGTGTATATTATTCCTACTTTGAACCAATTCTGATAAGCCAATTCTGATAAGCCAATTCTGATAAGCCAGTTCTGTCCACCATCCTTACTGTCTTTCACTCCATTGTAAAATTTCTTACTTTTGCACATCTTTTGTGTGAGATAATTCCCCCCAGTATACCACTCCCTTTCCCATTCCCCCAGTGCATTAAACCTTAATTTTATTTTTTTAAGTATTCCATCATATGCATGCTCTTTGTCTACGCATACTCCTTCAAATTACTCTAATAATGATAAATTTCTTAGGAATTACAAATAGCATTTTCCCATGCAAGAATGTAAGCAATTTAACATTATTGAATCCCTTATGATTTTGTTTTCTTGCTTACCTTTTTTTTATATTTCTCTTGGTCTTGTACTTGAAAGTCATTTTTTTCCTATCCAGCTGTGGTATTTTCAACAGGAATGCTTGAAACTCCTCTATTTCATTAAATATCTTTCTTATCCTCTGAAGGACTATGCTCACGTTTGATAGATATTCTTGGTTGTAATCCTAACTCTGTTGTCCTCTGGTATGTCACATTCCAAGTCCTTTGTTCCTTAAATGTAAAAGCTGATATATTTTCTGTTATTCTGATTGTGGATTCATGATGTTTGAATTGTTTCTTGCTGCTTGTAGTATTTTCACCTTGGTTTGGTTGCTCTGGAATTTGGCTATAATATTCCTGGAGTTTTCATTTTGGGATCTCTTCTAGGAGGTGATTTGTGAATTCTTCCAATTTTTATTTTTCCCTCTTTCTAGGATGTCAATGTGGTTTTCCTTGACAATTTTTTGAAAAAATGATTTCTAGGCTCCTTTTTTGATCATGGCTTTCAGGTAGTGCAATAATTCTTGAATTATCTCTTCTCACTCTCTTTTCCAGGTCAATTCTTTTTCCATTGAGATGTTTTACATTTTTTTCTATCTTTTCATTCTTATGATTTTTTTTTTGTTTCTTGATGTCTCATGGAATCATTAACTTTCACTTGCCCATTTCTAATTTTTAAGGGATTATTTTCTTCAGTGAGCTTTTGTATCTCTTTTTTCCATTTGGTCAGTTCAATGTAGTCTTTGAAACTCAGATGCAACAAATTATGGATCAATTCTCTGTTACCTGTGCTAATTTTGGTCTACCAATTAACACCAAGAAAACACAAGTACTTCATCAGCCAGCACCATACCATCCATATGTGGAGCAAATGGAATTCTGTAGATAAGTTCACTTACCTTGGTAGTATACTTTTTAGGGATGTCCACCTAGATGATGAGATTGATGCTTACATTGCCAGAATTATTTCAATGTTTGGGAGGCTCTGAAGGAAAGCATGGGAGAGAAGAGATATTAGACTGAACTAAACTGAAAATCAACAGTACTATTGTGCTTACCTTGTTTCATGTCTGAAAATTTGACAGTATACCAGTGCCATGCCAGGAACCTGAATTGCTTCTATTTGAATTATCTTAGGAAGATTATGAAGATCATCTGAAAAGACAAGGTACTACACACTGAGGTCCTTTCTTGAGTGGCACTTCCAAGCATTCAAACTCTATTGCAGACAGCACAGCTTTGATGGACTGGCTACATTATTCAAATGCCAAATATATTTTTTGCCTAAACTACTATTTTATGGGAAACTCACACAAGGCAAATGCTCACATGGAGAGCAGAAGAAATGATACAAGGATACTCTTAAGGTCTCTGAAGAACTTTGGAATTGAAGACACTGGCACTGAACTACCTAGATGGCATGTCAACTTCAAAGTAGCTATTAAACTCTGTGAGCAAATCTGAATTGCAGTAGTTCAAAAGAAACAAGAGATATTCAAACTGAGACATCTCCACTCCAAACAATCACATGCACTGCTTATACCTAATCTGTGATAGAACCTTCTGAGCTTATATTGACCTGATCAGCCCGACCCAATAAAATGATGTCATTTGAGTCCTCTTCAAAAACAAAGGACGATAACCAATCAGCAACTTTCATAATTCAAACTAACTGGAGCTGGAAAGGACCTTAGAAACCCTCTAGCCAAGTCTATCATTATATAAATGAAGCAACCTCAACTCAGAAATGTTATGCAAACATATGTGGGTTCACTTCATGTCATTTTCTCTCTATTCAATCTTGAGCAAATGGTCTTTTCTGTGTTCTCACACTCAAGTTCACAGTGGCAGTATAATTTAATAGAAAAAGCACTAGATTCATGAAAGTTCAAATCCTATTTCCAACTTGTTACATGATCAAAGTTAAGTCATTTAGATTCTTGTAGACTCAATTTCTTGATCTCTAAAAATCAACTGATATAGGTGATTTTTTAAATTGTTGCCAAATCCAAGTCTTATATTATGATTTTGGCAAAAATGTAGAGATAAAGAATTGCATACAGTTCTTTTTTTAATGGCAAATATAGGGCACTGTGTAACTTATTTTCCTTTTTAAGAATGTGTGTCATTGAGGGGAGGGAGTCAAGATGACAGAGCAAAAAGACAGACCTACTGTAGCTCTCCCCGCAAAGTCCATAAAATACCTGTAAAAGGACTCTAAACAAATTCTAGAGCAGCAGAAGCCACAAAACAACACAGTGAAAGAGATTTCCAGCCCAAGACAGTCTAGAAGGCTGACAGGAAGGTTCTATTATACTGGGTTCAGAGTGGAGTGCAGCCCAGATGTGGCCCTGTGGTGCTGGCAGGGACAGAACTGGAGCAGGCTTCGGGGTGCAGAATCCAGGGCAGCAGCTGCAGTTCCTAGATTCCTCAACCCACAAACACCAAAGATATCTTCAAAGGTCAGTGAGAAAACTTTTTCACCTAAGTGAGAAGGGAACGTGATCTGGCCCTGGACTCAAGGTAGTGAAAGCAGTTGCTGAGATAGCAGCATACATTTTAGGGGCCCTCAGCTTACATCCCCTGGGGGAGTCAAGTGGCTGATCTGGATCTCCATCTTGAGTGGTGGCTCTGGGGTGAGAAGGACCACTGGCTGGGTGGAGCTAGAGGCAGTTGTGGACAGGAAATCATACTCATAGAACCTGGGCAGAAAAGCTTGTGGTTGCTCCCAGACCAGAATGAAGGCCAGGAGAGGAGTAACTCCTCTCTCTTGATTGTGTCACCTTGGAGGAACTGAGGACTTACAGGTCCCTAGAATACACCCTCCACTTGACAAAGGACATTAAAGTCAAGTAACAAGCTGGGAAAATGCCCAAAAAAGGGGGAAAAAAGGCTATGGAAGGTTACATTCTTGGTGAACAGGTATTTTCCTCCATCCTTTCAGATGAGGGAGAACAAAGGATACCATCAAAGGCAAGGGTTCTACATCTAAAACCTCCAAAATAAATATGTAATAGTCCCAGGCTGTGGGAAGAGCTCAAAAAAGATTTTGAAAATCAAATAAGAGAGGCAGAGGAAAAATTGGGAAGAGAAATGAGAGTGATGCAAGAAAATCATGCAAAGTGAGTCAACAGCTTCCTAAAGGAGACCCCAAAAAATGCTAAAGAAAATAACACCTTTAAAAATAGACTAAACTAAGTGCAAAAGAGGTCCAAAAAGCCAATGAGGAGAAGAATGTTTTAAGAACCAGAATTAGCCAAATGGAAAAGGAGGTCCAAAAGCTCACTTAAGAAAATTGCTCTTTAAAAAAAATAGAATGGAGCAGATGGAAGCCAAAGACTTTATGAGAAATCAAGAAATTAAAAAAATAAGACCAAAAGAATGAAAAAAAAACTGAATACAATGTGAAATATCTCATTGGAAAAACAACTGACCTGGAAAATAGATCCAGAAGAGACAATTCAAAAATTATGGATCTACCTAAAAGCCATGATGAAAAAAAAAGCTTATACATCATCTTTCATGAAATTATCAAGAAAAACTGCCCAGATATTCTAGAACAAGAGGGTAAAATAAATATTGAAGGAATCCACAAATCACCTCCTGAAAGAGAGCCAAAAAGAAAAACTCCTAGGATTATTGTAGCCAAATTCCAGAGTTCCCAGGTCAAGGATAAAATATTGCAAGCAGCCAGAAAGAAACAATTCAAGTATTGTGGAACACTAATCAAGATAACACAAGATCTAGCAGCTTCTACATTAAGGGATCAAAGGGCTTGGAATATGATAGTGCAGAAGTCAAAGGAATTGGGATGAAAACCAAGAATCATCTACCCAGCTAAACTGAGTATAATACTTCAGAGGAAAAAATGGTCATTCAATGAAATAAAGAATTTTAAGCATTTTTGATGAAAAGACCAGAGCTGAAAAGAAAATTTGACTTTCAAACATAAGAATCAAGAGAAGCATGAAAAAGTAAACAGGAAAGAGAAATCACAAGGGACTTAATAAAGCTGAACTGTTTATATTCCTACATGAAAAGATAATATTTGTAACTCTTGAGACTTTTTTTTTTTCAGTATTTGGGTAGTTGGAGGGATTATATACACATAAACAGAAGGCACAAGGTAAGTTGAATAGGAAGGGATGATATCTTAAAGAAATAAAACTAAGGGGTGAGAGAGGAATGTATTGGGAGGAGAAAGGGAGAAATAGAATGGGACAAATTTTCTCTCATAAAAGAGGCAAGAAAAAGCTTTTCCAATGGAGGGGAAAAGGGAGAAGGTGAGAGAGAAAAAGTGAATCTTCCTCACATCACATTTGGCTTAAGGAGGGAATAACATGCATACTCAATCTGGTATGAGAATCTATCTTACACTACAGGAAAGCAGAGGAGAAGGAGATAAGCGGTGTGTAGGGAAGATGATGGAAGGGAGGGCAAATGGAAAGAGGGGTTGATTAGAAATGAATACTTTTGGGAAAGGACAATAGAATAAACGGGGGCAGGATAGGATGGAAGTAATATAGTTAGTCTTTCACAACATGACCATTAGAGAAGTCTTTTGCATAACTACACATCTATAGCCTATATCGAATTGTTTGCCTTCTTAATGGAGATGGGTGGGGAGGGAGGAAGAGAGAGAAGTTGGAACTCAAAGTTTTAAGAATGAGAATTGTTTTTGCATGCAACTATAAATTAAGAAATACAAGATAATGGGATATAGAAATCTATTTTGCCCTACAAGAAAAGAGAGAAGGTGGGGATAAGGAAAAGGAGGGGTGTGATAGAAGGGAGAGCAGATTGGGGGAAGGGGCAATCAGAATGCATGGGTGTCTTGGGAGAGGGGAGAGATGGGGACAAAATTTGCAACTCAAAATCTTGTGGAAATGAATGTTGAAAACTAAAAATAAATAAGTTACGAAAAAGAATGCATGCCATTAAAACTAAACCAAATGAGACTAAGAGCAAGCTGTTTAAAGTTGGGGTGGAGCTGAGTGAACAAGGATTTTATTCAAGTGAGGCAGGGTCAAAAATTTTTCTAAGGTTTGGTATTCTATAATGTGGGCCTTTCTTTATTCAATTTATTGCTATTATATTTGGAACATTCCACTTCTCTATAGAAAGTTTTGGTCTCTAAAATAATTTTTTAAAATCACACATCCTTCAGGACTCCTGATTTCCTATCAATTGCAGGGTTTTGGGGGTTGTTTTTGTTTTTTTTTTCATAACAATCCTCTCCAGGGAAAAAAGTAAAAACAGCTTTTCTTGGAAAGACTCCATGTGGCCCTTATATACCTTTTGCAAACAAAAGCTCTGGCTATAATTCTGAATAGCTGTTTTGTGTAGCTGAACCAGGTGTCTTGCTTGGAAAGACAGTACTTTCAAAGTCAGTGAAATGCCAATTTACTCTATTTCAAAATACTTTGTTTCAATTGTTGCCAAAGCCTTGGGGCAAAATGTTATAATCTATTTTATGTCTCAGCTTTTCAGTCTCCAAAGTTTTATTTATTTATTAACATACCGAAGCAACAATGTCATTTATTAACCTTATTGATCTGGATAGAGTTTTATTAACTACAGGACATTTATCTGAAATAATTATTAGTTACTACTTAGCAATAAAACATCAAAGACCATGAACATGAAAATTGATTTGCTAGTAAATAAAAAGTATATTTGATAAAATATGTGAAACAGAACCCACAGTTCCTGATGAAATAAATTAGACAAAAATAAGGAAAGACTTGTCTGATGTTAAATAACATGCTATCACTTCTCATAACATGATCATGAAATGATCACGCAAAAGAGAATTTCAATAATCCATTGGGATGGGTTATTCTTCCACATTTGCTTTGAGACACTAGGCCTTCTTTATATAATCTTAGGTAGAAATGTTCAAATATGAAAGCTTGAACAGTACATTCAAACTATGAAACCTTTTACTCAGAGCACAAACAGTTGGGGTGAAGGGAAGTGACGCATAAGACAGTGTAATCATGAGTACAGTTCTAGAAGCAGAAGAGTATCCTGCTTCTCCCTCCCCCTATCCCATATAATCTAGCCCTCTTCTATGTAGGAGTTAGCAACTCTGAAATTACTGTCAATCATAAGAGCAGGATCATGATATGGACTATAGGAGGGCAAAGAACTAAGGTATTCATCATAGGGACGTTGTATTCTTGATCATCTTTGAAAAGAAAACTCATGTCACCCCAGGAGGAAATGCCCCCTGACTCCACCAAATGTTTATGCCCTGGTACGAAATCTAAATTACCTTTAAAGAAAGCAGAAATATGTTTAAAAAACCTAAACACTTTTTACTATCAATAAAATGCAAGACTTTTGATAAATATGTTAGGTTTATATGCAGATGCACAACATGATGCTCCTCAATGACTAAAATATATTCATAAAGCAACTACCTTATAGTTCAGAGTAACTACATTTTGAGGGAATGCTAGCAATCATCTAGTCTGACCCTACATTTTTTCAGATGAGGAAACTGAAGGACAAAGAAGGAAGATGCTTCACTCTAAAACATGTGGCCACTTAGCAGGGATTTAAGGTAAAAGCCTCTGACTCCAAATTTTGTGCCCTTTCCACTATACAATACTGACCATTAGAGATTGCTTTTTGTATCTATATTTGTACGCATATGCATTTGTATATATAAGTGGGCATATATGATATTATAATGTGACATACTTATGAATATATAACATGCATTGTGTATGTATGTATACATATGTAACACATGCATATATAGTTCTGGATCAATATTTGGATATACAAAACATCAGATTCACCATTGATGTGGATAAATTAGTATATGAGTGGAAACTTTCTGGGTTTCAGGCATCATAATTTGTTGTGTAATCTGTTAAACTAGGATTTTTACTATTATCCAATATAAGCTTTTTTAGAAAAAAATCATAAAAGTTAAAATTAAATTGACTCTACTTGTAATCATTCTAGATGAAAACAAAAAAAAAACCCCAACTATTGTGACCACATTAAAAGGATTATTATAACAAGCCCTATTGATGACTGAAGATCACTTTATAAGAGAAATGAGATCAAAGATGTAATTGCTACCATGCCAAATTTCTACTTTTTAACGAGCAGTGCTAGTGAAAAGGCACAGCTAGGTGGCCCAGTGGATAGATTGCTGAGCCTAAAGCAAGAAAGACTCGTTTTCTTGAGTTCAAATCTGGCCTCAGGCACTAGCTGAATAACCCCAGGCAAATCATTCAACTCTGTTTGCCTCATTTATCTTAAATGACTTTCTCCAAATCACTTCTTTACTGGTAATTCCAATTGTTTTTATGCATTTCCTTTCCTTTTTCACTGTCCTGTAACTTTTGATATTGTCACATCCTTCTATTCTTGTGACACAGATCTTTCACAGCTTTCTTATTTCCTTCCTAAGAAGTTTTGCTATTTCTTTCGTGAGATTATCAATGATATTCCCTCTGTGCACAGGCATGCCCCAGGGCTCTTTCTGCGTCTTCTGCAGGTTTTGTTTTATATATTCTCTCAGTGATCTTATTAGCTATCAAGAGTTGAATCATTCCTATAAGGATAAATCTCTAATCTACATATTTTAGCCTCATCACTTAAATCCCATCCTCACATCTCCAATAGCCTGCTGAATATTTCCGCCTTGATTTCCCATAAGCATCTCAAATTCAATGTATCTAAAACAGAATTCATTATCTTCCTCTCTTAAACTCTTTACTTAAATTCTTTATTTTTATCTAGGTCTTCACTATTCTTTTGGCCTCTAAGATAAGGGAGATCAAAGATTACAAATTATACATTATTGAGCACTGTCAATTCCATTTCCAGAAATGCAATCAACAAACATTAATTACTGGATGCCACATTCTGAAAAAGTCTCTCAAACCTACGTTTTCGTCTCTGACTCTATTTGCAATGCAGCCACTATAATCTAGGGACTCATCACCATGCACCTAGAATATGAGGAAATTTACATTAGTCTATTTACAGGTTTTTCTGATGTCACTCACTCTGACCCTCTAATAGTTTCTTTATTTTGTTCTGAGAGTAATGGTTCTTTGACATAACTCTGGGCTGGAGTCCTCTGACTAAAAATATTGCCTCCTCAGTAAAAAAAAACAAAACAAAAAAAAAATCAGACTCCTCTGGCTAGTAGTCAAAATCCTCTACAGTTTGGTGCCAAAGCATCTTTCTAGCATTGCATTATCTCATTCTTTAACTTGTGTTCTATAATACACTCAAACTAGACATCTCTGTACCTTGAAAAATTCCTGCCTTCTCACACTTCTGTGCAATTTATCAGGTTGTTATTTATTCACTGAATATGTACCCTCATCTAATTGCCTGTTGACTTTTTTCCCACTCATTTAATGCTTTCTAGACCAACATTTTGTTTCATGACTTTCTAATGTACTTATTGAATACTTTTATGTACTATAGCTATATGTATTGGTATCTTATTCCTATACTAGACTGTAAGCGCCACTAACCTAATTTTGCATCTCACCAAGCTCCTATCCAAAGGCTCTCCATAGAGGTAAAGAGTTTAGAGGAAGAGTTCAAGTCACAAAGGTAGTATATGCCAGTCTTGGAATTTGAAGTGAGGTTTTCTGAAATCTATTAGTTCTCTTTGGGCTCTTGGTCCTTGTTTTCCCTTGGTCTTATGCATTAAGACTCTGATGCTGGCTCATAGATCTAGGCTCTAAGTACTACTGTCATCTACAATGTTCATGTTGGAAGTATCTCTACTCACTTACAGTAGACTGAGCTATCAAATAAAACTTTCAGTTCCAATTCAATTGAGTCTCTTCGAACAGATACAGCTATATTAGGTACAAAAGCCTTGGAAAATATGGCAATGTGAGTTTTTTTTTTCCTGATAATGGCAATAATTCAAATGAGATATTAATTTAATAACCAAACAAAAAAATTACTGACATGATCCATTAGTGATATTAGTGACATAGCTGAAAACTAATTAAGGTACATTGTCTTCTACACTAGAGTGAAGATAAGTAGAGAAGCCAGAATTCTATCACGAAAATACATAAATATCAATCTACCTTTGTTTTACTCTAAGGAGAATCTCTAAAACTCTAGCCACAAGACAGATCTATGTGCAAATATGATTAAGAAATTGGAGTATGCAAATAAAAGTAAAATTGGTTCAACCACTCTGGCCAACAATATGAAATTATATACAAAAAGTCACTAAACATTGTATACTCTTTGACCCATAGATACTCAGGAAGTTGTTCTCATTCAGTTTTGTCCAACTCTATATGACCCCATGAACTTTGTCCACAGGGTTTTCTTAGCACAGGTATTACAGTGGTTAAACATTTCCTTTTTCACTATGTCCCTATTTTACAGCTGAGGAACTGAGACTTGCTCAGGATCACACAGTTAATAAGTGTCTGAGACCAGATTTGAACTTAGATTTTCATCATTTCAGGACCACTGCTCTATCCACTGTATCACTTAGCTATGCTAGGAATCCATAAGACCTGAGTTCAAATACAGGCTCAGAAATTTACTAGCTGTGCAACTTTGGGAAGTCATTTAACCTTTGGGTGCTTCAGTTTCTTCATCTATAAAATGAGGATAGTAATAGTATCTACTTTCTAGTTTGTGAGGATTAAATGAGATGTTGTTTGTTAAGGTGATCAACAAAGTGCCTGGTACATTGTAAGGATCATATAAATGTTAAATATGATTACTACCAGATGTGGAACAGAGTCCAGTCCAGCCTTGGCCATGTGTTACTGGGAGCAGAACTGAGAAGGCTTCAGGGACAGAATCTCAAGCAGCAGCACACATCCCTCAACCCACAGGCTCTGAAAGTCAGTGAGAGGGTCTATTTGGCTGGCCAAGAAGGGAGCAGGGTATCCCGATAACTCAGGCCTCCTTAGGTGGCAGCAGTAGAGGTAGCAGCTGATGGGGGCTCCCAAGGCAGGCAGCAGCCCACATCCATTGCTGAAGGTCTCATTGTAAAGTCCCTGAAGGAACTGAGTCCTGTGTGGTGGCCCTGCCCCCACCTGAGCAGCTGATCTTAGTCTCACACTGAATAGCAGCCCTGCCCCTGCCTAAAGCCCCTGTGGGATTGGAGCAACTCATCTGAATCTCAGCCCCTAGTACTGGCTTGCCTGAACTGGAGGCAGAGTGGTTATGGAGAAGAAACTCATAAGTCAAGTAACTGGCTGGGAAAATGCCCCAAAAAGGGGGAAAAAATAAGACCATAGAAGGTAACTTTCTTGGGGAACAGGTGTCTCACCCCATCTTTTTAGATGAGGAAGAATAAGGCATACTGTCAGAGGAAGTCAAAGCCCCTGCCTCCAGGGCCTCCAAAGGGAACTTAAACTGAGCTCAGGCAGTAGAAGAGCTTGAAAAACGAGTTAGCCACTAACTAAAGGAGAACCAAAAAAATGTTGAGGAAAATAACAGCTTTAAAAAGAGGCTAACTCAATTGGAAAAAGAGATTCAAAAAGTCAGTGAGGAGAAGGAGACTTTAAAAAGCAGAATTAGCCAAATGGAGGAGAAGGTTCAAAAGCTCACTGAACAAAATAATTTGTTGAAAGAGAGAATTGAGTTCAGGGAAATTAATGACCATGAGTTAAACCAAGAAGTTAGTAAATAAAACCAAAAACTTGAAAAAATAGAAGATAATGTGAAACAACTCATTGGAAAAACAGCTTACCTCGAAAAATAGATTCATAATTTAAAAATTATGGGACTACCTGAAAGCCATGATCAAAAAAAAAATCCTAGGCATTATCTTCCATGAAATTATCAAGGAAAACTGTCCTGATATTCTAGAACCAGAGGCCAAAATAAATATTGAAAGAATCTACCAATCACCTCCTGAAAGAGATCCAAACAGAGAAACTCCTAGGAATACTGTGGCCAAATTTCAGAGTTCCCAGATCAAGGAGAAAATACTGCAAGCAGCTAGAAAGAAACAATTTGAGTACTGTGGAAATACAATCAGGCTAACACAGGATCTGGCAGCTTCAATATGTAGGGATCAAAGGACTTGGAATGGGAAATTTCAGAGGTCAAAGGAACTTGGATTGAAACCAAGAATCACATACCCAGCAAATCTGAGTACAATACTTCAAGGGAATAAATGGTCATTTAATGATATAGAGGACTTTGAATCATTCATATTGAGGAAAAGACCAGATCTGTTTAGAAAATTTGACTTTCCAAGACAAGAATCAAGAGTAGCACGAAAAGAACTAAGGATATATATCATAAAAGGATTCATTTGGGACATTTCTCAATTTTTGAAAATAATTCGTGAGTATAGATTCAGTTTTTTTTTTGTTTGTTTGATAGAATTATCCTGTGAATCCATCAGGACCAGTGATTCTTTTTCCTTTGGTAGTTCCTTAACAGCTAAATTTATTTCCTAGTTTGATATTGGGTTAGTTAAGATCTTTAACTGATCTTCTGATAGTTTGTGTATTATATATTTTTGAAGGTATTCCTCTATTTTTTTGTGTGTGTAGTTTTAGTTTTGTCTCCACATAACTGTATATAATGCCCTGATTTTTATTCCTTATTTCTTCCATCTTTGCTGTGGTTTTTCCTTGTTCATTTTCTATTTCATTGATTCATTTTTGTGATCTCTTTTTTAAAAATTTAGATTAGGTAAGGGTTTATGAATTTTATTGTATTTTCAAAAAAGCTAGCTTTTAGTTTTACTTACCATTTCTATGCAATCTTTATTTCTAATATGTCTATTTTACCTCTAAATTTTAATATCTCTTCTTTTGTGATTATTTATTTTTGTTTATTTGTTGGGTTTCTATTTTTTTTGAACATACATATCCAGTTAGTTTATTTTGTATTTTTCTATTTTGTTTAATGTACATTTGTAAAGATATTTTTCTCCCAAGGACTGCTTTAGCTGCATCTCAGAAATTTTGGCATGTTTTTTCATCATGATCATTTTATTTATATTGTTATGGATTGTTTTTATGATTTGTTCTTTGATTAAGTAATTATTTAGGATTTCATTTTCAAGCCTTCATTTTGGTTTGTATTTTTTGTTTGTGGTTCCTGAATGAAGGACTATTTTTATTTTGTTATAGACTATAAAGGATAGATTAGCTATTTCTGCCTTTTTATATTTGTTCTTAATACCTCTATGCCCTTGTACATGATCAATTTTTGTAAAAGCTTTTAGTGATACTAGGGAGTATGTATATTCTTTTACATTACCATTTAGAAAATGCCAAAACTCTTTAACCTCTAAATTTCTCTAGCAATTTTTTCAGTTCCCTAACCCTTATTATTATCTTTCTGTTAGACTTATCTAAAACTGACAGAGGGCTCCCATCACTATTGTGTTACTATCTATGTCTTCTTGTAGCTTGGATTTTCTTTACAAATTTTGATGCTAAGTCATTTGGAGTGAATAAATGTATTACTGAGAGTGAAAAAAAATAAATGATGAACAGGAAGACTTCAGAGAGACCTGGAAGAACTTATCTGAACTGATGCTGAGTGAAGTGAACAAAACCAGAAGAATATTATACACATTAACAGCCACAGTGTATGAGGACTGTTTCTGATAAACTTAGCCCTTCACAGCAATGCAAGGACATAAATGTTTCCAAAGGATTCATGATAAAAAATGCCATCCACATCCAGAGAAAGAACTAAAGAATCAGAATGCTGAATGAAGCAGACAATTTTCTCTTGTGTTATGTTTTGGTTTTGTTTTTATCATGGTTTCTCCCATTCATTTTAATTCTTCTAGGCAACATGACTAATGTGAAAATGTGTTTAATAAGAATGTATATGTAGACCCCATATAAGACTACATGCTGTCTGGAGGAGGGGGGGGAATGGGGGAAAAATTTAAGACTTATGGAAGTGATTGTTGAAAACTGACAACAAATAAATTAATTTAAAAAAACTGCAAGATGGAGAAGATAACTTCTAATATATTCAGGATATAATGTTGCAAAGCTAAAATGCAGTTATATCTGTATATACACACATTCAAATACATACACATATACACATATACAGATATATAACGTTCTGAAAACTTAAAGTGGCTACATGTATTTCATTTATTTTTTGATGATAATTAAAATACTTAAAATAGATTTTCTTAAAAATTTAAGACAATTATTATGGAATCTTCTGCTCATTCCTGATTTTGAAATTGTTTTATCTTTACTTTAAAAGTTATTGTTCCTAAAAATTAACTTGAATCTAGGATAACTGTTACAGCTCTGTGATAAGATGACTACTAGGGACCTGTGGACATCTGGTAAGTGCTCATTGAATCCATAGGTATAAAAAGCAATGTTAATTCATTTTTACTGAATTCCAAAAAAATATGCAAGATAACAGTAAAATATGCATACTTTGCATGGACTTAATAATGTATTTCATTCACATATGCATAACTATTTCATATCTACATCACATCTATAGTATATATTTCACATAAATGAAACTAGTAATACATAGGTAATATGTAATATATAGATTCTGTTATGATGAATAAAATAAAAATCAGTTTAAAAGCTTCACTAACAGAATCTCAGAGTTGAAAAGGTAAAAACTTAATAGGAGTACCCTCTAAATCTAAACTGTCCTCAACTCTAATTTAATAATTTCATTTTGATTAATTAAAAATGGGCTGAAAACTTAACCACTGGATGTTTGAGAAATACTAAAATGAAACAAATGTGGTATCTTATATATCTCATTTTGATCTCAATTATAATATATTTAAATATTATTTTTTTCATTATTTGGATCATCAATAAATCCTGCTAGACAGTGAGCTTTAGGAGGTAAGAACTGTTCCTTATCTTCACTTTAATCTGTAAGTAGAGCAAATTCTTTTTTTGTCATTTTTTTACTTTGACTTTTTTTTTACAATAACACGTAAAACAATTTTAAGAATCCATTCAAAAAATTAATTCCAAATTCTTTCTCTCCTTCTTTCTCCTCCCCCTCATTGATAAGGTAAGCAATCTGATAAAGGATATATGTGTGCAGTAATGTAAAACTACTTCCATAGTGTCTTATATCACTCTCATCTCTCCTTCCAATTTTTCCTCCACTTCTCTTACTTGGTTTTCAAAATCCTTTTTGAGCTCTTCCATGGCCTGAGACCATTGCATATTTTTTGGAGGTTTTTGATGTAGAAGCCTTGACTTTTATGTCTTCCTCTGATGTTATGCTTTGTTCTTTTTCCTCTGAAAGGATGGAAGAAAATACCTTTACACCAAGAAAGTAGACTTCTATAGTCTTATTTTTTCCCCTTTTTTTTGGGTATTTTCCCAACCAGTTACTTGACTTTTGAGTCCTTTGTCAAATGGAGGGTAAACTCTAGGAATCTGTAAGTTCTCAGTTCCTCCAAGGTAGCATAATCAAAGGAGAGGAGTTTACTCCTCTACTGGTCTGTGCTCTGTTCTAGGAAGAATCACAAGCATTCTTATCTATCCAGGATCTGTGAGTAGGATTCCCTTTCCACAGTACACACGAGCTCCACTACACTAGTGCTCCTCCTCACCCCAGGACCTCTACTCCAGACTGAGGCCCAGATCAGATACTCGATTTTCCCAGAGTCTTTAGGCCAAGGGCTTCAGCAGTGGACAATGATGCCACCTTTTGGCTGGGACTGGGACCAGACCTTGCTCACCTCTCACCCAGTGAAAGAGCTTTCTCACTGACTTTGAAGCTGTCTTTGTTGTTTGTGGGTTGAGAAATATGGAAACCGCAGCTATTACCCATGATTCCATGTCCTGAAATCTGCTCCAGTCCTGTCCGTGATGCCTGCCAAGGCTGGGCTGTCCTCCTGTCTGAGCCCAGTGCAATGGACCTTTCCTGTTGGCCTTCCAGGTTGACTTAGTTGGAAATCTCTTTCACTATCATTTTGTGGCCTCTGCTGCTCTAGAATTTGTTTAGAGTCATTTTTTACAGGAATTATATGTGCTATGGGGGCAGAGTTAGAGCAGGTCAATTTTTCTACTCTACCATCTTGGCTCTGCCTCCTGCCCTGAAACTTTGATAGCAAATGTGAAAGCCTGGGAGGAACCATGAGTTACTGAATACACTGGGAATAACACAGTAACACGGAAGATGTTATCAGTATTTAGCTGTTATGTGCTGTATAAAACATGAAATGTGTTTTCAGTTAGAGACAAAACTCTCTCATGAAAACATGTGAAAAGGAATCTGTAAAAAGAATGCCTATCATAGATTCTAGGTTCTTTAAGTCAGCAATTAGAATAAAGTCAAAAGTTTAAGGTGATACAGAATTAAAGAAACACAGTGGGCAAAACAAAGAAAACGTAATAACATAACTTAAGAAGCAAGAACTCAGATGTGAGACAAATTTTTCTGGAGGAGTCTGTAGCGTATGTCTGACAATCTATATAATTAAGAGAAGTTCATCCCAGTGAAAAGACAGTTGAATAGAGCAAGAAATAGAAAATTTGAATGAATGGTAGAGAGCTATATGAAGGGAAGTGATTAAAACTCTAGATTCTGTACAGGACTGGAATGCATAAATTCAAATTTGTTGCATATAATGCTTCACAGTGGTACATAAATTAATAGTAAGGCAATTTAACATTATAATAGTTCTCTAATGCATAAATCTGATCCCCCAGAGCCCACCTTCCTTAACAGAAGGTGTTATACAAATATGCATGTTTGTGCACACACACAAATATAGATATATAAAGATTTGTGGGGGGCGGAGTCAAGATGGCGGAGTAGAAACACACAAATACGCTAGCTCCGAACCCACAGCCCATGAAATATCTGTAGTAAAGAGCTGCCAATAAATTCGGGAACAGGAGAAGCCACATAAAAGGGGAGCGGATAAGATTTCTGTTCCAGAGGGACCTGCAAACCTCTTGCAAGGCAACAGTGGAGGCGGGAGCAGACCGGGGCTCCCCAAGCAGGCAGGAGCCCGGATCCATTGTTGAAGGTCTCCGCATAAACCCCCTGAGGGAACTGAGCCCGTGAGGTGGCCCTGCCCCCACCTGAGCACCTGAACTTAATCTCACACTGAATAACAGCCCTGCCCCTGCCCAAAGCACAGAGGCTGGGAAGCAGCATTTGATTCTCAGACCCCAAGCGCAGGCTGGGAGGATCCAGAGGCGAGGTGGGTGTGAGGAGAATATTCAGAGCTCAAGTCACTGGCTGGGAAAATGCCCAGAAAAGGGAAAAAAACCAAGACTATTGAGGGTTACTTTCTTGGTGAGCAGGTTTCTCCTCCCCTCCCTTCTGATGAGGAAGAGTGGTGCTCACCATCAGGGGAAGACATGGAAGTCAGTGCTTCTACATTCCAGCCCACTCAATGAGATCGGTTCTGGGAAAAGGTCTTAAAGAGCCCAAACAATTTTCAAAATCATGATAGAGAGGTGGAGGAAAAACTGGGAAGAGTAATAAAAGACTTGCAAGCAAAGTATGAACAACAAATCAGCACCCTGCTAAAGGAGACCCAAAAAAATGCGGAAGAAAATAACACCCTGAAAAATAGGCTAACTCAATTGGCAAAGGAGGTTCAAGAAGCCAATGAGGAGAAGAATGCTTTCAAAAGCAGAATTAGCCAAATGGAAAAGGAGATTCAAAAGCTCACTGAAGAAAATAGTTCTTTCAAAATTAGAATGGCACAGATGGAGGCTAATGACTTTATGCAAAACCAAGAAATCACAGAACAAAGAGAGAAGAATGGAAAAATGGAAGATAATGTGAAATATCTCATTGGAAAAACAACAGACCTGGAAAATAGATCCAGGAGAGACAATTTAAAAATTATGGGACTACCTGAAAGCCATGATCAAAAGAAGAGCCTAGACATCATCTTTCATGAAATTATCAAGGAAAACTGCCCTGATATTCTAGAACCAGAAGGCAAAATAAATATTGAAAGAATCCACCGATCACCACCTGAAAAAGATCCAAAAAGAGAAACTCCCAGGAATATTGTGGCCAAATTCCAGAGTTCCCAGGTCAAGGAGAAAATATTGCAAGCAGCTAGAAAGAAACAATTCAAGTACTGTGGAAATACAATCAGGATAACACAAGATCTAGCAGCTTCTACATTAAGGGATCGAAGGGCATGGAATAGGATATTCCAGAAGTCAAAGGAATTAGGACTAAAACCAAGAATCACCTACCCAGCAAAACTGAGTATAATACTTCAGGGGAAAAATTGGTCTTTCAATGAAATAGAGGACTTTCAAGCATTCTTGATGAAAAGACCAGAGCTGAAAAGAAAATTTGACTTTCAAACACAAGAATGAGGAGAAGCATGAAAAGGTAAACAGCAAAGAGAAGTCATAAGGGACTTATAAAAGTTGAACAGTTTACATCCCTACATGGAAAGATAATATTAGTAACTCTTGAAACTATTCAGTATCTGGGTACTTGGTGGGATTACACACACACACATGCACATGCACACACTCATAGAGACAAAGTGTGCAGAGTGAATTGAATAGGATGGGATCATATCTTAAAAAAAATGAAATCAAGCAGTGAGAGAGAAATATATGGGAGGAGAAAGGGAGAAATGGAATGGGGCAAATAATCTCTCATAAAAGAGGCAAGCAAAAGATTTTTTTTTAGTTTGGGGAAAAAGAGGGGAGGTGAGAGAAAAACATGAAACTTACTCTCATCACATTCCACTAAAGGAAGGAATAAAATGTACACTCATTTTGGTATGAAAACCTATCTTACAATACAAGAAGGTGGGGGACAAGGGGATACCAGGGTGGGGGGGACGATGGAAGGGAGGGCATGGGGAGGAGGGTACAATTTGAGGTTGACACTCATGGGGAGGGACAGGATCAAAAGAGAGAATAGAAGTAATTGGAAGCAGGATAGGATGGAGGGAAATATAGTTAGTCTTATATAACAGGACTATTATGGAAGTCATTTGCAAAACTACACAGATTTGGCCGATATTGAATTGCTTGCCTTCCAAAGGGAGGGGTAGGGGAGGGAGGGACGAAAAGAAGTTGCAACTCAAAGTTTTAGGAATAACTGTCAAGTACTGTTCTTGCCACTAGGAAATAAGAAATACAGGTAAAGGGGTATAGAAAGTTATTTGGCCCAACAGGACAGAGGAGAGGATGGAGACAAGGGCAGAGAGGAATGATGGAGAAGAGAGCAGAGTGGAGATGGGGGCAATTAGAATGCTCGGTGTTTTGGGGTGGGGGGAGGGGACAAGGGGGGAGAAAATTTGGAGCCCAAAAATTCTGTGAAAATGAATGTTAAAAGTGAAATAAAAAAATAATTATCATGGGTTTATTAAAATTAATAAAGGAAATGAAAAATATGAACTTGTAAAAAAAAGATTTGTTTTATTCTCTGATGAATGATAAGTAAACACTGAAAAGGAGATCAGTAATATGTTATGGACTTTACACAAAGGACTTGATGTTTATGTTACTCAAAAATATTTGCCAATATAAGAAAACAAGACACTGTCTGAATTGCAAAAGGTAGGGGGACAAAAATCCAAGTATGATAAAGAGTATGTAATAAGGACTTACTAATTACTGAACATAGTGCCTGAAAGTGTTATAACATTTATTTTAACTTTGTTGGTTATTGAAAAGCTTCTGTTTCAGTTCTGTAGTCATGGCTTATTCTCTGATGTTGCTTTTTAATGTATTTTGGGATACTTATATCTAGTACTCTGAGAAAAAAAAATTGATTTTGTATTTCATCAAATGTCTACTTAAGCATTTTGCCATGTCTGTGAGATCCTGAAATTCTTTTTGCAGATAGCCCATTAGCAATGTCCCTAAAAATGAAGAAAAATGGATCCAAATGCAAGAAGAAAGCTATAGATTTCTTGTCTGTATAGAAATACTATTCTCTTTTTGAAAGATTCATCAATGCAACATTACATAGAATGATTTATATAAAATGATAGTTACCGAGACACAAGTTATGGCTCTACTTAGTCTTAACCTTTAAATTGAGCTAAATATAATATTTGAATCAAACCAATAGACCTTATTAATTACTATGATGTATATAAATGGCATCAAGTTATATGACTCAATTAAATACAAATTAAATGTTATCTTCATCTCAGGAAATCTCACCCTGGCAATATCAAAATGTTATTTGGACTTGGTAAATGTTACAGTTGTTAACACAGGAAACAAATATAGAATCTAAGGGATTTGGGTTTAAATTGGCAGGTCATATTGACCCCAAATGAATAGTTAGCTGGCTGGATCCATGTAGTCAAAATCAAATAGAACTTTTCAGAATTATACTCTTAAGTAGCTGTTTGTCTCTCAAAATCATTTAATATTTTAGTGCTGTTTTGTTTTGAAGTGTAATTTCTTGGGTTTTCTTTAAGTGATAATTTTCAGTACACTCAGGTTTTCCATCTTTTCCCTCTTCAAATATGGTAACTGATCAATTTCTTCTCTGGCTTATTTTAAGATATATGCATGCGTGTGTGTTATGATTGTCCTGAACTAGTATGAAATATGTTGCTTTGTGACTTAAAGCTGAGATTCAATTGGTAAAAACAAAAACAAAATATCCCCAAGACTTTGCTTATTAACTGGCAAGCTCCGGTTCAGTTTTGTTATGGTATAATTTTGGCACATAATGAAAGCTTTCTTGTTTTCATTTCATTTTGTCCATGCTCATTGTTTGTTGTACCTACATTGAAACATTTCTATCAGGTGTAATTTATGGTTTGTTAGACTTTATCTTGCCTTCTTTTGACATGAAAAAGAGTGCTAATTGCTCTGTTATCCTCCATGTGAAACTGACCAACATGACAGTTTCATCTGGCACCAATTACTTAGTCAATAAACATTTAATAAGTAGCTTCTATATACCAGGTACTGGGCAAAGCATTGGGGATATAAAGGCAAAAGACTTCTGCTTTCAAAGAACTAACAGACTAATGTTGTTCATTGTTGTTTGGCTGTTTAAGTCATGTCTGACTCGTTATGACCTTATTTGGGATTTTCTTGGCAAAGATATTAGAGTGGTTTTCCATTTTCTTCTCCAGCTCATTTTACAGATGAAGAAACTGAGACAAAGGGAATTAAACGATTTGCCTAGGGTGAGTGTCTAAGGCCAGATTTAACTCACCAAGAGTCTTTCTGACTTTAGACCTGATGCTCTAAGTCACTGCACCACCTAACTGCCTCATGTACTAATGGAAGAGATAATCTGCAAGGAACTATGTACAAACCATCTATATCTATACAGGAAGAATTGTAGATAAAAAATACAAGACAGGCACAAGAAATAAGAGGGATTGGAAAATCCTTTCCATAGAAAGTCCTTTCCATAAAAGTAGGATTTTAGCTGAGATTTGAATAAAACTAAGAGGAGAAAGAAGGCATTACAGGCATAGGGAATAGCCAGAGAAAGCAATCAAAGTTAAGAGATGGGGTGTATTTCTCAAGGAAGACCAATTTCTCAAGGTCAATGTAACTGAATTACAGAGTACATGGGAGAGGTGCAAAGAATAAGAAGACTGGAAAAGTAAGAGGAGCTGCTTTGGAAGAGGTCTGAATTCCAAAGAGAATATTTTATATTTGATCCTGGACTTTATTAAGTTAATAGAGTTATGATATGATCAGACCTGTTCTCCAGGAAGGATAATTTAACAGCTGAGTG